>NW_008350255.1:62358-66943 GCF_000622305.1 Nannospalax galili | reverse complement strand
CAGGGGTGGCACCACCCACAGTGGGCTGGGTCCTCCCACATCACTCATCAAGAAGATGCCCTTCAGACATGGCCACAGGCCAATCCAATAGAGGCAATTTCCCGATTGAGGCTCCCTCAACCCAGGTGTGTCAAGTTGACACTAAAGCTATCCAACACAGTTACTATTGAGCTTTTTGAATTCATTATGTAGTCTGAAATCAGCCACTGGAAATCAGCTAGACTTATAATCTGTAAATATCACACCTCATTCTGTAGGCTGTTTCTTCACTTTTGTTATTTTCTCTGTGTATAGATACTTTTCAGTGTGATGAAATTTCACTTGTTGGTTTTTGCTTTTGTTCCTTGTAACTTTGGGGTCTTCACGAAACAATTCTTGACATTTTCAGCATCCTGAAAGCAATTTCTATGTGTGCACTGGGGATTGAACTCATAGCCTTATTTATGCTAGACAAGCCCTCTACTACTGAGCTATAGCCCCAGCTCTATCTTCTAGCATTTTCATGATTTCAGGTCTTTAATACATGTTGGAGAATGTAGCTCAGTTGGTAGAGTGCTTGCCTTGTATCCATAAGGCCTTGGAATCAATCCCTAGTAACATTCATACATGCACTTGTGCAGAGAGAGACAGAGAGGGAGAGAGACAGAGAGAGAGAGAGACAGAGAGACAGAGAGACAGAGACAAAGAGAGACAGAGACAGAGACAGAGAGATAGACAGACAGGGACAGAGAGACAGAGACAGAGACAGAGAGAATGAATATCCCTATCCCATTTTTTAGCTGGTGAGAGATAGGGGTCTAATTTCATTCTTTTGTATGTGCTACTCAATTTTCTTAATCTCATTTATCTAAAGAACTGTCTTTAATGTGTATTCTTCATACTACTGTCAAAAATCAGTTTGCTATGAATGTGTGGGTTTAGTTTTAGGCTCTCCATTCTGCTCCATTGCTTGTATATTTGTTTTGAGCCAATGCCATGTTGTTCTGATTGCTATGGCTTTGCCATATGCTTTGAAGTCTAGAAGTGTAATGTCTCCTGCTTTTTCTTTTTGTTCAAGATGGCTGTGTTTATTTAAGGTTTTTTTTTGTGTGTGTGTGTGTGTGCTTCTGTAAAAGCTTAGACTTCCTAATTCTGTCAAGTATGTCACTGTCATTTTGATAGGGATTGCATTAACCTGAAAATTAGTGTGGACATTTTTAGAATATTGATTCTTTCAATCCGTGAGCATGGATGCCTTTCCAATTTATTTATTTATTTTTGCTTGTCTTCAGTTTCATTCATCAATGTTTTACAGTTTTCATTGTAGAGATCTTTCACCTCTGTGATTAAATTTATTCTGAGGTATTTAGAGGGCTTTTTGGTATCTATTGCAAATGAGATTGCCTTCTTTATTTTTTTATTTTATGTGTATAAGTGTATTGCCTGCATGTAAGTGCACCCGTGTTGTGCAGTGCTGCGGAGGTCTGAAGAGGTCATCAGATCTCCTGAATTGGAGTAAGGATGATTGTTAGCCACCATGTGCGTGCTGGGAACTGAACCCAGGTTCTCTGCAAGAGAAGTCAGTGCTCTTAACTATTGAGCCATCTCTCCAGCTCAAGATTGCCTTCTTTATAAAAGATTTTTAATTTTTTTGAGATGGGCTGACCACAAACTCTATGTAGCTGGGGATGACCTTAAACTTCTGATACTTCTGTTTCACTTCCCAAATGCACCATGCCTAGTGTTTGTGGTGCTGGGGATCGAACTGAGGGCTTCATACATGCTAGGTAGGCACTCTAGCAACTGAGCTACATCTTTGGCTCTGAAACTACTCATTTCTTTCTATTTCAGGAAACTTGCTATTGGCATATGATAATCATACTAATATGTATGCTGCAAAATTGCTGAACTAACCCACTAGTTCTAATAGCTTTTGTAGGGAGTTTTGAGAGTGTCTATAATTTCATGTTTGCAATGATGACTTCCTCAAATTTGCCCTGTTTGGCTGATTGGTGTGGCTAGGACTTTCAGAACTCTGCTGAATAAAAGTACTAAAAGTTATCATCCTTGTCTTCCTTCAAATCTTAGGAAATTGCCAGGCATGGTGGTGCATGATTTTAATCATAGCACTCTGGAGGCAGACAGATCTCTTGGAGGCCAGCCAGAGATACATAGTGAGGGCCCTGCCTCAAAAACAACCAAAAACTTAAAAGTTTTCAGATTTTCCCTATTCTGTATAATGTTAGCTATTGGGTTATTTATGAATGACCTTTGGGGGGGGCTGCAGAGATGTCTCAGCTGTTAAGAGCACTGGCTACTCTTGCAGAGGACTGGGATTCGAGTCCCAGAACCCACATGGCAGCTAACAACTGTCTGTAATTCCAGTTCCAGGGGATCCAATGCCCTCTTCTGGCCACCACAGGCATTGCTTGCATGGATACACTTTCATATATGTAGGCAAAACACTAGTACACATGAAGTAAAGAAATAAACTTAAAATGGCCTTTATGATGTTGAATTTTATCAAGTGCATTTTCTCCATCCATTAATATGACCACTGTAGTTTAGTTTTTCATTCTGTTGATATGGTGTATCAAAATGATCAACTTGTGCACCCTCTGACAATCCTTGTATTCCTGAATGAATCCTACTTAATCATGGTGAATAATCTTTTCCATATGCTATTGGATTTGGTTTGCTAATATTTTCTCAAGGATTTATTACTATTTTTTTTTCAGGCACAGTCTTGCTTTGTAGCCTATGCTGGCCTGGAACTCACTATATAGCCCAGGCTGCTCTCAAACTCCAGTCCTGTTGGAAGGCTTTTTACTACTGAATTAGTCTTGTTGCTTGTTATTAATTCCTCTATCTTTTTCTGTTTCTTTCTAGTTCAGTATTGGTTAGATGTGTATTTCTAGTAATTTGTCCATTTTTACTAGGTGATCACATTTTTATTTTGGCATTATGGTCTATCACATGACTCCCTTAGCTCTTATGTGGGTAGTCTGATGCATGAATAGCTGTACAAACTGGAGTGTTTGTGGAGAGACATTGTTGGAGGGTCTTACTCAGTCTCGTTGGCTCAACCTTCCTGTTTCTTGTTCTCACACTGCAGTTTCTATTTGAGGAAACCACTTTTGTGTCACTTTCAGGACATGAGGCTTGGGGTGGTGACTCAGGCTTATGCCATAGATTGTTTTTTTTTTCACCCTTTGGACACAGTGATTGTTGAGGAATGAATGTGTGACAAGGGTTGGGCCTCCAAAGAAGTACAAATCATCTCTGGACCTTCATGGCAGCAGCCAAGAGAGTCTGTCCATTGATTCTCAGTATTTTTATTTTTTGAGTTGGCAAAGATTTATTTTCTATCTCCAGTCATTTAAAGCAGATGTGTTTACAATGCAGCTGACTTTAAGAGCTAAATCCAGCAAAGCGATGAAGAGCAGGAGATAGTGGGTGCCTGCAGCAAAACTGACCTCGAGGTGAAGCTGGCAGCCGGGCTGGAGTCCTCATCCTGCTAAGCAAAACTGCACAGCATAGAACTGCACAGTGGGTGTAGATAGACCTTGGCTTCCATTATTACTTGACAATTCACATAGTTAAGGTCTTTACAGACACACTTAAGATAAATGTGTAGTATATTCTACTATGTAATTTAACTATAAGGCCACAATAGTCCTCTTGGACAAACCCTGTAAGGTGATTTCATTATCAGGTACTCATTCTGCTGAAGTGTGTCTGAACTAAGATTACAGATCATTTTAAATACATACACCATTGCCGCTATGTTAAATTATTTATAGTATTTATATCTAGTATCCAAAGAAAATTTACTACCAAATGCTACAATAGACATGAGTCTAACATGCGTATTAATTGATCCCATAGGTATAATTATAGGTCATGATTTTAGTGTCTAGTCTTTGTCTTACTGAATCAGAAACGGCATTTACAGAAGAAATAAACACAAGCAGTGCAGCTGCCCAAGGACCACAGCTCTTCAGTTGGCTGTCCGAGCTCACCAGTGAATCCTCACTGTGGGAATACATCAGAGCCAACTCTTCATCAAAAGGTGCTGGTGGAGGTTGTCAGACACCTCCCAATATAGATCCCCGCTCCAGGGGCCAGCAAGGGAGAGAGCAGCGGGGACAGATGTCTGCTGAGAAAATGCCCCTTTCTTCATAACGCTCGAGTTTCTCATGCTGAGAGTCGCTGTGCGCTCTGGGTGTTTAAAAAGGAACTCCTTGGGTTGGGAGGGGGGTTCTGACCAACTTGACCAATCCCATATCCAATCTGAGTTTTTCTTCAAGATGCTTTCAACATCTCTCCTCCCCTCGATATAATCTTCCTCAGACTGGGACTGCTGTTTTTTCTCCAGTGCTGTGCTTGTCTATTTCAGGAGCTCCTGTGGTGTCTGGGAGCGAGGAGGGCTGTCACAGAATTCTTGGACCTACTCCGTCCAGATTCAGGCTGGACATCCAGCAGTATTTTTTTTCCCATGTCACCATTTTATGAATAGAAACAGGCTGGAGCACCTTTCCCATTCCCACTGCTAAAGCGCAGTTCTACCCAAGAGCCTTACAGGCTCTCCTCTGGCAGCCAGAGC
>NW_008350255.1:28615-62310 GCF_000622305.1 Nannospalax galili | reverse complement strand
TCTGCAATGTGGTGGCTCTGCGGACTGCCCCAGGTTTCAGCCGTCTCAGGGAAGCTCACCGCCCGCTCTCTGATTCTCAGCATTATCAGTCAGTAAATACGCATTTCCTTGAAGACAATTTTAGTTGGGTTTTCTGCGATTTGCAGCATAAATAAAATATTTTACTTTGGTGAGGTAATATCAAATCAAGATCAGATCACGCTGAAATCATAATATGGGAAGTGGTTGCTAGCATGGCAGGACTGTCTTTGTGAAGTGGAAGATTCTGGAATAATTCCTTGCATGTAGGTCCAGGATCTAGATGGTCTAAAACAGCTCCTTTGGCGCCAGGCCCCAGCGGAGGAATGAAAGTAACTAGACAAAATGAGAGTACAGAGACCATAAAAGAATCTCCATTTGCTGGGTGTGGTGGCTCGGGAGGCAGAGGTAGGCGGATCTCTGTGAGATCGAGGCCAACCAGGTGTCGTCCATAGCGAGTTTAAGGCCAGCTGGGGCTATAGGGAAGCCCACAAAGGAAATCCCCTAGCTGAGGTTCCCTCTGCCCAGGTGTGGCAAGTTGACAACCAAAGCCAGCCATGACATTGAATGTCTTAACTATTCCCACTGGGATCACCCCATGTTTTCCTGTGTCCTTAACTTCCACCTGATGAATTCTGTTGAGAGATCCTTTATTTATTTATTATTGTGTAACTCTTAATTATGCATGATTCTAGTATTTACATTTGGAGCTTGGAGGCAGTCTTTCAGAAGTTTGAGATTTTCCACCACTATCCTGCTAACTAAGGGGAAACAAATTTTACACTTAATATATAGCAGAGTATCTATCCCGTTACATAATTATAGACAACATACACAGCAGCTGGCCCTTAAGAAAATTTATGATACAATGTTCTTTTTCTTTGGTCCTTTTGAGACAGGGTTTCACTCTGTAGTCCAGGCTGGCCTTAAACTTACAATCCACTGGCAGTTTCTGTTACAGATGTTTCAACACAATTTAGAATATAATTCATTATAAAAGGCTTACTTAGGGGCTGCACAGAGAGATGGCTTAGTGGTTAAGAGCACTGGCTGCTCTTGCAGAAGACCCAGTTTTACTACCCAGAACCCACATGGCAGTTAACAACTATCTGTAACTCTAGTTTCAGGGGATACAATGCCCTCTTTTGGCCTCTGCAGGCACTGCACAATATGGGTACATTTACATACAGGAACACACACACACACACATACACACACACACACACACACACACACACATACACACACACACAAGAGGTTTATTTATCCAAAAGACACTCCAAGGCTTTTCAAAAAGGAAACTCCCATTGCATATAATTAAAGAATCATGTAGTTCAAGTGGCCTATGTAGTAGAAGGTGACCTTGAACTTCTGATCCTTTTGCCTCTACCTCCTGGATTCTGGGACTGCTGTTGTACAGTTATAAGCCCCCACATGTTGTTTATGTGATGCCAGGGATGAAGTAGGCAAGTACTCTATCAACTGAGTTACATCCCTTCAACTCCCCCCACCTTGCCCTCTGTTTTTTTGTTTTTTTTTTTTTGAGGCAGGATCTCATTTAATATCTCAGCCTCACTTGGACTTCACTGCGTAGCACAGGCTAGCCTGAACTCATGGTAGTCCTTCTGCCTCAACTTCCTGAGTGTTGGGATTATAAGCATGAGCTACCATGCCCAATTTATTTTCACCTAATATTTTCATCCACTGGAATCCATGTGACTGTCACAAAGGATGAGAACATAGAACTAGAGTGGAAAGGTTCTCAAAACCTAACGTTAAAAGTGAAAGTCATAGGCACGACCAGTTTGTCATCTCTAAATGTGTAGCGATCAAGCAATTGTGTTAGAATACTGAGTACAGAGCACTAGCTGTGAAACGAAAGAAATGATTTTTATTTTATGTGTATGAGTGTTTTGCCTGCATGTATATAAGAGCACTATATGCATGCAATGCCGAGGATGTCAGAGGTGGGCATTGGATCCCCTGGAACTGGAGTTAGAGATGGTTCTCAACTGCCATGTAGGTGCTGGGAACCAAACTCAGGTCCTCTGTAAGAGCAGCAAGTACTCTTAACCACTGAGCCATCTCTCCAACTCCCCCTTATTCTTTTTTTTTAAAAGACCGGGTCTCACTACACAGCACTGGCCGACCTGAAACTTGCTGTCTAGACAGGCAAACCTTGAATTGGTACAGGTCTGCCTGCCACTGCCTCACATGTGCTGGGATTAAAGGTGTATACTATCGCCAGGTGTTGTGGTGCACACCTTTAGTACCTGCACTTGGTCTGCATAATGAGTTCCAGGCCAGCTGGGGCTACAGGGAAACCCTGTCTCAAAAAGACCAAGGGAAAAAAAAAAGGTGCATGCTATCACCCCAGTTGGTGAAGCATTTGGGGGCGGAATCAAACCTGAAGCTAACCAGACTTCTAGAGCTAAATTTCACTTGCAGGAAATACAGTGAAAACAGGAACCAAGTAAATATCCACACAAGGAAACAGACAAAGCCAGAGTGTAGTGCGTTCCACAGAACTGCTTTACATAAGCAACTGGTGACTAGGGAACAAAGAGACGGTCATAGAATAAGAAATTCTGAGTATCACCAGCTACAATGTGGGGACCTTGTCTGGGTCCTTGTTGAGACAAATAAAAGATATTTTACAGCTAGTGGAATTCAATTATGTACTAAGCTGTGAGGTATAGAAAATCATCACTAATTTTATTTATTTTGTGTGTTAGTGGTGTCACGATTATACAGCAGAATTTCCTTTTTTTTTTTTTTCATCATTTTGAAACAGGGTCTCCCTGTAGCCCCAGCGGTCCTGGAACTCACTATGTGGACCAGGCTGGCCTTGAACTCACAGAGATTCACCTGCCTCTGCCTCCTGAGTGCTGGGATTAAAGGTATGCGCCACACGATACCCGGTCTTCCTTTTTTTTTTTTTTCAAAGAAGGAAACACACTGAAGGCTCAGAGGGTAAAGTAACACGCCAATAATAGCCTTTAAATTACTTTAGCAAATAAAAAGAAAGGTATAAAAGAAGGGTATAAAAAGTATGTGTGGTTTACTATTTTGTCCAAATAAGCAAAGGGGTAAAAGGCCAGTGAGATGGTTTGGCTGTTAAAAGTACTGTTCCTGCAGGCCTGATGACCTGAGCTCAGTCCCTGGAAACCATGAGGGAAGGAGAAAACTGACTTTCAAAAGTTATCCTCTGACCTCCACACACACACACTATGGCACACACACCCACATACACACATACTAATAATAAACAAAAATTTAAAAAGAAAAATGAAGTAACACTATATAGTTCATTTCTTTATGTTTCCAGAGACTTATGAAAGTAGGAACCTAAAGAGCAGGTGGGAAGAATGGGGTAGACATGGAAGTGTGGGAACAGGGCTGCTGGGTAAGCTTTTCATATTTACTTTTTTATCCATTTGAACACGTACCTGGTTTGGGTGCAGTTTGTTCTCCAGTGGAATCTTTAAGAGGGGAGGCCGAGGGGAAGTTGAGCAGATCTTAGGGAAGACATTACTCTCAAAGGGATTGGAGGAAGTTCTTGTGGAAACCTGAGTTAGTTCTTGAAAGAGGGTTGTCACATAAAGAGCAAGGCTGTCCCTTTCTCTGACTCTGACTTCCTGCCTGACCATATGATCTGTCCTCTTGTATACTTTCCCACCTTTGTGCTGCCAATCCCCATAAAGTCCTCCAGAGCTCAGCCAGCACTGATGCCATGACTTTGAACCTCTAGAACTGAGCTAGATAAACTGCTTTTCTTCATATGTTACATAGTCTCAGGTATTTCATTATAACAGAAAATAGACTAGGACTTGCTAAATGGCTCAGCAGATAAAGGTGCCTACCACCAAGACTGAGTTTGATCTCCGGGACCTACATAGTGGAAGGAGAGAACTGAGTCTTTCAAGTTGTCCTGTGACCTACACACAAATGCCATGGCACAGTGCCTATCCCCCCCGCCCATGAATAAAAACGATTACACACCAAAACATGGACTTAATATCACTTAAAATACTTAATTTTTTAAAATAAGGGGTAAGTCACCAAGCATAGTGGTGACAGAGCTCTAGCCACGGTCATGTGCGGAGACAAACTTCAAGGACTGTATTTGTGGCTGACTGTATAACAGGTTATTTCAGTTTCTGTTCTGAGGAAAGTATAAAATATTTCCAACAAAAAGCTGTAGCCGAGTGTGGTGGTGTGCTCCTTTAATCCCAGCACTCGGGAGGCAGAGGCAGGAGGATTTCTGTGAGTTCAAGGCCAGCCTGGTCTACATAGTGAGTTCCAGGACAGCTGGGGCTTCAGGGAGACCCTGTCTCAAAAAGATTAAAAAAAAAAAGCTGTATTATAGATTTTTTTTTGCACCCATGTTGTTGATTGTTAAATATAGGTGTTTATGATGCTGATTATGTGTCCTTAGAAAAGCACACCAAGAAATAAAAAAAAAACTAGCATGAAAAATATTCAAAAACAGAACCCAATTCACAAACAGAAGACGAGGCGGGCCTCTACAGATCCCTTCGTGCACTTTAATAAATTAATAAATCATTAATGTTTTATAAAGCTGGTCTCAGAGCTAAACATGATGGCACATTTGTATAATCCCAGTACTTGGGAGGTAAAAACAAGGAGGACCAGGAGCTCGAAGCCAGCCTGGGGTACGTAGAGAGTTCCAGGTTAGCCTGGGCTACGTAGTGAGGCTCTGTCTCAAGGAAAATAGACCAAAGCAAAGGCAAACAACAGCAGCAGCAACAACAAAAATGGTTGGTCTGAGTAGCAATTCTAGGGATTGGTAGCAAATACAATAAAACAGACTTCAGGCTGATGCTTTTAAGAGTCTTCCCCAAGGTCATGTTAAGAGTAAAATGACCTTCTACCTCATGTTTAATCCAGTCCCTATTATACTTGAATATGAGCATTTGTTGGTTGTTACTAGATATGTGTGCAGACATACCAAAGTCATTAAATTCATGCAACATAGTTTATAGTGTAACAAGTCTAGAGCTTAGGTGACTTATTCTTACTCTAAATAACTAAACACAGGCCCTTGGATCCATCAGTCTTCTTGAGTTGCTCTTGTCTGTAAATGAGGACATGAAGTACTATTTCTCTTGAGTAACCCCCACTGCATGATGCTGTGGTAGTTCACACACAGAACAAGTTAGAGATTTAGATTAAATGCATTTAAGGCATAAAGGGGAGTGATGTGGCACAGGAAGGCATGGCTGTGGAAAGCCACTGGATTTTCAGAAACCACTTGGTCTCTGAGCTCACTTCCCTCTTGTGGAGAAGATTTGGCTTTCAGGTATCCAGATGAAAGGCACTGATGGCTGAGAGCTCTGGGGTCTGATGTTTTACCTTGGTAATGAATGGCATGACTAGAACTCAGTACCTTCTTGCAGTTCATTCTCAAAGAACCATGGGGCGAGCAGACAGGGGATCCCATGTGTACACGAGATGAAATAGATTACTGAGGTCTACTCACTTTTATCCAAATGGGGGCAAGAAGAATTGCAGAAAGAACTGTATACCTCCTAAATAAAAGACTTTGAAAGTTCGAAGGTCAGAGCCAGAAGAATAGAGCAGGAGCTGGTCTCAAATTCATGGCAATCATCCTCCCTCAGCCTCCTGAGTGCTGGGCTTACAAATGTGTGCTGCCACATCAACTAATTTCTTTGTTTTAGAAAAATTTTACACAAAGAAACTCAGATCTAATAAGCTTATAGGACATAGTCTAACCTGTGTAGAAAAGGATCAGAATTTGGCTCCTGACCGACATGGAAGTTGTCTGTGAATGTGAGGGTAAGGACACCATCCATTGCTTTGTTCTCCTCCTAGTTCAGTGCCTGGCTAAAGGCGAGTGCTTCAAGAATACTGGCCTCAGGCCTGACTAATGGACTGACATGACTGCATGAATTCATTAGTGACATGTTTGTATTGCGGTTCTCTGCTGACCAGCAAAACTTGCACATGGTCCATCTCAGGCTATTTTATCTGTGATATTAGAGGGCTCCCTCTGCTTGCCATGGCTAACTCCCTTCTCTGAAATACTGTTTCCTCTTTGTTAATTGAATGTGATACACATCAGAATGCCCACAGGATGTGTCTGGTGTGACATGACACAGAGCTGAGGCTTCCTCTGATGTGACTAGACTTAGTGGTACTTAGAACTCTCTGGAGGTTAGACACCCTGGGGTGCATGGTGGTCCTCAGTGGGTGTGGTCATTATGTGATTGTGGGGTAGACAGCAGTTAGAGGAAGTACCAGTCTAACTGGAGAACTAGAACTGTGCCTGCATGAAGCTGTCCTCTGATTTTCCCTCTCAAGAGCCCATGTTTCCACATCTTTCCTTCAACCGTGTCCTGCTGCTGTGGTTACCACTACTTACAAGTAAGTGTGGCCTGGGTCTTCACCCTGGGAGACTGGTTCTTCTCAGAGAGCAGGAGAGAGATACAAGGGTGATCCTACTGATGTTTGCAATGGCACAAGTTTGGAAGCAACCTAAAAGTCCGCCAGTGGGGGACTAGGTAAAGAAATGTAACGATTTCCATGCTATATGTAGTGAGCCTGATTGAACACACTGTTATCAAGGCTGCAGCTGCAGTGCTATGTGGGAGCAGGACTGTGTGGGCATTTTCAAAGGTTTGGGCTCTAGGAGGGGAAGCAGGAGACTGCAAAGAGTTGGGAGAGAGAGCCATGATTTCATGTACCTTTGATGTGCTTTGAATGCTTATTTAGATGTGTATATATTACCATAAACGAATTAATTTAAACCTCAAAACAATCTACAAGTAGTTTCAAGTATGGGAGCTTTATGTTTTGTCAAGGATTTTTATTCACTGTGGGGAGAGAAAGAAAGGGGAAGGGAGACAGAGAGAGGGAGAGAAAGACATTGAGTTTTGTTAGGTTACCTATCCTTCCTTGGTTAATGAAAAGACAACTAGCCCAGATCCCAGGCAGGTGGCTGTTTGCTCCCCAGCTTGTTTTATTTTTTATTGTTAACTTCCATTACCCTGTCTTTTTATGTTCACAAAACTGGTTCACAATTCTCCTCAAGGGCCATGGTTCTGAAAGTGAGGGTCTAAGACATAACACTTGGGAACTGTTAAATGGGAACTACTAAAAATGCAAGTTAACAGGACTGGTCTCAGAATATCTGAAGCCAGAAACTCTAGGAACTGAGTCTGCAATTCCCTGTGGTCCTGGATGACCTCAGATTCATACAGTCCTGCCACACACAACCTTCTTACTACAGGGCTTACAGAGGCTCTAGTCAACCACACCTGATCTTGATCGATTGATCTCTCTCTCTCTCTCTCTCTCTCTCTCTCTCTCTCTCTCTCATCACTCAGGCCAGCCAGGAACTTGCTACAATATTCAATCTGTCCTTTAATTCAGTATCCTCCTGTCTCCTCCCTCTGATTACCAGGACCACAGACATGCACCATCACAGTTGGTGTTGTAACAGGTCTTCCTGCTGCTTCTGTGGCCTCTCATGGAGAGAATCACTGCAGTGAATCACCTCCCTACTGGCCAGCAGCATCCTCTCTTCTATATAGCGTCACTGCAGAGATGGACCCACCTCCCTCACGGTCTTGCTCTCCTTCCCTCTCTACTCAGGGTCTTCAGAAGCTGCATATCTAGTGGAGGTGGATGAGAATGCCCATCTGCCCTGCAGCTACGCTCCATCCGCCTCAGGGACACTGGTGCCTGTGTGCTGGGGCAGGGGATCCTGTCCTTTGTCTCAGTGTGCCAATTTGGTGCTCAGAACTGATGAAAGAAATGTGACGTATCAGAAATCCAGCAGATACCAGCTAAAGGGGAATCTCCACAGAGGAGATGTATCCCTGACCATAGAGAACGTGACTCTAGCTGACCGTGGGACCTACTGCTGCAGGATAGAGTTCCCTGGTCCAATGAATGATGGAAAATTCAACCTGGAGTTGGTCATCCAACCAGGTGAGTAGACCTTTCCATGTCCTTTTAATGCACAAGATTCACCCATGGCGAATTTGCACTGAGGGACATCTGGGGACACTAACTTGACTTGACAAACCTTAACACAAATAACAGAACACATGAAATCCAGTGAGGGGGCTATGGGAGGGTGCTGATGGGGAAGGGGGTACAAAGATGATTAAGATGTTGTATATGGACCCTGTCTCCAAAAGACCAAAAAAACCCCAAAAAACAAACAAAAAGATGCTCTGTATGACATAAACAAAAATTCATTAAAAATATACAAAAAATTCACCCATGGATTATAATAAATAAAGATATAGATATATCACCTCAGATTTCTCTAAGTACAGTCCTGGGGGTTGGACCCTGTAGACCTCAAGTCCAATAGGCCTCACTTATGATTCCCAGTGTTTAATTCCTCTCCTATGTTTTCAGACTCATAGATGCAGCCTACCAAAGGGGGAGAAGGGCCAGATCAGTGGTTCTAGACCCTGGCTGTCATTAAAAATCTCCCAAAGAGTCTCTGAACAACTATAGCTATTCAACCCTACCCATAGAGTTGGGATTTTCTCTTTTTGACGAAAATTTACTAAGGGTATTGCCAGAGCTGGGAACTACTAGGCTGTCCATATGTGCTGAAGGAGTATATGTGTATGTTCTTATGTTTTAAGATTTATAGCTCATAAGGTGAAGCATGAAGCTCTCTAGTAGAGTGCTGGCTTAACATGCATGAGGCCCTGGGTTTGATTCCATAGTACCACAAGAAAAACAATTTCTTTGTAGCACCCACTTTGTGGCCAGATGGAGCAGACTTCAAATTAACTTTCCTTCTTACTGTGTAATTTTTGAAAGTTATTTCAAATGTGTGACCTCTTCTGTCATAAAATATAATTGCCAAGTACACATGGGTCACTGGAAGAATTTTATGAGTTAATGTTTATGCAGAGCTTTTAGTATGACCGCTGTTTTCTGATCCCAGCCAAGTTTACCCCTGCCAGAACTGCACAGGGAGACTTTACTACAGCCCTTCCAAGAACACTTACCACGGAGGGAAATGGCTCAGGTAAGATGTCCTGGTTTGTTTCTTCATTGCTGTGACAAAACACTCTGACCACTACCAACTTGGGGAGGAAAAGGTTTATTCAGCTTACATCTCCCAGGTCACAGTTCATTAGGGAGCCCAAGGTAGGAACTCAGGGCAGGAACCTGGAAGCAGGAGCTGGAACACAGGCCATGGAGGAACACTGCTTACTGGCTTGCTCCCCTGGCCCCTGCTCAGCCTGCTTTCTTAGGCAACACAGGCCCACCTGCCCAGGGGTGGCACCACCCACAGTGGGCTGGGCCCTCCCACATCACTCATCAAGAAAATGCCCCACGGACATGACCACAGGCCAGTCCAATGGAGGAAATTCCCTGATTGAGGCTCCCTCAACCCAGGTATGTCAAGTTGACACTAAAGCTATCCAGCACATAAAACCTGGGGCATAGGAGGATGTCTTTAGCTGGTGTCTGAGTTCACAGGGTTGTGAATATGAGAAATAGCTGAGAAAAGCACTTTAAGAATAGAAACATTTCTCTGCACTTGAAACATTGTCTAATGTGAGCAAGATGGTGGATGCACATGTGCGCTGATAAAAAAGCACCCTGGGTTAGAATCATATATCAGCTGTAAACTACCTACGACAGGTCCTCAATTTAGCTCTTTATCCTAATTCTGAACTCAGTAGAGTTGCTCCAACTCTTTGAAGTTCAGGTTTCTTATCATTACAAGGAGAATGATTCCAGTGCCTGCTTCATAATTTTGTCAAGATTAAACATGATAATACGTGTGAATTGTTCAGCACAGTATCTAGTCCCTAGAAATCACTCAAATATTCATCCTTAATATCATTATTGCAATTATTGACGTCACCTCTCTTAGGACTCGGTGGTCAACGTCTCTTATGTGATGTAGAAGCAGATGATCACCGCACAGTAGGATAATTCAGTTCTAAGAGATATTCATGGTTTGCCATTTATTGTGTGACCTGGTAGAATTGTTTTATTTTGAAGCACCTACAGGCACAGATCTGGATGGACTTCAGGGATCATGAGTCCCAGTTTCTCATGCTGTGCAGGGGTGCGCTGTCTGTCACCATTGAATAGACCTTTTTTTTTTTTGTTTTTGAGACAGGGTCTTCCTGTAGCCCCAGCTGACCTTAAACTCGCTATGTAGACCAGGCTGGCCTCGAACTCACAGAGCTCTGCCTGTCTCTGACTCCTGAGTACTGGGATTAATGGTATGAGCCACCATGCTCGACTAGAATAGACATTCATGTATGCCCACACATGCAGGCTTCCTTGTCTGAGTCATGAACGTAAGTCTCCTTCCCTTTGTTTGTGTTTACTTTTTCTTAGACAAAGGGCAGTAAAAACAGGGTCATCTCTTACATCACACATTGTAGGCACATTATCTAGATAGAATCTCTGAAGTTTCCAGCAGCCAGACAGAAGAATAGTTCAAAGAGGGAAAGGCCTCACAGTAGGAAAAAAACATGGAAAAGTGCAATTCATGAATATTTAAAGACAGTATGTGATATTATATCTGTCATCCACAAGTCTATTATATGGTCATGTATATCTCCTGTATACTGTGAATATGGATATGTTTAATGTGTTTAATATAAGTAGAAGGGAGCCTTAAAAAGTTAGAGGAGAATTTCTTAAACTCACCTTGAGCACAGAACAAGTGGAATCTCTTCTTATTGAAGGAGGCAAGACTGGGTCACAGGTGATCTTCAGTTCTGGGGTAGACCTGGTTTGAACCCAGGTTTCTCAATCCACGATGTGTGATCATGGGCAAAGTTCATCTCTAAGACTCAGTTTCTGGACTTGAGATAGATCAGCAGGTATGGGGGCTTGCTGCCAAGGATGATGACCTGAGGGAAACAGGTTTTCCTCTGGCCTCCACATGTGTGCCATCGTATACAAACACACGAATACTCTTTTTCTTTCTCTGTCTCGCTAAATTAAACTCCATTTCTTTATCAGAAAATGGTAACGCATAGCTGTGATTACCATTAATGCGATTGTGGGCATATAGCAGTGTTGAGAACCATGCCTGGCACCTTCGTGCTGGGTAGAAGGTAACTGGGACATGTACACATGTGTATGACCCTTTCATCCCTTCCCCTGCTTCCTACATTCCGGTGGAGTCTTGGATTCTCCAGGAAAAACATGTGTCTTTTTCCAACTGTCCCACCTGTCTTAAATGATGACAAATCAATCTGAACGTTACACTACAGTACTCTGTTGTATGGATCATTCCCATAGCAAAGTCAAATGGGAAAACAGAAGTCAGGACTGGGGCATGGGGCACGTGTATTATATAGTTGGTAGAGTGCTTGTCTAACGTGCATGGAAGCCCTGAGTTTGATCCCCTGTGCCACATAAACTGGGTATGTTGGCACAAGCCTGTAATCTCAGCATTAGGGAGGTGAGACAGGAGGATGGGGCATTTAAGGTCATCCTGGCTGCACAGTCAGTCTAAGGCCAACTTGGACTATATGGGACACTGTCTCAAGAATGAAAAAGAATGTCAGTCTTATCACTTAGACCAAGAATCATAATGTCAGGGAAGCAGAAGCAGGATATCTATTTTCAAGCATTGCGTGTGCTGAAGATTCCTGTTGACTTCCCAGTTCCCCACCTGTGGTTTTTGTGCTTTAAATTGCTTTCAGGTAATGAGAACAAAGATAACTGGAGAAGTTGTTTTCATTTTGTTCCTGTAGCTAAAAAATTGTAGGCTGAGACTATGTCTTAAAAATATTTAAATCATAGTCTATTAAATTAAATTTAGTGAAACTTTTATATATCTTGAAGAATTTAGATTTGAAGGTTCTGGATGTGACCATGACTTTTAAGGAGTTCACAGTCTCCCAGTCACCCAGAAAAGTGAGTAAGTTTACTTAGTTTTCCAGAAGCTGATGACTGTTTTCAGAAGGCAGTGTCCACAAGTTGAGGGGAGGGCCTCTCTTGCTTGTGGCTCTGTTCCCTCTGCCTGGTGTAGAGCAGTACACAGACTGGCTAGATAAGTAGATGAAGAAATAAACAAATTAGCCGTAAAGAAGACACGGTGGCTGGCAGCTGGGCTGCGTCACTGTCTTCACGATGGTGACGTTGTTGGGTGTTGAAGGCCTTGTAGTTGAGAACATGCCTGCAAAGCCTCCATGGGAAGCCATTGTTCCCTGAGCAGGAGCCCCGGGGAGGTCACTTCCTCATTCTCAGTTTCTTCTCTTGTCCAAAGTGACTAATAGTCCATGTTAGTTTGCTTTCTCTTGCTGTGATAAAACACTGACCAAAAGCAACTTGACCGAAGGGTTTATTTGGCTTTCCTGTCAGGCTTACCGTTCCTTGTTGAAGGAAGCCAGGGCAGGAAGGCAAGGCAGGAGCCTGGAGGCAAAAGCTGAAGCAGAGCTGGTGAGGGAGCGCTGCATTCTGCCTTGCTCCTGGGACCTGCGCTCAGTCTGCCTTCCTTTTTTTTTTTTTTAAATTTTACTATTTTTTATGTGTATGCGTGTATTGCCTGCATGTAGGTAAGTGCACCCGTGTCCTGCAATGCCCGTGGAAGTCAGAAGAGGCTGTCGGATCCCCTGGGACTGGAGCTACGGAACGATATTAGCTGCCATGTGGGTGCTGGGATTTGAACCTGGGTCTTCTGCAAGAACAACCAGTGTTCTTAACCACTGAGCTATCTCTCCAGCCCCCAGTCTGCCTTCTTAAGCAACCCAGGACACCTGCCCAGGGCTGGCACCTCCCACAGTGCACTGGGCCTCCCACATCACTGGACAATCAAGAAAGTGCTTCACAGACATGGCCACAGGCAAATCCCATAGAGGAAATTCTCCAGTTAAGGTGCTCTCTTCCCGGGTGTGTCCGAGTTGACAAGAAGCCAACCATGACGCAGTCCCTGCTCTTCACGGCAGCTGTTTCACTGTTCTTTAATTTAATTTTTTGTTGGCCTATATTCATTGCTCATAGTGACAAGTTTCATAAAGACATTTTCATTCAAGTATGTCATGAGCTCTGATGATATTTATCCCCATCATAGCCTTCTCTTGTCCCCACTAGGCCCCTTCTGCCCTGATTTGGTCTTGCTTAGGCTTTCATTTTGTACTCACAAATGGTTTTGTTCATCCATATAAAATCTAGCATCCACAAATGAGATCAAGCTTCATATTTGTTTTTCTGTGTCTGCGGTTTATTTTATTTAATATGATGGCCTCCAGTTCCATTTATTTTCCTGCAAAGACCCCCATTTAGTCCTTTATGGCTTAATGAAGCATCCCTTGTGTGTATGTATTTGTGAAGAGGTTTTTTTCCAATGTATGTTTTGGGGAATGTTTGTCAAAAAGTCAGATGATGTTAGTCGTGTGGGTTGTTTCTGGGTCCTCCATACTATCCCATTGGTTTACGTGTCTGTTTTTGTGTCAGTCCTGTGCTGCTTGTCACTATGGCTCTGGAGTGAGATGAGGTATGGTGAGCCTCTGGCTTGGTCAACTGTGCTCAGGATTGCTTTGGCTACTGCGGATCTTTTTGCTTTCATACACGTTTTAGGACCCAATTTTCTGTGTCTGTAATGCATGTCATTGGAATTTTGAAGGGGATTACATGACACCAGTAGATTCTTTTGGTTATGTGACCATTTTCATAATATTAATTCTGATCCACGAGTATAGAAGTTGTTTTCTTCAATTTCTTCAGTATTTTAAAATGTTTATTATAGAGCTCTCTTTCGCTTCCTTGGGTCAATTTATTCTGAGGTATTTTATTTTATTTGAAGCTATCGTGAATGACTTGTTTTTTTCTTTCTCAGCATGTTTATTATTGGTATATAGAAAAGCTAGAATTTTTGTATATTGATTTTGTATCCTGCTACTTGCTAAAAGTGTTTATCAGTTCTAAGAGTTTTCTGGTAGAGTCTTTAAGGTTTCTTACATATAAGATTATATCATGTTTAAATAGGAATACTTTAACATGTAATATTTGTATCACCTTTGTTTCTCTTACTGATCTACACACGGTTTTAAGAATAATATTGAATAAGGGTGGAAAAAATGGGCACCCTTGTCTCATTCGTGAGTTTAGTGGAAATGCTTTGAGTTTTTCCTCATTTAGTGTGATGACAACTATAGGTTTGTTATATATTGACTTTATATTGAGGTATGTTCCTTCTTTAAAAATATTTTTTTGAACAAGGTCTCATGTAGCCTAGGCTGGCCTTAAACCGGCTATATAGCCAGTGGCGACCTTGAACTCCTGATCCTCCTGCCTCTACCTCCTTCCTCAGTGCTAGGATGACAGACATGGTGCATCACATCTGGTTTATGTGGTACTGGGGATCGAACCCAGGCCTTCAGCAAATGCTAGGCAAGCACTTTACCAATTGGCCTCCAGCCCCAGCCTCTGTATTGAGGAATGTGCCCTCTATTCCTAGTTTTTTCTGGGCTTTTTCCATGAAGGCTTGTTAGACTTTGTCACAGGCCTTTCCCGAGTCCATTGAAATAATCATGTGATTTTTATCCTTGAAACCATTTATGTGCTACACTTGATCTCAGCCAAAAGACCAGGGAAGCAGATTAATCTATGTATCTAGTGTATTACAATAACTGATTTGAATATGTTGAACCATCCCCACATCTATATACTGATAGGCCAAATTGATAATCATAAATGATCTCTTTATTGTCATGGAATTTGGTTTGCAAATATTTTGTTGAGAAATTTTGTATCTGTGTTCATCAGGGAGATTGGTTTATAATTTTCTTTTTATACTGTTATATTCTTATCTGATTTCAGTATCAGGATAATGCTGGCTACATAAAATGAGTTTGGTAGCATTCCTTCCATTTATATTTTATGAAATAGATTGAGAATCATCAGGTCTAATTCTTCTTTAAAGGTCTGGTAGAATTTAGTACTGAATACATCTGAGCCTTGGCACTTTTAAAAATTACTGCTTCAATGCCGGGCATTAATCCCAGCACTTGGGAGGCAGAGGCAGGCAGATCTTTGTGAGTTTGAGGCCAGCCTTGAAAGATTTATCGTCCTCTTTTTTTTTTTTTTTTTTTTTTTTTTTTAAAAAAAAAAAAAAAAAAAAAAAAAAAATACTGCTTTGGTCTCATTGTTATAGATCTGCTTAAATTGTTTATCTTTTCTTAGTTTAATTTTGGTAGATCATATGTGTGTAGAAAATTCATTTCAGATTTTCAAGTTTAGTGGAATTAAAGTTTTTAAGATATGTCATAATGATTTAATGAATGTTACTGATATCTTTGGTAATGTCTGCCTTTTGTCTCTAACTTTATGTATTTGAGTCTTCTCTCTTTCTTTTGGTTAGTTTGGTCAAGGGTTTGTACATCTTGTTCATCTTTTCATTGATCCTTTGTACTGTTCCTTTTGTTTCTATTTCATTAATTTCTACCCCGATCTTAATTATTTGTTTCCATATACTTTTGGGAGGCTTTATTGTTCTTGTTTTTCTAGGACCTTGAGGCATATCTTTAGATTATTATTTGAGATTGCTCTAATTTTTCAATGTAGGCATTTATGTGACTGTAAGCTTCCCTCTTATAAGTACATTCTTTTTATCTCATGTTATCTGAGATGGAGTTTCATTTTCATCTAGGAATTTGTTAATTTCCCTCCTAATTTCCTCAATGACCCAGTCATTGTTCAACAGTGCATTGTTTGGTCTCTCTGATTTTGTATTTTTAGGTTAGTTATTTTCAATACTGAGATACCTCATTAAGAGTTTAGCAAAATGGCCTGGGCGTGGTGGCACACACCTTTAATCCCAGCACCCTGGAGGCAGAGGCAGGAGGATTGTTGTGAGTTCGAGGCCAGCCTGGTCTACTTAGTGAGTTTCAGGTCAGCTGGGGCTACAGAGAGATCCTGTCTCAAAAAGATCCACCAAAAAAAAAAGAGCTTAACAAAATGCCTGACTTCTGGTAAACTGTAGCTCTTATTTCCATTTGAAAGCAACTAAGTACCTTGCCAATGAATATGCACTAACCTTTCTCAAGGAAATGAATTTTCATGTCTTTGAAAGTCTAATTGGAATATAATTACTGAATGTTATCAGTGCTATTGAATTGCTGTAGAGCTCATTAGGCCCTGAGGACAGAGCCCAGCACATATTCAGTGTGAGTCTCCCGAAGGAAGTCTGCATTTCATGAAACATAGGTAGTGGGAGTTATTATCTACATGAAAAAGGGTCATCCTGACACTGATTTGTACTGACCTATGCATTCAGTATATTTTGTTAGTCTTCTAATTGTCAAGGAGAATATGGGGAAGCATTAATAGTAAATAAGATTATAGATATATTTATGTATGTCCCTTAATTTAGATTTTAAAACTATTCTTAATTGTCTATTTTTAACATTCTTATTGTCTATTTTTCTCTTTTGTGTTTGTGTGTTTGTGTGGCAGAGACACAGACACTGGGGAGTCTCCATGATAAAAATCAAACAGTAAGTGACTTTTTTATGTGTACTAATATCAAGCTCCAATAGAGTAAAGTGAAGGAAGCTTGTCCGTCAGACTACCTTCATGCCACCCTTTTGTGAGGAAAAAGCTTTTACCCTCCTTTGGCGTTAGAGTCCTTGTCTGTAGTGTATGGTGTGACAGTTCTAACTTCATAGGCCCGTCAGACGATAGAAGGAAAGATGGGTATAAAGGCCCTGTTCATGCTAAGAGTCGAAAACCCCCAAAGAAGAAAGGAACATTTTGCTCCTCTTTTCTCTTTGCAAATGTCATCAATCCATACCACTGTGGAAGGTGTAGCCATTCTGTTTTCAGGGTTTTCATTTGGATTTTGTTGTTTGGAGACAAGGTCTCATAGCCCAGGCTTGTCTTAAACTTGCTGTGTAGCTAAGGATGATCATGAACTTCCAATCCTCCTGCCCCAACCTCTGCAGTGTTAAGATTATAGGTATGTACCAAGTCAGCATTTTTTTTTTTTTAAAGACAGGGTCTTGTGATATAGCCAGGTTGTCTTCAAACCACCTACAGATCTCAGATTTTGAACTTGTGGTGACCATCCTGCCTTAGCCTCTCGAATACCAAAACTGCAGGACTAAAGTACCATGTCCTTGCTCAGCATTTGTTTTTTATAAAGGATTTCCCCATAGCCCCAGCTAGCCTGGAACTCACTGTGTAGACCAAGCAAGGCTTGATCTCACAGAGAACCACCTGCCTCAGTGTATTAGTCACTTTTCTGTTGTTGTGATAGAAACAGTGACCCAAGCAATTTATAGAAGGAAGTTTTTTGAGCTTACGGTTCCAGGGGAATTAAAGTCTGTCTTGGCAGGGAGTCATGGTGGCTGGAGGTGGCTGGAGCAGGAGCAGCAGAAGCTAAGCTCTCACATCATCACACAGGCACAGGAAGCAAGAGAACAACTGGAGATCTGGCAAGGCTTAGGAACTCCGTAGGCCCACCCCCAGTGACGTGCTTCCTCTAGGATGGCCACACCTTCTAAAACCTCCCAAAACAGCACCATCATCTGGGGACAAAATGTCCAAGTACTTGGAGCCTATGGGGGACATTTTCATTCAGACCACCACACTCAGCCTCCTGAGTGCTGGGATTAAAGGCATGGGCCACTATACCTGACTTTTGTTTTGTTCTTTGAGATGGAATCTCAATGTGAAATCCTTGCTAGCCTGGAATACACCATTTATATCAGGGTGGCCTCAAACTTGCTATAATCTTTTTGCCTACCTCTTGAGTTCTAGAATTGGATCCACCACCCTTGGCTCAAAGACTCTTTACTTTATGAGAATATGGGATTTTTTTTCCTCCCCTTGCATCCATTGTAAACCTAATAAGAAATGTTGTTTGCTTAAGTTTTTTCATTTAAACTGATATGGTAGATCACACCTGTAGCCCCAGTACCCAGAAAGTTTATAGAAGAAGATAGCCAAAGTTTATAGAAGAGGATAGTTCAAGGCCAGCCTGGGATATATAGTAAATTCTAGGCCGTCCTATACTACATAGCAAGACCCTGCTTCAAAAATAAAATAAGTTTAAATTAAATAATTTATTAATTTCTATATAGCTAGACACCAATCAGGAATATACAGAGTTCAGAATTTATGTACTCACCTGTAAAGTAATACTGTGTTTTACTACAATTCTGGTGTCCTCCAATCAGAGCAAAAGAAAAACCATGAGAAAGATGACTCAGTAGGTAAAAGCATTTTCCAAGCAAGACTTCAGATCTGAATATAATCCCTAGAACCAAGATGGAAGGAAACAACTGAATCTCGAAATTTGTCCTTTGACCTCCATACATGTGCCAAGGCATGTGTGTGCTTGAGTGCACATGTGCACACACACACACGCACACACACACACACACAGATACACACATACATACCACACACAAATAATAAATGATTACAATAAATTCTTGCTGGGTATGGTGGTGCCATAATACTTTAATCCCAACACCCGGAAGGCAGAAGCAGGTAGGTCTCTGAGTTCAAGGTCAGCCTGGTCTACAGAAAGAGTTCCAGGTCAGCCACAGCTACACAGTGAGGCCTTATAACCTCACTGAAATTAGTGGCCACATTTAAGGCTATCTGTTGCCCCAGAAGTATTGACTAATTAGAGGATTTAACTTCCTTATTTTTTATTTGTGAGAAACATTAAATATTAGTTTTTTTCTTTCAACGCCTATAAAACTTTTGGTTTATGATGAGGAATTCTCATCTTTGAATCCCCCTCCTCACACACCCTGTAAAATGTTTGTTTAGGAAAGATCCTGATGCATTCCTGGAACCTGATGGCCTGGAGTGGCAGAGCCCTTCTCCTCTTTGTTCAAGCCCTCTTCCCCTTCCTTTGTGCTGATTATTTTAAACTAGCCAACTAGGGAAGACTGTGATGTTGAACCCCAGGCAATGAGGAAAAGACACAGTGCTCTAGTAGTTGGGAAGACACTGTCTTAATAATAACAACAACCCTTTTAGAGCAAATATGCCAGCCAGACACAGTGATGACACCTATAATTTCAGAACTTCAGAGGCAAGTTAAGTAGTGATTTTTAGGCCTGCCTGAGCTACACAGCAAGATCTTATCTTAAAAAACAAAAACCAACAACAAATAAAATAATAATGTTAGAAATAAAATCTGAGGTCCAAGAACCCCAACCTATAGTACACAAAGAACACATGGACAATGGGAAAATAGCTCAGCAAAGCAGCCCTTACTTTTGCAAAAGGGTACGCATCATCCTCATTCAGATCAAGCAAGCACACCTGAACAGGATGTTTGATGTGTATGTGTATGTGTGTATTGCCTGCATGTATGTAAGTGCACCTGAGTTGTGGAATGTCCATAGAAGTCAGAAGAGGGCATCAGATCTCCTGGAACTTGAGTTGCGGATAGTTTTTATCTGCCATGTTGGTGCTAGGAAGTGAACCAGGTCCTCGGTAAGAACAACCAATGTTTTTTTTGTTTTTTTTTTTAATTTTTATTATTTTTATTTTATGTGTATATGTGTATTGCCTGCGTGTAGGTAAGTAACCAGTGTTCTTAACCACTGAGCCATCTCTCCAGCCCCCAACAACCAATGTTTTTAACCATAGATGCAGAGCCAATTCTCCAGCCCTGCTGGTTTTTTTTTTTTTTCCCAAAGATTTATTTTACTTTTATTTTATATGTATGAGTGATTTTGCTGGGTGTCAGATCCCCTGGAACTGGAGTTATACACAGTTGCGAGTTGTTATGTGGGCCTGGAAACTGAACCCAGGTCCTCTGCAAAGGCAGTAAGTACCCTTAACTGCTGAGCAATCTCTCTAGCCCATCATTGTTTTATTTACTATTTATTATTAATTAATTTGTTTGTTTATTTATTTATTTTTTGAGACAGGGTCTCACTGTATAGCCCTGGCTGGCCTGGAACTTGTTATGTTGACCAGGCTGGCCTCCAACTCAAAGAGATCAGCCTGCCTCTTCCTCCCAAGTGCTGGGATTAAAGGTGTACACCACCATGCCCTGTCTTTAGTTGTTTTTAAAGAGGGAACGTGAACTTAAATTTTAGAAACAGAAGGATTTTTGTATAACTCTCAGCTATCAGAAAGTAGAGAAGAACAAGAGCACCCACTATCGGCCGAGCATTCATTATTAAGCAGGCCCTGTGCTTAGCATCTTACAGTTTTGTTTCTTGATTTTCCCAGGAACTGTACATGGTACTGAACTTCTAGTGATGGAGCTGAGATTTGAACCCAGGATTGTCTGGCTGCAAAGTCCTGGCTCTCACATCCTTTGGGGATGGGGTGGGATAAAGAGCAAGCTCTACACACACTGCATAGAAGGGAGTGTTCTATTTCCTTGTTAACTAAAAGATTAACCTGATCCATTTCTTTGGTGGCCTGAGGATGGTCGAGAAGGGGACACAGATCAAGGATGGCTTTACCATTCCGACAATCCTGGGATACCATAGAAAGGAATGATCTGGTTCACAAATCCTGAGATTGACTGGGTACGTAACTAATTTGTGGACATCTGCAGCTTGAATTCTGTTTGTTTTCCCCTAGCAAATCTCCACACTGACTGATGAACTGAAGGACTCTGGAGAAGTCATCAGAACAAGTGTCTACATTGGAGCAGGAGTCTTTGCTGGGCTGGTTCTCGCTCTTATCTTTGGTGCTTTAATTCTGAAATGTGAGTTGTATACATTGCTTCCCCTTTTCTCTGATAAAGAACTGTTAATATAGTAACAAAAACAAAACTAGATAGAAATGTATTCTTATAGTTACACCTAGAGGTGGTTAGACTAGATAGATACTCATTTATTCAATGTCTCTGTGTATTAGAGAGACACTCTGATAAATGTTTGACATACATCTTAAACATCATCACCAATTTATAAGATAGATATTGTTATTATCATTTCCATTTTAGGGTGAAGGAAAATACAGCTTGAAGCCGGTTTCCCAAAATTGTACAGTGGCCAGACATAAAGCTGAAATTCCAGTGTAGGCAAATAAACCAGTGTCTGCTATCTTTGATTATGAAAAACAATTTTATTCATTTATGAATATTAGACATATTTATAAATTTGTTAGGAAACGCAGCACAGCCTCTTTCTGTGCGTGCTTCCACACTGTTTTCTAAGGCATTGCACTTTAATCCAAACTTGTTTTTCTCCTTTATCTCACTCAACATACCCAGCTATTTGTCTGTGTTTAAGCAAACAGTGTGGAGTTTGACAATGTAGCTCAGTTGGCAGAGTGCTGCAGCCATTCTAGTCCACCTTACAGTTATTCCTGAATAAAGGAACTGCCTGACTTAGCATTTTTTAAGGCCTTTTTCTCCTTTATCTCACTCAACATACCCAGCTATTTGTCTGTGTTTAAGCAAACAGTGTGGAGTTTGACAGTGTAGCTCAGTTGGCAGAGTGCTGCAGCCGTTCTAGTCCACCTTACTGCCTGAATAAAGGAACTGCCTGACTTAGCATTTTTTAAGGCGAAGAGTGACCTGAACTCTGAGAACCTGTTCCCTCAGGTGTCTCATGGAACTGTGCTTTCCAACCAGCCTTCACTTATTCTTTTTTGGAAACAGTATCTCCAGCATGAATTGGGGAAGTAGAACTCAGACCCATGCTTATCTTATCAGAGAATCTGGCTTTGATCGCTAGGCCTAGAATATCACACACACAATTACAAACAGACTTCCCAATATTTTCACTGTTTACAATGAGAAAAGTATGCTGCTTTCAGTCCCTTGATATGTTATTCCTGTGATGCATTCATATTCTATCATACTATTTTGAGTGGAGAGCTAGGAAGGGTCCTGAGAGATTAAGGTCATATGCCCAGGTCCTAAGAGAAGCAGATGCCTTAGTGAGTTTGTTTACATTATAAACAGTAACTTTTTGGTTACAAGGTTAGGTAGAAGTTGTTAGTCCAGATTATGTCCATATTGTAAAAGTCATTCCTACAGAGTACTTTTGTATCATGCAGGATACCTTGGTTTTAATCTCTAGTGTTACATAAAAACAGGTGTGATGGCACACACCTGTGATTGCAGCATTTGAGAGGTGAGAGAGGAGGTCAGAAGAGCAAGTTTATCCTTAGCTACATAGCTCTAGGCCAGATGGGCTACATGAGATCCTGTCTCAGAAAAAAAAAAAGTTTTTTCAGTTTGATGATTTTACTCAGAAACCATCAATCAAAATTCTAATATTTCCATCACCCCAAGGCCTCACACAGTTGTCTAATATATTCTTTTCTTCAGAGAACAAGGAATGAACCAAAGTTTGGTACATTATAGCAAACTTTCTCATGGACACAAAAACAGGGACCATGTATGTAAGGTGACCAATCACTCTAGATTTTCCCAAAACTGATGGAGGGTCCTAAGATATGGGACTTCCATTGGTAGACTCTGGGATGATCTGGGAAAAATCAGGATGAGATGGTCACCCTAAGTGTGAACTGACATTTTCATGGGTTTGGTTTTAAGGAGATTAAATCCTTATAACTACTGTGGTCGTTTGAATGATAATGTCCCCCATAGGCTCCAAGTATTTGGATATTTTGTCCCCAGTGGGTGGACCTGTTTTGGGAGGTCTTAGAAGTGTGGCTATGCTGGAGGAAGCCCATCACTGAGGGTGGGCTTAGAGAGTTCTTAAGCCTTGCAGAATCTTGAGTTGCTCTCTTGCTTCCTGTGAGGTGTGAGAGCTGGGCGTGGTGGCGCACACCTTTTAATCCCAGCACTCGGGAGGCAGAGGCAGGTGGATCTCTGTGAGTTCAAGGCCAGCCTGGTCTACATAGTGAGTTCCAGGACAGCTGTGGCTACAGGAGGGAGACCCCGTCTCAAAAAGTCCAAAAAAAAACCCAGGCCAGCCTGGTCTACATAGTGAGTTCCAGGACAGCTGGGGCTACAGGAGGGAGACCCCGTCTCAAAAAGTCCAAAAAAAAAAAACCAAAACCAAAACCAAAACCAAAAACCAAAAATAACAACAACAAAAAAAACCTTGAGCAACCTCAGATTTTGGTGTCCAAAGGGCTTCCAGGACCAACCCCCAATGGTTACAGAGAGACAACTGTTAGTTCCAAACATGGCTGCAACAGAGAAGAAAGGATCAGAAAGTTTTAGTTAGTTTGTAATTTTTTTTTCCCTAGATGTTGCTGGAGACAATGTGACAGCTGAGGTGGCTGGTCATGAGTTCTTAAGTCATGACATCATAGCCACTGGCTCCACAGTGCCCAGCAATTTGCTACATTTCTAGTAGACTGTCTCCTCTCTTCCGTGACCTACTATGCTCACTGCTGCTCAAACCTCTGTCATCCCAATGAAATAGCAAAGGTGCATATCCAATGTCAAGACTCCATCCCCCGTTTTATCCTTTTCTTCTGAATTGCCTGTCTCTTCTTTTTTATGCTGCTGTCACTGGTCTACACATCCCTCTCCAGCTGCTGCCCTTTCTCAGTTCTCCTTCCCAGCCATATTTCTAGAATGAGGGGCCCCTCTCCTCACCCCTCTGTTTGCCTGTATCCTCTGTCATCTCTCTTCTATCCTTGAAGCACCATGAATATAATTTCAGTCTAGCTCACCAGAAGCTTCCATTTTGCTGACTCTCACGTATGTCTTTGCACATATTGGGGTTAGTATTTCTGCAGCACTGTCAAAGCAGATCCCTTACTCTGTTCTGAAATGTCTTCTCTTGGCTTCTGAACTACTCTGCTACTTGGTCACTTCTTTTCAGTTATTTAGCTATTTCCTCTTCTGCCTGATCTTTAGATGCTGAAATTCCTCAGGATTTGGACTTTTCTTCTCTGTAGACTCTCTAGGTTATAATGTGCATTTCCATGGACTTAAATGTCATCTTTAATGTTTTTCTCTAAGTCAGAAAAGAGCTCCTGCTTCAATACTTCACCTGCCAGAGCCCACCTGTCAGGCTCCAAGCTTCTCCATGCTTTCACTACTGTCTTTCTAGTTGCCTATTCTATAAATTCAGAAATCATCCTTGATTCCTCCCTTTCCTATTTCTGCTTATGCAATCAACTTCAGTTCTGGTCTCTTCACAAAATAGATCCAAAATCCTTTCATAATTCTAGATCTTTCTTGGTCACCATCATCTTTGTCTTCTTGTTTCTTTTCTTTTTTCTAATCTGTTCTCTACAGAGTAGCCAGAGTTAACATTAAAATCCAACTCAGATGATATCTGTCCTTCTTTGATCTCCTACAAGTCTTCATGTCTTACTACAACATCTAAACTCTTTTTGTTGCTGTTGCTAACTCATCTTGAACTCCTGATCCTCCTGCCTTCACAGCCTAAGTGCTGGGATTATAAGATTAGGCCTGCAAACATCTTTAGGACCTAGCCTCAGTTGCCTCTTTGACATCTGGGGAACCGTTCTCTTATATAACCATGGTTTTGGTTTTGAACTTACAAAGATCTTTAATAAGGGTGTTCTCTCTTCCTGTAATTCTTCCCTTACTCTTAACACAGCTGACTCATTCTTCTCTCAGAACAGACCTCAAAGGTCATTTCCTACAGTGCTACCCTGATCTTCTTCTCTAGGGTTTACCTCAGTGTAGGGTTGGTTTCCTTTCATAATGCATCAGAATTTGAAATTATTTCTTCTACCCTTTAACTCCTCTCTCCCTCCCTCATCCCTCCCCTCCCTTCCTGACTTCTCTCTTCCCTTCCTTCCTCACTGGGATACCCACCTCATGAAGTCAGTGCTCTTTACTTGGGAGTTCCTGGTGCTGACCAAACGCTGCACACATAACACAACTCTCTCTTTTTTAAAAAAATATTTTATTTATTATTTTTATTTTATGTGTATGAGTGTTATATGCTTGCATGTAGGTAAGTGCACCCATGTCCTGCAATGCCCACGGAGTACAGAAGAGGCTGTTGGATTCCCTAACTGGAGTTACCGACAGTTGTTAGCTGCCATGGGGGTGGTGGGATTCGAACCTGGGTCTTCTACAAGAACAGTCAGTGTTCTTAACTGCTGAGCCATCTCTCCAGTCCCACATAATACAACTCTTAATATTTGTTAACTAAGAGAAATGCATCTTTATTCCTTTTTACATAGTTCTAAGACACATGTTTTAAGTTTAATTCATTCTACAGGAAGACTGGATGTCTATGAGCAACTCTTACCTCCAATCTGCCTATTTTATTTATTTCTTTGTTCCATGTATTTTAGTAAAGCACTTTAACTTTTCTTCTCCCTTTTGCCTAGGGTATTCTCATAAGAAAAATAAGTTCCAGAATTCAAGGTAAGACTAACAGAAGGGGACAAGGGTCCTGGGGCTCTCCTGTAATATGGATTCATCTTTCCTGAGTTCTTATTTGGAGCTTTGCATCTAAGCTTATACTTACCTTGAGCTCAGGCCTAAATATGAAAGGAAAATTCAGCAGCTGCTCTCCTGTACATTTAATTCCAAGGCTAAGATACAGAATTTTTCTATTATTAAGAAATGCTTACTAATTTCTATATTCAAGGATTTGTTTTCCAATGAAATGAACCTTTAATGACCGAGTGTTTACTAGTTCTTGGCCTGGGCTGGACATTGGTGTCAGTCACCAAAGTGATCAAGAAAACAAGTAGCTCTGCTTAGGGCTTTTACAGCCCCAGCTCAGGCATTTTCTATTCTGCTATCATGTTAGGATGACCTGGGCTTAAGCGTGCTGGTGCAGGACCTACCCCAGAGCAAATGAAGCAGGATCTTGGGGGATGGAGCTTGAGCAGGGATTGCTCTAAAATCTCTCCAGGTGTTTCTGCTGTGCAGTCAGGACTGGGGACTCTGGAGGTCTGCACATCCCTGTCTTAACTCCCTTCCTGACCAAACACACACATCCATTCTGAATGGATTCAGCTTCTGCAGCTAGTACCAGATTTTACAGTTTTAATGAGATTCAATACATGGTAAACAAATGCAGTTCATTGGAGAGATGGCTCGGTGGTTAAGAATGAATGATGGCTAATTCCTCTAGAGGACCAAAGTTTGATCCCAGCAGCCATGTTGGTGGCTCTAGCTCCAGCCCCAGACATGCATGTGTGGATATACAGTCCCACATATACATACACAAAAATCATAAAAATCGCTGGATGTGGTGGCGCATGCCTTTAGTCCTAGCACTTGGGAAGCAGAGACAAGTGGTTCTCTGTAAGACCAGCCTGGTCTGCATAGTGAGTTCCAGGCCAGCTGGGGCTACAGGGAGACCCTGTCTCAAAAAGAAGAAAAAAAATCATAAAAATCAATCTTTAAGGGCCTGGAGAGACAACTCAGTGATCAAGAGCACTGGCTGCTCTTGCAGAGGACCCAGATTTGATTTCCAGCACTCACATGGCGGCTGACAACCATCTGTAATTCCAGTTCCAGGGGATCCGACACCTTCTCTGACCTCTGCAGGCATTGCATGACACCCGTGCACCTTCCTACATGCAGGCATTACATTCATACACATAATAAAAATTTAAAAAAAAAATTAAATTAATCTTTAAAAAATGCAATTATTTCAAGAAAAACACCATCCTTTGAATGCTATATGAACCACTACTCATTTCAGAATGAGTAAAATCTAGAATATTACAGAGACAAAATATATAATATTCAATATCAGTACCATTATTCCTCATTAGAGCTGAAACTGGAAAATATTCATGTGTAATGCTGACAAGCATTGTCTCATTATCTGTGAAATTATGTGGTCCACGTTCATCTCTACCTATACACTTTAAAGCCCGCACAAAACTAAGAACATGCGTGCCACGTTGACAGCTGTCACTCCAGCATCGTGTCTGACATGTCCCAATAATCAATACCAACAATGGCACGAGTAAATGCTCCGGACAGCAGCCCTGCATGGCAGACTCTAGCTAGTTCCATTTCTAGAGATGAAAATCCTCCTAAGAGCAGGGATGTATGGTGTTCATACACATTTTCTTAGTTGTTCCCCAAATCGTGTTTTGGCTTTCTCCCAGTCAGCATCCAATCAAGGATCAGGACTAGTGTTTGGCTGCTCTCTTCAGTGTGGCCTATTCCTTTAACAATCTCGTTGGTTACCTGAGAAATTCTTACATCAACTGTAAGATTTTATTTTCACAGCCTTATCACACTGGCCAACCTCCCTCCTGTGGGGTTAGCGAATGCAGTAGCAAACGGGATGCGCTCAGAGGAAAACATCTACAGCATCGAGGAGAACGTCTACGAAGTAGAGAACTCAAATGAATACTACTGCTATGTCCTCAGTGGGCAGCCGCCCTCTGCCAATTTCTAAGGCTGCTGGATCCAATCGCTTTTTTTTTTGTCTTTTTGAGACAGGGTCTCCCTGTAGCCCCAGCTGTCCTGGAACTCACTATGTAGACCAGGCTGGCCTTGAACTCACAGAGATCCCCCTGCCTCTGCCTCCCGAGTGCTGGGATTAAAGGTGTGCACCACCATACCCAGCTCGCTTTTTTTTTTTTTTAAATCAGTTTTTCTTTTCCGAAACTATGAGATGTGCCAGGTGACAAGTTTTGGAATCATGTCCAGGGCCACTGGGAAGAGTGTTTGTTTCCATTTTCTGAAGATGCTTAGCTCACATGGGGATTCAGTATGACCTCTGCCCAACTGAAGAACACCGTTACCTCTGTGTTCCAGGGACAGGACCACCCAGCTAGAGACTGCTAGTCGTGGGTGTGAGAGCTCAAATGTGCTTTCGGATAGATTAGGAATTCTTATATGTCTTTGGGGCTCCAGGACATTCTGGTATGTGATGTGTCCATGAAGCTCCTGAAAATGGAGGGAAAATAATAGGTTGAGACATGTGCAGGTCATTTTGTGACACAGGAAGTCTAAAGTAGCCACCGCTTTTTATGGAGATATATGACTTTGAAAGGTTAAGAAGGAGTCAGGTATGTTGGCACATGCCTTTAATCACATAACTTGGGAGGCTGAGGCAGGAGGATTGTAACACTAAGACCAGTCTGTACTATAATAGCAAAACCCTGCCTCAGAAACAAAACAAAAGAACACACAAAACCCAGAAAGCTAGAGAGGTGGTTGAGTCTGTAAAGTTCTTGCTGTGCAAGCATGAGGACCTAAGTTCGAATCCCAGAGCCCATGTGAAGAACCTGGGCATGGTGGTACCTGCTTGCAATGTCAGAGGAGGGAGAGACAGGCAGATCCCTGAGGTTTGCTGGCCAGCCAGCCTAACCTAATCAGTGTGCCCCAGGCCAGTGTGAGACTCTGTCTCAAAATAAAACGGTCAGCATTCCTAGGAATGACACCCAAGGTTGTCCTCTAAGTCTCCATAAACACACACACAAGCATGCATCCATGTGTACATACACACGCACAAACGTGTAGCCTCACACACATGAACACATACATGTGGACACACGTAAAAGGAAGAAAGAAACAGAAAGAAAGGAAAGGAAAAAGAAGGAAGGAAATGTTGGATCAGAGCAGGACTAAATGGCAATCGAGTTTCTCTCTGAGCCTCAGAGTTCAAGCCTCACAGAAAGTTTCATCTTCACAGTGGTTCCCCCTGCATAGCTCTCTTTGCCTCAATTAAGACTGCTCCCAAGTGGGGCATGGTGGTGCAGGCCTAGTTAATTCCAGCACACGGAAGTTTGAGGCAGGAGGATGGAGAGTTTAAGGCTATTTTGTGCTCCATAGTCAGACCCTCTTTCACAAAAAGAAAAGATAAAGACTGCTCACAAGCCTGTTGTTTGGAAAAGGAAATGCTCTTGTCATGTGACAAACTTTGTCTGTTGTGCACTCTAAGGGAAATAGCTCAGACCAACTTCTCCATTCATGGAGGAAAACTGGAACTGTGATTTTCACAAAAGAAGAAGCAGTGGCTAGGACACACATTGTTGAAGAAGGCAGAGGCCTTGCAGCAATCTGTGCAGTTAACCTTGAATGCTCTGATGAGCATTTAATGCTCTCTAGATTTGAATTCCAAATGGCAGAGACTAGGTTCCTCTGGTTTATTGCTGCCTGCCCAGTGCCTAGCCTGGCTTGGCTCTGATGTCTAACAGAAACAATTAAATATCTCTAGAAGGAAACAATTCAATAAGCAGAACAGCAGCTTTCTGGAAAGACGTTTTACATTGGAGAGCGACTGTGTGTACCAGAAGACACTCGTCAGGGAGGACACGGCTGATGTTTTCAGTATTTCTTCGAGGACTCTAGGGTTTGGGTAGCATCTAGATAGTTGTGGAAGGCACTGGATTTTTGTAGGTGGATTGAAGGAAGACCATCTTGAAAAACTGATTAGAGGCAGTAGCAAAATTAATCACAGAAGTTTTAAAATCATAAAATTCTAGTAGGAAAGAACTTTGGAACACATTTAGTCCAGATCAATGGTTTTCTCTGCAGAGGTTCTTATCTAATAAAGTCTTTAAACAAAAGCATGTATCCAAAGATGATCATGGCAATGGTATTTTCCAGGGACTTTTGACGTTTTACATTAATAGGGGAATAGTTGATTACATGGTCTGATTTTTTTTTTTTTTAATGTTAGTTGTCAGCTTGACAGGATCTAGAATCTCCTTGGAAACAAATCTCTAGGTATGTCTGTGATGGATTTTCTAGATTTGGTTAACTGGGAGAGGAATATCCACCCTAAATATGGACAGCACCATTGCATGGTCTAGGGTCTGGGTCTACATGAGACACTAGCTCTAAAAATAAAACACTATGCTAAGATTGACTGTGTAGCTTTCCCTTAGAAGTGCTTAAGACTTTTCTAATAGAGATCCCACAGATTCTAAAAAGGGAGGGTTCTCTGACCATCATGTATAGGTTTAAAATTCCCAGGACAGAAGTTGTAAGCAGTTCAACCGCTTTCCTAACAACATCAAGTCAATTTATATGAATAATTTTCTTCCTCTTAAAATAAGTATATCATGTACTTATGGAAATTGCTTGTTAATATTTATAAAAACACTATCAACTTGTAATAAAAGGCCATCTTTAAGCATATGATTCAAGTTTGAAATATATGTAAAAGCACTATACAACTTACAACAAAATGCATTCATTTGTAAGCATGTGCTTAGAGCTTAAGAAATATTTATGTCTGTGTTAATATCACCCCAGCAAGCTATCACACACTTCTACTAAACCAAAACATGTTTGGAGCTCCAATAGCTCTCATGTCCACTCCCAAAAGTGATTTACCGATGTACAAAAATCAAGTAGAACCCAGGTTTGTTCCCAGATCTTTGTAAATGCTCTGGATCATTCTGAAGATGAGGAGAGGTGTTGTAAAATAGTCATTTTGAGATCCATCATGTTTCTGGGTGTCAGCCGGGCTTGGGGAAGATGAGGGAGGCACCTGTCCTGGTTTTGGTTACTTTTCAGTGGAAAACGTGCAAGGGAGAAGTGTGAGTCAGAAGTGTAGTTTCAGGTGTCTACACCCGGTATGTCCTCATCTTCGCCTTGTTGACTACTGTTATAAAGGTCATTCTGGGCCAGTGAGATAACTCAGTGGGTAAAGGCATTTGTTGCCAAGCCCAACAACTTATGGGGGAAGGAGAGAATGGACTCCAAAAAGTTGTCCTTTGACTTCCACATGGCACACACTCCAAAGCACACAAAAACTGGGTGTGCTGGGGCACACCTTTAATCCCAGCTCTCAGCAAGCAGATGGAGACAGATCTCTAGGAGTTTGAGCCTAGCCAGGTCTACATGGGGAGTTCATGTCAACCAGGACCCAATAACAAAATACAAATAAACAAAATCCCCACAAAACCCAGAAATTGAGAACATACCTGTGCATGTGTGCACATATACACAATAAAGAAATAAATAATAAAGGTTATTCTGTTTATTTCTCCAGTACTCAGTCTCTTGTAAATTCATGTCCTAATCCTTTCTGCTTATGGCATGGTTTTCTTTTCCAGAGAAAACAGTGGGGTTGTTTGAAAGTGGTTATTTATCTATTCATGTGCAGGAGTGAGACATCTTTTTTTTTTTTTTTTTTTTTTTTTTTTTTTTTTTTTGTCTTCTTGATCCGCCTGCCTCTGCCTCCCAAGTGCTGGGATTAAAGGTGTGCACCACCACGCCCTGCTTTATTCCAAGATTTACCACTGGATCTTAGCAAAAGCTTTTGACCCACTGTTGATGAAAGCTGTGGTTGAAGGACGGCTTCAGTGGTGACGTGAGGCCTGGAGGCCTTTAAGGCCTGTATGCTCCAAGGCCTCAGTGACTGACAGTCTCTGCAATTTTTTCTGTTCCTTACAATAACCATCTTCCTCAGACCCCCCCCGCACCCCCCCAAAAAAATCGGCTACATGTGCAGCGACCTCAACGTGGTAGAAACGAGCCCTGAGAATTGATGGAATTTCAGGTAAAGACTACAAAATCTGATCCTTAATACTGTTCTTGATGCTTATTTCTAGAAAAGTTGTTTACAAGAAGTACTCTGGGCTTGAAGCTGATTGCTTTAAAGTGCACTGGAAAAATACAGATCATGTTAGATTACTATTTCCTCTGTTGATGTTTAACTTTCATCCTGAAATAGTTTGAATCTATAGCAAAATTGCAAGGGTCCTTGTAATCATCCAATTCCTCTAATGTTAACAGCATACACACAGTGGTACCATTGATCAAAACTAAGAATTTGGGATAATGCTCTTAACTGAACCATAGACTTTACTGGGAATCCTGTTATTGATCCTCAGTTTTCCAGTGCTTTTAGCTGGGCATGCTTGCACGGGACTGTAATTCTAGCACCCAGGAAGTTTAGGCAGGAAGATTGCTAGCTTGAGGTCAGCCTGATCTATGGAGCCAAACTCCGTCACAAAAACAAACAAACAAAAATAAAAACAAAACCCCCAAGGATGGAATGTGGCTCAATGGCAGAGTACTTGCCTAGCACATGTAAGGCTGTGAGTTTGATCTTAAGCCCTAAAGAGAAAACCAAATGTATTTTTAAAATACAGTAGGAAACAGGCAATGTGGCGCATACTTGAAATCCAGCAATCAAGAGGTGGAGACAGGAGGTCTAGAAGAGCCTTGACTACATAGTGAGTCAAAGCTAGCATGGGCTACTTGAGACCTTCTCTCAAAACAAACAAACAATCTCAGTCAATCAAACATCAAATATAGAGTAAAAGAGCCAGGCGTGGTGGTGCACACCTTTAGTCTCAGCACTCAGGAGGCAGAGGCAGGCAGATCTCTGTGAGTTCAAGGCCAGCTGGGGCTACAGGGAGACCGTTTCGAAAAGACCAATATATAAGAATATATTAGAATTTAAGTTTACATTGGGATTTCCTCATTCTTTCTTTCCATTAAACTTCCTTTCCCTCCCCGGGAATGAGCTGGGAAATTGCTTTGTTACTTCAGGACCAGCACTGTCCAGTGCAAATCCAGTGAGAACTACACATGCGGCTTTGACGTTTCTACCACCCATATTTAAAAGAAACAGGAGAGATGGCTCAGCAGTTTAAAGTGCTGGTTGTCCAATCATGAGGAGCAGAGTGCTGATCCCAGCTCCTACAGAACACACTGGGTGTCCCCTGCACACCTGCAAACCCAGCTCTGACAAAGGCAGAGATTCCAGGCAGGTCTCTGGGGCTTGCTGGCTTCCAGCCTAGCTGAGAAAACACAAGGTTTTATGTTTGTGGTGATGGAATCAAACTAAAGCCCCCAGGTTAAAGTGGAGTCCCCCAGACCAAAGCAGAGAAAAATATTCTGGGAAGCTGTACAAGGAAGTAAGATGTAAAATAATTCTAAACTGCTGAGAAAGAAACTGACCTTTTCATGCTCTCTGCACCGGTTGCTGAAAATCATCCAAATCCCGCCTCCCGCCTCTGTTTCTTGGCTCAGTAATCGCTTATGATTTATGGTTTTTGCCTTTTAAAAGAAGCTTGTAATCTGTGCTCAAGACTTCTGCTCTCTGAGCTAGAAGTCCATATGCGCAAAGATAATAAATCCTCATGCTTTGTTGCATCTCCTGGTCTGAGGACTGAGTTATTGGGGTGCGACCTCCCGTGAACGTTGGGTACCCCAGGACTGGGGGTCCAACAGTGGTTTTTTTTTTTTCGCCCAGGTTTAGGGAGAAATCCTGCCTCAAAGCAAAAGGCAGTGATAGAAGAGAATATCCCATGCTTGATTCTGGCCTGCATATTCATGTACAGACATGCATACCCACAAATGTGTACATACGAATGTATACACAAATAGCTAACTATATAAGGAGAGAGAGAGAGAAGGCCCAGGCATGGTGGCATATGGCCTGTAATCCTAGCACTGTGGATCAAATGTCAGGCAGATCTCTGTGACTTCAGGGCCAGCCTGGTCTACATAGTGAGTTCCCTGTAAGCCGGGGCTACACAGTGAGACCCTTTCTCAAAAGAAAGAAAGAAAAAATAAAAAACAAAAGAAAACTGAAGCTGGGTGTGGTGGTGCACACCTTTAATCTCAGCACTCAGGAGGCAGAGGCAGGCAGATCTCTGTGAGACAGGCTAGTCTAGTCTACATAGTGAGCTCCATGTCAGGTGGGGCTACAGGGAAACCCTATCTAAAACCAAACAATCTCCCCACCAAAACCATTAATTTTAGGAATTTATTTTCTTTAACTCAGTGTTTTGATGATATTGCCATTGTAGCGTGGACTAAATCTAAACTCTTTCATGAGAGACTACATTCTTTCATCTTAAGTCCTCAGAATTCAGTGTGCTTTTTTTTT
>NW_008350255.1:13572-23504 GCF_000622305.1 Nannospalax galili | reverse complement strand
AGGGGGGGGGGGGAGGGGCCAAAATGGGGGGTAAAGGGGGGGGGGGGGGGGGGGGGGATGGAAGGGTGAATGTGGCTTAGGGAGTCCTCGTGCGGAGAGCTGCGCTATAGACTAACCCCAAGAGGCCTGAGATAGTTCAGTGTGCATTTTTACATGTACAACACATCTCGACACTGAGTGGCCACATCTTCGGTGCTTCACAGTCAAGCAGGGCTAGTGGATTTTTCCTGTATTCACCAGCACAACTCTGATCAGTCTTTGATTTTTCTCCCCACTTCCCAAATGAATACACTTTTAATTTCCTTTTTGTTTTTCTTGGATAACACACTTTATTTTAGATAGCTGGGTAGCATTTGGCAGGAAAAAAAATGTATTCTCTTAACCTAGTTCCCTATAGACAGATATTTAGTTTTCTTTATATTTCTTTTTTTTTTCTGGTCTTTTTGAGACTGAGTCTCCTTGTAGCCCCAGCTGACCTAGAATTCACTACGTAGACCAGGCTGGCCTTGAACTCACAGAGATCTGCCTGCCTCTGCTTCCGAGTGCTGATAAGACATGCGTCACCATGACAGGTAGTTTTCTTTATATTTCATTTCAAACATGGCACAAGGAATATTCTTGACACAAAACCCTGTATATATTCATATGCTATTGAGGTACAGAGTTCTAAATGTGAAATTGATTTCTCAGAGTGTGATACTATTTAAAGTACTAGAAAACAATAACAAATTTAAAATATTATTAAGTATATTATCTTTTCCAAGGCAGTTGATTTAAGACAGGGTCTCATGTTGCTCACCTTTGCCTGGAACTCTTTATGTAGCCAGTGATGACCTTGAACTCTGATCCTCGAGCCTCCACAGCCCCAGTGCTGGGAGGGATTACAGGTGTGAACCACCTTGCCTGGATTTGAGTGGGTGCATGCTAGGCAAGTACTCTAGTAACTGAGTCACATTTCCAGCTCCTAGAAAACTAAATTTTTATTCCCTCATGGTCCCTTCAATTTGGGTTTTGATCTTCAAATTTAGCTTCAGAGTCAGATTACACTGGTGTGAGGGTGCACACCTGTAGTTCAGGCCTCGGGAGGCTGGTGCATGAGCACGAGAGTTGGAGACCAAACAAACAAAACAACAGAATGAGATTGGGCTAAAACATTCAGGCTAGGTCATTCCCATCAGATGTCTCTGCTGGAGTCCCAGTGGTTCTTATGCTCATTCACCTCTTCCCTTTCCCATTTTCCCTCCAGGAATTAGTGCTCTAACTGGTGGCCTCTGCCCTACTCCTGCTCCCCTGATGGTCCCCACTCCTCATATCGCAGCCCAAGTATTGCAGCGTTCTCTATCTTTTTGAGACAGGGTCTCTCTGTAGCCCCAGCTGACCTATGACTCTCTATGTAGACCAAACTGACCTTGAACTCACAGAGATCTGCCAGCCTCTGCCTCCTGGGTGCTGGAGTTAAAGGTGTGGGCCACCATGCCTGGCTGCAGGGCTCTCTTTCCAATTATTAGTCAGATTCACCCGTTCAGTTACTGAAGACCTTTCAGTCTCTGCTTGTTCTCTGTTTCAGTCACCCTGGCTTCCTTATGCTTCTAGAATAGCCTGAGTTCTCCTGGTTCCTGCCCCTGTTCCATGGCTGTTCCCTCTCTTTAGGATACTTCTCCCCAAAGGCAGAGCTACCCTTCTCTTTTATTTTGTAGCTTAAATTTGTCTAGAGCAACAACTTTCTTATCCCTAGTCCAGTTTCTTTCTTTGATAGTTTATTCCAATCTAACCCTTACCTAGACAATAAACTCTGTAACAGGCTGTACTCTAGGAGCCCAGCTTGACTCATAGTTGGTACAAAATCAGTATCTGTACTCGGATTGGAAGGATGAGCACATGACTGCTGTATTGCAAACTCCAGCTGTGCACCCCAGATGGAAAAAGTCATGAGTTTTTCCTACAATGAAATTAGAATGCAGCAGGCCTTCCTAGTACCCAGCAAAGAGTGCAGTGACAGTAAGACCTGCAGCTACTAGGTCCTGAACGTCAAGAGGAATGTTTGATCATGTCTTTTGTTTTTTCTTTTCTCTGGAATACAAATCCTTAGCATTTATGCAGCAACGGTGGCCTGACGGAGCAAGTGTTCAATAATATATCGGTTGATTTCATGAAGTGATAGATATAACAGGTTCTAACAACCATCCTCCAGATAAACACACGGTGCCCCTTGTTGTAGAGGAAATGTGCTTCTCAATGCAGCACCTGGGTGCTTGGAATCCTCCATCCTTCCTCATGCGTGGTGATGTCATCCTAGGATGATCTGTCTTCCTGAGAGAAAGTGGTGTTTGTAATTAGAAAATACATCCTGTTAATATAAAAGAACTTTCATCCTGCAACAATATGTAGTTTTTGGACTTGCTTCTTTAGTTAATTATTTTGAAAAAAGGAAGGGTTTATTTTTGGCTCAAGTTCAGGGTACAGTCCATTCATGATGGGGAATGTATAACTGCAGAAATGTGAGACAGCTGATCATGTCACATGCACAGTCAGGAAGCAGAGTGAGGAAACCTAGTGCTCAGCTGGCTCCTCTTTTCAGTCAGTCTAGGACCCCAGCTAGGGGAGGATGATACTCATTATTTATTTTTGACTTAAAACATTTTACATATATAAGCAGTATATTTTGAGTCTTGTAAAATATTCAGATGATACATAAACATATACATTCAGGGCTGGAGAGATGGCTCAGTGGTTAAGAGCACTGCCTGCTCTTGCGGAGGACCTAGGTTCAATTCCCAGCAGCCACTGTTGTGCCCAGTTCACAAGAGACCCGCAAAGACCACCAAGGAGCCGGCCAATGCAAACACACAAGGGTTCTTTTATTGTTACAAGGGTTCTTTTATTGTTTCAAGCTTAAGCTCGGGCCCACTCTGTCACTGACTCAGCGAATCTCAGATGTGAGACCCCTTGTTTTGGGAGACAGAGGTTTTTATAGGTTTATTTCAGCAAGTTCAGCAAGTAGGGGAGTAGGGGGTCTTCAGCCTGGCAAGCATCTGATTGGTTGCGGCTCAGTGCCAAACCATAAACTGCTGGCTTCAGGAACTCTGAAAAGATATCTGGACTTTAAGTACTTTCCTGTCCCTGGTTAATTGACCGTTGGCGGAGGAGTTGTTCTCTAACTGTTCCAAGTATTGTGGTTTTTCTTAGAACAGGGCCCAGGGCTGGGTCAGTCCTGTGGAGGTTTTATCCAAGATGGAGTCACTCAGGTCTCTCACCACATGGCGGCTAACAACTGTCCATGACTCATAACTCCAGTTCCAGGGGAATCCAACACCCTGTTCTAACCTCTGAGGGCATTGCACAACTTGGGTGCACTTATACACATGCAGGCAATACACTCATACACAGAAAACAGAAATGATAAATAAATGTATAGAATCAAAATAAAAGCTCTCTTGTTTCAGCTTGTTGCTTTACCATGCTACGAGGGGTCTATTGGGTCTTTACAGTGACATTTCTACATAGAGATGTGCATGTAAATGTGTGACCATTTCCCTGTGATACTTTTGCAAAAGTAGTTTCCTGTGAAATACGTCATGAACTTTTTTCACTTGCATTTCTTGAAAATATTTTTCATCTCACAGTCTTCCAATAAAAGGTGGACATTCTTTATGAGCACATTGTTAATAAGTAGAACAACATTGTGCAAGCCGCGACCCTTCACCAGGGTTTGGCTAAAACTCAGTAAGCATTTTACGTATTTGTTCCTGGCATAGGGAAGTTCAGCTTAGTTCCCAAAGGCTGTGGGAGGTCTTCATAAAGGACTGTAGACATTTAAAAAACATTGCTCTGACTGAGGATATAGTTCAGTTGGTAGAATGCTTCCCTTGCATGCCTAAAACCCTGGGTTGGATCCCCACGAACCTGTGATAGCATAAGCAGAGGCTGGAGGATCAAGTTCAAGGTCATTCTCAAATACAGGAGTTGCAGGCCAACTTGCATTAAATAATGAGACACTGTCCAAACAATACAAAAGCCTAATGCTTAAATCTCTTTGACCCACCTGTTTTCACAAAAATTGGATGTGGAGGAAGTGCTTACACAGAGTAGAAGTTTTAGCCCCAATCAATTCTGTGACATGATCCACCTGCCTCTGCCTCTGGAGTGCTGGGATTAAAGGCGTGTACTGTCATACCCGGCCTTGTCCTCAATATCTTTAAGAAGCTATGTACAGTTTATTTGGTTTGGGGGCAGAGGATACCAGTCATCTCATGATTCCTTCTAGAAACATTCCTTTTTGAGCAATGTAGGACCCTCTAGCTGCCAGAAAAGAAAGTGGTCATATCTAGCTTCCTGTCTTGTACAGCTACCACACTCTCCTTGGGTATGGCATGTTAGTAACACTTGAAAGGTACATTGTGAAGCGCTACTTCACTTTGCAAAGATGGCAGCTTCATTTCCTAAACTTCTCTAAGCAGTGTAATAGGGCACCTTCTTGACCATAGCTATTCCATGTTAAAGTTCAGGCTGACTCTAGTCTATGAAATTATCAAGCAGTTGACCTAGGGTATGGGAACACGTCTGCTGGATCCCGATTGTCTTGGGAACAGGTCAGAGTGTTCCAGAGTGCACCTGCTAACTGCAGATTTATGGCTTCTGTAGGTTATGCTTGGCTTGCTTCTGCAAATAGTAATTGTTACTTAATAGAATAGAAATTGTTAAGGGGGCTCTCCACCTGTAAGCTTGGGAACTTAAACTTTTGGCTATGGTTTCTCTGTATAAAAGCTTACTCTAGATATGGCTCAGTGCTACATACTTGGGTTCCGACACCCTTGTGTAGTAGCCCCAGGCAGTAATGACTTTCATTCAGCAAAACTTTGTCTGAGTGGTCTTCTCTGGTGAAGCCCTCCCCAACAGCAGTGACTGTAGACTCATTTTGTTAGAGTCGACTTTTGCTTCTGTCTCTGCCCCAGGAAACCATGCTGTGCAACATTCTCTTCCTTTTGGACTTAGGTTTATTCTTCTGTGAACGGAGAGTGCTGGTCCAGGTATTCAAAGTCTCTTTACCCAGCAACCATTTGAAAGTGTGCCTGATCTCCAGACCTGGAGTCTCATCTACAATGAAGACCTTTGCTGCAGCTTTGAAACAACCCAGGAGAAAATTAGCAATAGTCCCATTTACTAATATTTCCCATAATCTGTTTAAATCAGGCAGTAGATACTGTCTAGCAAAAAGATTGAAGAACTAGAAGACTGAATATTCATCCAAATCAAGTGAAGGTGTGCCTAGGAGATAAGGAGGAGTTCCAGGAAAGTTGTCCATAAACAACTCAGGAAAAGTCAGCCACCAGCAGAGGAGGGGAGACTAGAAGGAGCTGCTGCTCTCTCTGAACAGTTATAACTGGTGAGTACAGTCCTCTGGAGACTTATGCTGAAGAGGGAAAAAAAGAGAATATTGCTCCTTGGAGTTTCTGTATTGTATGGAATTATATATGGGATTAAGTGGGATTCTATACGTGACTTTAGGACAACGACTGCATCAGTAGAAATTAATCCAAACAAAGTTCTTCATATTCCTCGGAAGGTAAATTCTAATTTAAATGAAATGATGAACTTACATAAATGAGCTATTAATGACCTTGAAAGCAAATTTCCTACACATAAAATAAAAATAATAAATAAAATATTTTTAAAAGTATTTATGGTTTAGCAATTAAGGAACAAATGTTGAAACCAAGAAGTTGGAATCTGAACTCATGTAGCCTTCCGCCATGACGGGCTGAAAGCAGCTGCCTCAGGGCACCCGTGAGGACTAGATGCTTGTGAGTAAGTAGCCCAGGATCCCCTTCACAGCAGATTCTGCAAACAGCTAAGCAAATATTTTTAGTGCTATTACGAAAAGTGAGGAAACCAAGGCATGGAGGGCCCTGCAACTCCCAGGACACCCAGGTCTGTAAGAGGAAGGTTTGGATCGGAACCCAAGCGCTTCTCAAACTGTTCTCTAGACCGTCCTCGGGAAGCTGTAGTCCCAGTCACTGTGTGTGGCAGCGTGAGTGCTTAGGCACAGTGCTTCACATGCTTGCTCAGTTCATCTCAGTCATGATTAACTTGGTGGCGGCTTAGGGACAACCCCTGTGGCCACTGAGCAGGAGCAGCCTGCTTGCCACCAGAAGGCGCTTGCCATTGGAAGGCTTGACTTTCTACCATGGAGCCACATTATCTCTGTCTTCAATCTGCCTTATGTGTGGACAGAGACGAACGAGATCAATAGCTATACCTGGGGAAGGACTGGGAGCTACGAGGCTGTTTTGAAGATAGCTTTCCCTTTCATGGGAAGGTACAGAGCCCTCCACCAGTGGAGACTAACAGAGCTCTGAATGAAGCCTTTGAAAGCTGGCTTCTCTCAACCCCAGCAGAGCAGGGCTACATGATTCACACAATCAGGGTGAAAGGAGAAGTCGCTGTCTGAGAATTCAGACCTGTTCAGACACCATGTGCTGGTGCCACAGCCAACCAGCGTGTCTTCTCCTTTTCCTTCAGGTCAACGCCATGATGCATCCTGGAGTGGTCATCTCAGGCCTCATGCTGCTTCTCACAGGTATGTGTGGATGTGAACTGGGGATGCTGTGCAGGCTGGAGGTGGAGGAAGAAGAGGGACACTCCTGGGCTTTGTTGGATGACTATGGGTTATCTAGTGAGCAGAGAGCCAGGGTGAAACCTGAACTCCAAAGAAATTATTTAACCTGTATGAATTACAAAATTGATAGCAAAATTAACAAGATCCATACCTGTTTGTCAGAAAAGGGGTGAGCATATATGTACACGCATGTGCACCGACGAAGGTTTGTAAGGTACAGGGTAAGTGCTTTCTGTGCCTGAGCGCTGAGGAGAGGGAAGTGGAATTAGGAGGTCAAAGGGAGAGTTAACCTTCATTACATTTCTTTTTGCCTTTTGATTTTTCAAACCACTTTTAATTATTCAACTTAAAATATATTAGTTGAAAACATTCTATGAGATGGGGAAATAGTTGATTAAAATTATTTTAAGAGAGCCAGGCATGGTGGCACATGGGAGGCAGAGGCAGGTGGATCTCTGTTATTTCAAGGCCAGCCTGGTCTACATAGCAAGTTCCAGGCCAGCTGGGGCTACAGGGAGACCGTGTCTCAAAAAGACAAAAAAAAAAATTATCTTAAGCCTGCCCCTCTCTCTCTCTCTCTCTCTGCCCCACCCCCCCGTAGCCCCAGCTAGCCTAGAACTCATTACGGCCTCAAACTTATAGATATCCACCTGCCTGTGCCTCTCGAGTGCTGAGATCAAAGGCATATGCCACTATGCCCAGCTCTTTTTTTCTTTTTTTGAGACTAGGCTGGCATCAAAGTTGACGTGTAGCTGAGGTGACCCTCCTGCTTCTGCCTCTCACCACTTCTCTACATATTTAAAAAACTAATCTCTTGCTGGTTGTATTATAGTAGGAAGTTCATTTTATTATGTATTTTCTATAACAAGTAAACTAGCATGTGTTATATTTATAATTCTAAAAAATATTAGAGACTATTAAGTAATGAGTATTTCAGTGAGAAATATGCATTTATTATATATAACGATGAAATTTGTTTTCCCTTAAAGCATTTCCCAAACTCACAGCCTGGTCCTCTGTGTATGTGACTAGCTAGTGAGTCTCACATTTCATTATATTCTGGTGCTGGGGATCCAACCCAGGGGCTAGCTAGCACAGTCTAGTCAAGCACCCTACTCTTGATCTACAGCCCCAGTCCTCAGAGTCCCTTTAAAGGCTATCTCTAAAGCAATTAGTAATAGGAATTTTATGACACTATCCCCACAGATAAATATTTAAAATGTTATTTTAGTTTTCAAAGTTGCATGATTTGGTCCTTGATTAAACACTCTCTGATTTTGTGGTCTTAACATAAGTGAGTCTGACTCAATTGCTGGAATTTCATCAACTTAAGAAAGAAATCTCAGTTTAGAATTTTTTCAGGACTGATCCTAAAGTTCATATTAAGCCTGAGCCCTTCCTGACGCTGTACACATGAAAATTGATTGTGAAATTGTGAAAATTGTAGTTGCTAAAGTTCTGCCTTTAAACCAACATTGGCTCTGCTTTCTGTATAGGAGAAATAGGTAGTTGAATAAGGGATTTCATTTCTAAGGAGCATTTGGGAGGGTATGGGAAGGGTTGAGACAGGGTCTCATGAGATCGGATTGTCCTTGAATTCAAAAGGTCAGCAAGGCTGGCCATGAACATACGGTCTTCCTGCCTCTGCTTCCGAAATTCTGGGTATACAAGTGTGAACCAACATGCCCGGCTTCTGTGATAGAGGTTTCTAATCTTTACAAATGAAAATTTGAGCTGGTCTTAGTGGCATATGCTTGTGATCCATCACACTGGGGTCAGAGGAAGGAGGATAACGAGTTCACGCCAGCCTGGTTGACAAGAGCAGGTGTTTCAGAAACAAACACACAACTAAAGAAAATGAAAAACACGATGAATATCATACAGTACAGCAAGTCATTTTATATACAATGTATCCTTTAGATAATGCCACTGAAGAAGAATATGCTAACTTTAAAAAGTTAGGCTATAAAATGTATACAAAGAAAAAAGTGACATGAACCATTGGGACACTGGCTCAGTAACAGAGCACTTGCCTCCCATGCAAGAGGCCCCAGGTTCAATTCCCAGGACAGCCTAAAAGAAAAATTGAAATGATTATGTAGGGCCTGGAGGATGGCTCATTGTTTAGGAACAAGCACTACTGCTCTTCCAGAGGACTGGAGTTCAAATCCCAGCACCCTCACTGGGCTGTTTACAACTGCCTGAAACTCCAGCTCCAGGGGATCTGTGGGCACTGAATTCATGAACACAAACCCATATGCATACATACATAATTAAAATAATATTAAGATATTTTTTAAAGAAATTAAGATGCTGGGAGTGGTGGAGCACACCTTTAATCGCAATCCTCAGGAGGTAGAGGCAGAGGCAGGCAGATCTCTGCTAGACTGAGGCCAGCCTGGTCTACATAGTGAGTTCCAGGGGAGCTGGGACTAGGAAAACCCTGACTAAAAAAAAAAAGAAATTAAGAAGTAAAAATAAAATTTTAGGCGAATGTGCAGTGCTGATTCTCCCTTTCTCTCTCTTTATTACAGCTGCTGTGGATTCTTACACAGAAGTGCTTGGAGTGGTGGGTCAGCCTGTCACGCTGCCATGTACTTACATGGCATCGAATGGGACCTTAATCACATGTTGGGGTCGAGGGGATTGTTCTTCCTCATGTTCAGACCTGGTTATCTGGATGGATGGACACCGTGTCTACTACCAGAAGGACAGTCGTTACCAGCTCAAGGGGCAGATTTCACAAGGAAACGTGTCTTTGACCATTGGGCGTGTTCTTCAGAGTGACAGTGGTTCGTACTGTTGTCGAGTGCAAACCCCAAGATGGATCAGCATACAGGTATTGACCTTCTTACTGAAAGTTAGACCTGGTAAGCTTGCCTTGTTTTCTTTGATTATTTCTTCCAAGTGAAATGCATTACCCGTTTGCTACTAATTTGCTCTTTTCCTGTAATAGGGAAACACCAGGTTCTTATAAACATGTTTGTTATTAATCACTTGCCTTTGATTATTTTAAACTTTATTTTATCTAGAAATTTTTTAATATATATGAGCATTTTGCCTGCAGGTATGTAAGTGTAGCCATGTGTGCAATGACCACACAGGCCAGAAGAGGGTGTAGGATCCCTTGGAACTGGAGTTGTTAGTTGCCATGTGGATGCTGAGAACAGATTCCGGTTCCTCTGCAAAAGCAGCTAGTGTTCTTAACTGCTGAGCCATCTCTAGCCCCTGGTTTCTTTTCTTTTTTTTGTTTTCTTCTTTTCTCTCTTTCTTTCCTTCTTCCTTCCCTTCCTTCCTCCTCCTCCCTCCCCCTCTC
>NW_008350255.1:5825-13500 GCF_000622305.1 Nannospalax galili | reverse complement strand
CCTTCTTTCTTTCTTTCCCCCCCTTCTCTCTCTTTCTTTTGGAACAGTCTCTTGTAGGTTGACCTCTGATGGCCTTGAACTTCTGATTCTCTTGCCTTCATTTCTCTAGCGCTAAAAATACAGATGTGCACCATCACACCTAGCCTTAAATATTTACTTTTGTGGATCAGAATAACTTTTATTTGCTTGGATAAAGTCCTGAGATTAACCTTACTTCAGGAGCATGGACTAAACCAGGAATCCATCACCTGAAGCAATACTTGGCATAGTCTTGTTGGTCCTAACATAGCATTCACATTTCATTATGAAATGTAGTGGAGAGGTTTCCTTACGCTGAATTTACTTAAAGAGTAGCCTCTTTTCTCTAAGTTTATGTGTCAAAACACCAAAATGCACATTCGTAATGTTTTAAAACACAAATGGAGCTGGAACCTGGGCGCCAGCAAGGCAGGGTGCCGCTGTGCACATGACCCGACTTCAGCCGTCATCAGCAGAGCCAGTTGAGCGCAGGTGCACCTACAGACTGACAGTTCTGCTGCCGCTGCCCCTGCCGTGCCGTGGGTTTTTGAAATGGGTTTCACATCATGTGATGAAAGTTTGCTGTTTTATAAATGATAGTGACTGCATGTGGAAGTGTTTCCCTGTCTGCACATCCACTAGTTCCATCTGAGAAGTTTATGAAACCCTAGCTAAAAAAAACCCCAATCTGAGATCATCACATTTTCCTTGTGATGTGGACATCCTGAATTTCTTCAGCTACTTAATAAAAGGAGTAGGTTCATGAGGATTTCCTGGTTCCTGGTGCTGTTTCCTGATCTCTTTTCACTAAAGGCTTATATTGATAAGAGACCTGTATAAAGACCTGTTTTATTTTTAAAAATCAGAATCTTATTTTGTAGTCACTGAGCTTTGGGCCTTTGTTATTTATTTACTTATTTATTTTTGAGACAAGATCTCATTATGTAGTTCTGGCTGACTTAGAACTCATTCTCTAGACCAGACTGGCCTCAAACTTACAGAGATCAGCCTGTCTCTGGACAGGCGGAATTCAGTGCTGGAATTAACGGTTTGCCACCACTCCCAGATGAATGAAATTGTTAATAGTTGGCTTTTATCAAGCTTAGAAATCCTTTAGCAGGTCATGTTTACATAGCTGCTGTTTAGCTAATCAGTGAGTCCATGTGTGAGCCCGTGACTCTGCCTCATTCTTCACAGCCAATTCTTTACATTTTTCTCCTGTTTTTCACATACTAAGCTTACTCTTCACCTTTGCTAGGACCCACTGAGAGTTTTGTACCCTCCCATCTTGCTGGGGGCAGGGGGCGGGGACGTAGAATATCCCTGAAAAAGGAAAGAAAAACTGAGCTGGTCAGTTCTCACTTCTCTTTGTTCTCATTAGGATTCACTGACCACATTTTTTTTTTTCTATTTCAGATTTTGATATGGTTCAGGGAAGGGTTTAGATTGTGCTTAAGCCTCTGGCTATACAGTAGATTAGAATCAGCACACTATAGCCCAGGATCAGGTCAGATTGTATAACAGACCACTAACTTGGTGTGGTAAAGTTTTATTGGAACACAGCCCCACCCATTCATTGGTATGTGGTCAGTAGTGACTTTCAAACTGATAGACATGGGTAGTTGCTACTGAAAACTGTAGTTTTAGGTTTTAAGCTTAAATTATTTACTGTTTGAACCTTTACATAAAAGGGGGCTGAGGGCTGTTGAGATGGCTCATCTTGGAAAGGTACTTGTCGCCAAGCCAAATGACTTGAGTTCAATCCTAGAACTTTACATGGTGGAAGGAGAGAACAGACTCCTTCAAGTTGTTCTGTGACCTCCACACACAGGCTACAGCACACACGCTCAGGCATACACACAGAAATATATCAATGTGAGGAAAATTTCAAAGATGACTGACTTCTCCTTTGCTAATTGACTTCATTTAATAGGCACACATTTAAAAAAACTCCTTTCAAGGCAGAAATTGACTAGATTCTAAATTACATTGTGTTCCCTAAGGATTTTCAGATCAAGCTCTTCCTGAGGTTTTATTTTATATTTAGTAAAGATTTAAATAAACTACTTATAGGAAACATATGTGTCTGCTGAAAATAAAAGGTGTGGATCCCAGCTCAATACCTTCTCTCACACTGCTCTCTGACTAAACACTATTTTCCTTTATGTCCAGCCTTGGACCTCGGTGAGGCTTTAAGACTCTTAGTAAGCTGTATGGATTCTTCTAGCACTTCTAATCCTGTTGAAATTTAAATAAAATAAGAACATCCTTAATTCAAAAATCTAAACTCTGAAGTGTTCCAAAATCTGAAACTTTTTGAGTACTGACTTATTAATACAAATGGAAAATTTTATAACACAAAATTTTCTTCATGCACAACATTGTCAAAAATACATGGACTTAAATTTAGGCTATGTATATAGAGTGTATGTCTATCAGCTATACATCATTTTAGCTTTAGAGTTTTGTCCCATCTATAAGATATCTATATGCAAGTATTCCAAAATGTTAAACAATATCCAAATTATGAAGCTTCTGGTTCCAAACATTTTTGGATAAACATGTATCAACATGTATTTATTAGAAGATTGTGACCACTTTCTACCCAAATGTGTAAATCTTTTGTGTTGGGCCTTACATGAGAACTGTCATAGAGAGCAACTGGCCTAGTTATCCCTCAGTTGAGATGTAGGGCAGGATGGTGTGTACTCTCAGGACTGTCTGAATTGAAAATCCTGGGCATGGAATGTTGTTTAAATCAGGCACTTACCATTGAGAGGAAGAAAATCAGTCTTAGCCTAGGCTCTGCAAACTTCTATCTCATCAAGTTGCTTAGAGAGATACGTAGATCTAAAACCTGTCATTTAAAATTGTTTCAGTAAAAATATGAGTTCTGTTCTCATATCCAAAGTAGTCAGTGCAGCTGCTTTCTGTTGGGTGAGCATTTCTCCAAAGCCCTCCCCTGTCAGATTGTAGCTGGTCAGTAACAAGGAACAGTTCAGGAGAGATGCTTCTGCCTGGGGACAGCCTCTCGTTGGAGGGACAGGGTGTACAGGAGCCTCTTGTTTCTTCTTTCTTGGCTGATCCTTGCTTTCATGTTGCTTTCTAATTCCAGAAACTTCAACAAGTCCTCTGGCAATACCCACAATGACAATGAGACCCACAACTATAACAAAACCCACAACTGCAGCAAGACCCACAACTATAAGTAAACCCGCAACTACTTCAACAAGAGCCACACAAGCTCCAATGTCAACAAGAGTCTCCACCTCTACTCCTCCAATACTCGTACACACCCAGACCCCCAAACCAGGTAAAACCCATGTGTTTCATGATTTACAGGCCTTCTTGTGAGAGACTGTACATTACACAGGACACTGAGTTGACAGAAGTACAGCCTAGGTGAAGGGTTCCTAAAAGGATTCCAAACACTTGCTTTATGAGGTCTGTGGTCCTCTTCTCTTCATAAATCATATTCACCCTTTGCTGTGTAAGACCATAGAGAGTGAGGACACCCACCACTCTATATCAGGTTGTTGAAGGGATTCACTATTACCGAGACACAGCTGGATCATTGATCTGGGATACTGATGGGGATGATGGGCATCTGGCCTAGCTGGCCACAGCTTTCTTATGGAAAAGTAAGGAACCACAGAGAACAAGGGTTCTGACTCTGATAAGACAGGATAAAGAGACTCTGACCTCATTCAGTCCATTCAAGTTGGGCCCTCCATCTAAGGGAAATATATATACTTTTTGAGACATGGTCTCCCTGTAGCCCCAGCTGGCCTGGAACTCACTATGTAGACCAGGCTGGCCTTGAATGCTGCATGCCTCTGCTTCCTGAGTGCTGGGACTAAAGGTGTATGTCAGCGTACTCAGCTATGAGGGGAATATTTTAATGAAGCTCAACATACACTATTTTCTAAGAAGTAGACAACACATAATATGCTTTATAACATAAATGTGTTTAATTCTCAGGACAACTATGTTTAATATCGTTGTGATTTGACCCTATTTTATAGTGATGGGAACTGACATACAGAGTCTGAACCTTCCTGATGAAAGCTGTAAGGAGACACTTCTCACTTTGTGTTGTCCTATGTTTAGTTCTGAAGGAGAATCACATCCTCATACAAGCTCAAGTGCTAGAGAAACAAGAAAGCAGTGCAGAGCAGAGAGAGGGTGATGCTGGTGTTGGGCTGTTCACACTGTCGTGAACAGGGAATGCAGAAAGACCACTGGGAGGCTCAGGATATCCCGGGTTAGGAGCTCATTTCTAGCCACCACTTGAGCATTTGGAACTTCAGTTTACTCTAAGATGATTTTTGAGGAGGTAAGCATTTAATAACCTTGTAGAAAGATATGTGATCTGTTCTGTATGTGCAGTGAACTTTCTGATGGGGAAAGAAGAGATTTCAGGAAAAGAAAGAGAGGCAAAGCACTATATTAGAGAGTCCCCAGTGGAAGCCTTTTGGTAAGAAATGGAAGATGAGTCATACAATGTAGTTTGAAATCGCTATTTAGAAAGGAATGCCTCGGGGGCTCATCTTAAGAAAAGGAAAAGAGAGTGTCTAGAATGCAAGGGCAGAGTAGAGCAAGGCTGCAACCATCAGCAGGGCCAAGACGCTGTGCAATATTATCTCCTGAAGACACCAGAAATGAAGCTGTCTCTATTCTGCGATGTTCAATGTGTGCATCCCCTGGAAAGATGGAGTATCATCTGGAGCTTGAATAAGGCCTGTGTGAAGACAGTGAGGGGTAGAGAGACTCCCAGGCTGCGAGCCTGCAAAGTGAAATGTCTCTTGTCTTAATAAAGTAGGAGCTTAACTGAGAGTTCTATGTAACATATGCTAATATAGACTTGGCTCATTTGGGAAGAATACAGGAGTCCTGAATGGAAAGTGTGCAATAATTCTGAATATTGATAAAGCTATCCAGAACATTGCTACAAATCTCATTAACTCCTGATAGTGAATGAACTAGAGAGCAGCTCCTTGCCTGAAGGCATCGTCAGATAAATTTTTAAGAGGACTTAGCTTGTCTAGACATGGGTAATCTGAGCTTCATGGGTAATCAGTCCTACTTAGGAAGGCTGGGAAAGGCACTGTGGGATATTGATGGTAATTTTTAATTTAAGCTTTGCTGTCTTTTTTTAGTCAAGATTGCCTGTCTCCTTTCACACTGAAGAACAGTTAGTTCTTGCATTTTTTCACTCTAGTACCTACTGCACCATCTCTACCTCAGACAACAGAACCTTAGTCACTAGCAGACTGCATAGGAACAGCATCCTATACTCCAATAGTTAACTATGCTCTTTTCCTGAACCACTGGATAGATACAGATCTTGATAAAATTGGCATTATTGAGGACACACATTCTGCAATAAGACAGATCTGACATTGTCAGATGACAGGGACAGAGGCACAGCTCTATCCTGGTGACAGGGATGGAGGCACCACTCCATTTGATCCCGGAGACAGCTGGGAAAGATCTTTTTCCTCTTAGGGACCTCCATTTGGGCCAAACGTGGATTTGTTCTTCTTTGAAGAAAATAATTTCAGGGAGAGCCTATATGAAGCAGAGTTGGACATTTATTAAAACATACTTTTAACATAGATCTTTAAGCATGGGGGTTCTTAGAAAGAGAGACTCTCAGGGAAAGAATGAGTCATATGTCAGCCTGAGCATGGACTTGTCCAGGAAGGTTTGCAATTAGGTTTCTTTACAGTGGGTGTATATGTGATTTTGGTGACTCTTAGGTTGCATTTCCAAAGGTTACTAAGCAATACCTCCACTTTCATTAACGTTGTTCTGAGGCATAGTTTACAGTAGGTTAAAAGTTAAACAGTTTTCTTCTGTAACCATAGTTGTAGGTCGATGCATGAGGGGTATTTTTAAGATTCTGAAATGGAAGAAGCATGCTAAAAACTCAAAGATAGGCACCGTTTTATCCCTCAGTAAGCACAGTATTTTTATTGCCTTCGGAATCTTTGTCTACGATATCTGTAGAAGAACACGGATTGCCTAGGTAGGGAATAGTCTTGATCTGTGGTGCCTGAAGCTTCCTCATCTGTCAGGACAGGCAAGGCATCTCCTCAGGACCATAGGCTATCCTCCTTTCCCACACTGCATGCTTCTGTTCTAGTACTGCTCCTGTTTTTCTATCCTGCCTCTGACACTGGATAGCTGGTTGGCTTGTGTAAACACCCGCTTTCTCTGAATTAGTTTCATTATCTGTAAAAAGGATGTAATACCTCTGATTCTGATGTAATACAGAAGTATTCTGTTTGCTAAAGAACTGCTGGCTCAAAGTCAAGGAAACATTGTGGGGGGTCCTTCCCGGCACCCAGCACGATGGGGGCCGAGGAGGGGGAGTGCACTGCCGTCCTAACCCTCTGTTCCCGAGGCACCACCAAGGAGGCAGGGAGTCTTGTCTAGCAGGAGCTCATTTATTATTAAGGCTGAACAATATTTAAAGGCAAAAACCATAAGCATAGCATAGGCGGGGAGGCCGGCATCCAGTCAGCTCAGAGGTCACGTATTAGCATGCAGGCCCTTCTCATAGCATAACTCGGTGTTCACGAGGTGGTCATGCGTCCTTCACTGGCTGAGCTACAAGCAATATTACTTTTTCTTATTGTTGTGTGCCAAGCTGGCTGGCTGGCTCCGCCTTCACCTAAGCTGCTCAGCGCCATCTTATTACTGTACCTCCACAGTACATATAAGTTGAGACACATAAGGTGAGAAGGAGATACCACCTACTTGGATGTCATGATAGATTTCACTCATATTCTGAGGGTAAAATCAATGTAAAGTCCAGTATGTGTAGAGTGGCACTGATCTTTGGATGTGCATGTCATGTGGCCTTTGGGTATTCATCATCCTCAGCTAGCATGAAAATATAGACTAGGCAGGTTCTTAACCTGTTCCACAAATGAACTTCTTTGGTTCCCCTAAATTTATAGAAAAAACCTGATATGTACATGGGTCTTTCCTCAGAAAGAGAAACAAAAAGTCCATTTTCAACCAGGACAAAACTTTAAGATTCACAACTTAGCTGGGTTTGGTAGCCCACGTTTTTATTCCCAGCACTCAGGTGGCAGAGGCCAGTAGATCTCTGTGATTTTTGAGGCCAGCCTAGGCTACATAGCTAGTTCCAGGCAAGTTAGGGCTACATAGTGAGACCCCTGTATCAAAAATAAACTTCTTAGGGTTATTTAGTAAAACGCTTATTACTTAGGCAACCCTGAAAGTGCCTGTAGCATTTGATCCTGTTATTTGACTTTCCATTCATCACCAGAAGACAGTGTAAATATTTTCAGTGTCTTCAGTGAAAAAAATCTAACATAATTATAATTTTTGTAATTATGATGAATTTTCCTTCTTTTTGAGTGGCTTGGAATGGGACTGTGACACGATCTTCAGATGAACCTTGGAACCATCACACTGTAAGCATGTTCTTACTTATTTTATAGGTAGATTCACTTGTGCATCTTCCTGGAAGCAAGCTGCATTTAAAGACTATGATATTAATTTTGTCAGGCGTGGTGGCATACGCCTTTAATCCCAGCACTCAGGAGGCAGAGGCAGGTGGATCTCTGTGAGTTCAAGGCCAGCCTGGTCTACATAGTGAGTTCCAGGACAGCTGGGGCTA
>NW_008350255.1:0-3662 GCF_000622305.1 Nannospalax galili | reverse complement strand
CTTACCCAAGAATCCTATTGAACATTATTTTCAGATGTGAAAACAGAGGCTCAGAGAGGCTCACTACTTGTCTATGGTCACAGTGACTGAGCTGGGATTATGACTGAGCTGGGATTGTGACTCCAGAGATGAAACTCACACACAGGAAAAGATGAGATCTCTGACCGTCCTCTTCCTAGCAGTTAAACACCCATCTTATGGATCTCTTTACAGTTAGCAGACTAGCTCTAAGCTGTGAAAAGGACTAACACGATGTCTAGCCTGCTTCATGCTTGTTCTAGTAGATGGTGATCCCTGATCATCCACACCAGGGTGTTTGGGTAGAATCCTGCATTTCTGTCTGAGCACAGCGTTAGCAGGCTGCGTCCACGAGCAGAGTCTTCTGAGAGTTTTCATGAAGACACAGAACCTTGAATTGTATTTTACAAGAGAAGTAGGGTCTCTTGATTATTGACTCTCTTCTAGATTCAGTAGTTGAGCATTTGGGTAAACGCAGAGCAAGTCAACTTACAGATGAACAGTGTTTTGACTTTTTGATATCATAAGATGATGCAGTTATAGAAATATCCCAGACTGTTAAAGCAGATATAATTACCTACATGGTGTAAAAACCGACCTTAAGCATTCACTTTGAATTTTGACCATTTTTCTCTTAAAGAAAACTAGAAAACATTTCCATCAATTCAAGTTGTCTTAGAATTCCCTGACCATTACCACCTTCGACCATTTGGTCTTACTTGCATGTTTTAGAAGTAATGAAGGTTCCATAAAAATAAATATCTACGTTCAGGTGCTCTGGGATGGGTTTCTGGTCCTCTAACCTGGTGCCTCTTCCATTTACTGCTGTTTCCTTAGGAAGCGATCCCAACACAAAAGCCATGGCTGACCACCACTAAGGAATTCATTATTGGAATTTCCATTACTGTCTTGGTGCTGCTGATTCTTGTGAGTGCTGTGGCTGTGGCAAGTAAGTGACTTCAGGATTGTTCCCAATGTTAGGGTGAGGTCTGGGATTGCCGTGGCTGTGGCAAGTAAGTGACTTCAGGATTGTTCCCAACGTTAGGGATGGGTCTGGGTTCTCCTGGATAAAAGACCACACAATCCAAAGTATTTTCAGAAAGCAAAAAGTTTTACTTCTTCAGAAGGGTACAAATCCTCTAAATGCAGCAAAGACTCACACCAAGCAGAAGTTCTGCTGGGTTTTAACACTAATCAGGGGTTCTGTCCCTCACTGTGAGTGGTCAGAACCAGGCCTCACATTCTTACATGACTGGCTAATTCAAAATGGTCCAGTTGCTAGGGAGAATGGAGTTTGAGTATATATTTTGACTTCAGGAAAATGCTGACTCTGGAGGGATTCTTGCCAAATGGCATCTTTGCACATTTCTTTAAAGATAGACTGCCTTCTGTCTTATTGAACTCTTTGAGAGAAAAGACAGTACATTTCCTGCACATTTCCAACACCAAGTAACTAGAGCAAAGGTTTTCAGCCTTTAAGTAACTTCACATGGCATGGATTTTTGGTTTGATGTGACTTCTGTGTCCCCAAATCCAAGACACATATGGTAACAATACCCTTTACTTCCCAGGAGGATGTGTTAGGACCTACTAAGCACCAACAATGATTTCTGGCACTTGGTAAGTGCACAGTAATCTCAAACTTTTGTTATGATATATCAAAAAGATCCCTTATCTGTAAAACTCATGGAGCTTAAATATTGGTGTTTTTAGTTAATACCATTCTTTGCTTTTATGTTTTCTGAGACAGGGTCTCATGAACTTACTGCGTAGTTGAGGCTGATTTTGAACACTTAAAGAGAAAAATTTTAATTAAATTTTCATTAAAGAAATGAAATATGAGGACAGATAGATGGCTCATTGGCTAAGAGTCCTTATTGCTCTTGAAGAGGACCTGAGCTTGATTCCCACACCCATTTAGAGCAGTACATTACCACCTGTAACCCAATCATGTGTAACACCAGCTCCAGAAGCTCTATGTCTCTGGTCTCTGTGGTCACCTTCACTCATATACACAGAACACACACACACACACACACACACACACACATACACAAACAATGAAAAATTAAGTAAGCTTTAAAAACTAAATTTAAATATGATGAAACAGGAGTTTGCAGGTTATGGTTGAGATTTGGAGGACAGCAAACTGTTTTAATACTTAGGATATGTTCTCTCCTACCTTGGGGATCTGATTTATATCCCTATGGTGATCATATTGAAAGTTCTGGAACACATATTTAGTAGAAGAGGTAAAAGAGACATTGGGAGAGGAGTGGCATGTCTAATTCTGGAGTAGAGTCTTTCAGAGGCAGCCGCCCAGGCCTGCATGTCCCTCTCCTGCAGGGTGTGTGTGAGCACATGCACATAGTGTTTCTCTCTGTATAGTCTATTCCCTGTGGAAGAACCTCGGGAATCTTATTTGCAAGACACTGTATATGAGCTCAACACTGGCCTGTTTCATATGACTGGGCAGAAAATGGGGAAATAAACACGTATTTATTAAGCACATACACAATTAAAAACATTAGGTGGAGGGAGAAGGATTAGGAGTTCAGAGTCAGCCTCAGCTGCATAGTAAGTTCAGACCTAGCTTGGGTACATGGGACCCAGTCTCAAAAATCTAAAAATAAACAAACCAGTATTAAGCAAAACACCACTATTTAAGCTCAATGAATTGTACAGAACAGGGATCTTTTTGACATACAGTAGAGGTGGTTTAAGATTGCTGTGCACTTACCAACAACATAAGGGCATATAAATTTCAGAATGTTTTCCCCTAATTATTTTGAATGCAGTTACTATTTAAGCTGGGTGTGGTGATATGTGTCTATAATCCCAGAACTCAGACTACCAAAGCAGGAAGATGTCTAGTTTGTGGCTAGTCTGGGATACATACATAGATAATATCTAAAAGAGGAAACTACTTAGAAATCGGGCAAAATACCACAAATATGTTTCCTTCTTCAGCCAAAGTTGTTTCTTCCCCGCTCATCGAGGACAGTTTCAGGAGTATAAAAGATCTTTGACAGAAAGGAGTTGGGTGGCAAATTGGTGGTACACAGCTACACAATTAAACAAAGGAAGGAGTGAAACCCAATATAACTTGCTATTTATTGAGTTCTTTGAAAAATAGGTTTTAAGCCAGGCGTGGTGCTGCATGCCTTTAATCCCAGCACTTGGGAGGCAGAAGCAGGCTGACCTCTGTGAGTTCAAAGCCAGCCTGGTCTATATAGCGAGTTCAGGCCAGCTGGGGCTACAGGGAGACGCTGTCTCAAAAAAAAAAAAAAAGGGTTTTCAGTGGATGTGACCTTAGGGAGCCCTTGTTTAGTTTTGTTCTCCAGTGGTGCATTTGAAAACAGTTTTTCATTCCTTTCGCTGAAAAATAATTTAGCAAGGCCGTTCTAGCATGCTAGGCCACGTGAGTGAATGTGGGTGAACACACCAAACTGTGAATAAAAAGAAGATACTGAGCTCTGTAGACACAAACATGGGTATGAGAAGAAATTGCCCAAAAGTCTCAGGGAAGTTCCGTTAAAAACAGAAACAATAAGCAGATTGGAAGGAAATATCATGAATGTTTTGACTGACACACTAAAATTTCTTTTTAATTCTTCCCCCATCCCACTCTAATTCAGAGTACA
>NW_008350254.1:0-1392 GCF_000622305.1 Nannospalax galili | reverse complement strand
TAATAGACCTTTAAAAAAGAAAAATAATAATAGAGGGCTTGATGTCAAGGGAAGAATAGAAGGGTAGGTAGATGGGGGAGTGTGTCTGAATGTGATCAAAATTTTTTTTAATTAAAATATTTTATTTATTGAAGATGGAGAGATGGTTCAGCGGTTAAGAACACTGGTTGTTCTCACAGAAGACCCGGGTTCAAATCTGAGCACTCACATGGCAGCTAACAACTGTCCATAACTCCGGTTCCAGAGGATCCGACAGCCTCTTCTGTCCTCCGTGGGCATTGCATGACAAGGGTGCAGTTACCTACATGCAGGCAATACACACATACACATAAAAAAAAATATATATATAAAGCAGTGGAGAAAAGCAACTCTGCTAATCCCTAATCTGGGAACAGAGTCATTTCCTTCCTTCAGCTTTCAGGCCATAGTTTATGACTTAATGCAGGCCAAAGGGCAGTCAGGCCACAGACTGGCTATCTCTAGGATCCATAGTCAGAAAGAAAAGACAGATTGTCCAGATCACTGTCTTCCCCAGGAATCTGAACTAGGAGGTTTTTCCTCTGTAACTAGCAGCACAGTCGAAGGCAGAAAGGTACTATGTGGTGGAGCTGGGTCTAAGGCACACCATGTAAAACAGGATCGGCGAGCACAGAGGAAGTGAGTGGTCAGTGGGATAACGAGGAGCACCCTCTCTTCCAAGCCTGCAGGATGCCAGTTGACTTCACAACTATTTCTTTCATTGCCTCAAGGACACTCTCAGAATCTGCATCTTCCCTCATGTGACTACAGTGGGTCTATGCTCTTTGAAACCAACTTCCATTTAATAAGCAGAAAAATCTGATTCCTGCTTGAACAGGCAGACTAGAGGAATGACTTACAGAAGTGTGACTTTGAAAAGTGTTTATTTAAAGTGGCCGCCTTCCTGCTTTGCCACGCCATCTCCAATGAAGCCCACGTGAGATCCTCCGTGGGTTGAGGCTGGAACTTCAAGGAAGGTTGCCTCTTGGAATTGGCTGTGCTAAAAAACATGCAGTGTACTTGGCATGCTTTTACTTGCTATTATCTTTCTAACTGTCACTGTATCTTGGGCTTTCTGGGGGCCCGGAAAGCACCTGGTGTCCTTGGTACCGCTGTCACCGCCTTTATTGAAAGTCTTTTAATCATCCTAGTCCAGATGCACCACTATTAATAAAAGCTATTTTAGATGCAGTAAGAAGTAGATAAACAGAATTAATGCTGGAAAGTCGAGAAATAACGGATTTCTGGAAGAGAGACATAGATGGATAAAAATAGATAGAAGAAGGGTTTCTTAGTATTCATTACAATTTGTGGATAAATTGGTAAGATCAAGACTACCTTGGTGTCTTTTGACAAAGAATCAATAAAAGAGCA
>NW_008350253.1:0-307 GCF_000622305.1 Nannospalax galili | reverse complement strand
GTAACTCCAGCTCTAGCGGATCCAACACCTTCTTCTGACTTCTATGGACACTGCATGCTCATGTACAAAAATGCACAAACAACCATATAGAGATGCATAATTAAAGTAAAAAATAATTCTTAAAAAAATCACGTGTATAGCTGGAGAGATGGATCAGCAGTTAAGAACACTGGTTGTGCTTGCAGAGGACCTGGGTTTAGTTCCCAGCACCCACATGGCGGCTAACAATCATCCATAACTCCAGCTCCAGGGGATTCAATGCCGACATCTGCCAGCATTGCATGACACGGGTGCACTTACATACATG
>NW_008350252.1:0-270 GCF_000622305.1 Nannospalax galili | reverse complement strand
AGAGACCAGATACCTGTTGCTAGTTAATGCATTCTGGAAAGATAGAGAAGTTACACACCTGAAATTGTCAAAGTTATGGAGCTGAATAAGATCTGCATAATGACAAAAGCATTTGGCATGACAATTTGCATGGGGAAAATTTCATTAGGTCCCACCTTAAGATGAAGATACAGATGTGATCAGATTTCTCCAGGGTCTAGCTCCCAATCTAATCCCAAATGTGCGCTTTAATTGCATGTACCCATGAGCACGATTAAATGAACTTTGTAC
>NW_008350251.1:0-289 GCF_000622305.1 Nannospalax galili | reverse complement strand
ATCAAGGTTGAACAATTAGGCACAAAGAGAAAGTGACTTTGCTTTGTTAACTTACGATGAATTCCTGTCTATTCAGATTCCACAACTTATCTAATGTGATTGATTCGTATTTGGTATAGCAAGTGAGTTTTATCAATACTTAAAAAAATCATAAAACCGCTGGGCATGGTGGTGCACGCCTGTAGTCCCAGCACTTGGGAGGCAGAGGCAGGTGAACCTCTGTGAGTTCAAGGCTAGTCTGGTCTATATAGTGAGTTCCAGGACATCTGGGGCTACAGGGAGACCCTGT
>NW_008350250.1:0-379 GCF_000622305.1 Nannospalax galili | reverse complement strand
ATCCCAAACCATCTTATTCAACTATACACCCACTTCCCAGATGGCATCCTTACATACTCTCCCTCCTCCCATTAGAGCCCTTATACTCTGTTATCCCTGCTGTTGCCCACTGTGTTGTTGGCACCCCCAGCCATTCCCCACTACTTGTCCATCTGGCAAATCTAGTCAGCCTATCTAGAGGTCTTTGTTTATGGAAGGTCAGCTGTTCCTCATCTAGCAGCAAACAGTTGTCAATATTCCTTTAAATAAGATTGGGGTCTGCTGTTCATTTTCCCAGTTCTATGCTGGGTTACTATCTGTGAGTCCCTTGGGCCACTCTGGACAAAAACTCAAAAGAAGGTATATCCTATCTGGTATTGTTGCTTGTTATGTAGCCTTT
>NW_008350249.1:0-229 GCF_000622305.1 Nannospalax galili | reverse complement strand
TTTTATGCTCCTCTCCCACCTGCTGGCTCACAATCTATTATATCCTTTAAAGATGTCAGAGACCCCTTCTTTCCCTTTATCCCCTGGGTTCCTTGTATACCCTTCCCTCCCCCCTCCCTTAAACTAACCCAATTTCTGTCTCTATCTCCCTTATTAAGGCCTGTTTTTTACTGTTCTTCCCTTTCAGGTTCTTTCTTTTTCTTTACCTCCATGGCACTTTTTCATTATC
>NW_008350248.1:1320-3109 GCF_000622305.1 Nannospalax galili | reverse complement strand
TGTTAAAGGCTCATGCTCACAACAAAAAGACAAAAGGATATTTCTTAATGTCATAACTCTCTATAATCCACTCGAGAAATCTGAGCAAAAGCCAATAGCATCAGGCCCTCCAAAAGTTAATGTAGATTATGATTTTATGGAGTATAGCACATCAATTAAGACATAAACATAGGAAAAAAATTTCCTCCATTATTTGCAGTATATGAAATCAGCTGTATATATTTGTCCACTGTAAAATCACACCGAGTTATAAGTCTTCATCACAAATTCAAATGTTTATAACTATGCATGGTAGTTCTACATCAACACAGATTTTTAATTTACCACAATCTGTGCCTTGCCTGACTTAAGCTTCTCCTAATGGGCTTTGCAGTGAGGTGAGTTCCACAGGTACAGAAGACACTTTGTCTAGCAGCACAGAGCAGGATATGGTGGAAGAACAAAGGAGGAGTTTAAATGATGGGTGCCATGGAGTGTGTGTGCTCACCCTCAACAGCAAAAGATACAGTCTTTTGAAGTGTATCCTAGTATCTGCATGCAATGAAAAAATTATAGAAACATTAGCACAAAAAATATTCTAGCACTGTTTTTGATAATATATTCTCTCTCTCTCTCTTTCTCTCTCGACAGGGTCTCCCTGTAGCTCCAGCTGGCCTGGAACTCACTATGTAGACCAGACTAGCCTCAAACACACAGAGATCTGCCTGACTCTACCTTCCAAGTGCTGGGATTAAAGGCGTGTGCACCCAAGCTGGCCTAGTATATTCTCTTTTTTAATCCTCCTTTTCTGCCTAAAATATGTCTCAAAGGAACACACTGGCCAACTTATGCATCCAAAAGGAGGGGGTTGAGAACAGGGATCTGCACTGCAGAGAATAATGGAAACATGGAGACAAGATCCACTGACTGAACACTGTTCAGGTTGTGTATACAAATGGTTACAAATAAGACACATCCATGCATGTAACATTTGATGAAGGGAGCTCTCAAAAAAACAAACAAAAAAAAACTGTAGCAGGAGGCCTCCAAAGATGCCGTGGACCCAGAGCCCTGGGATTTAGCGAGAATTCAGTACACTTCTTGGTCCACAAATAGCCCTCCAAAAGGAGCCCACGCCTCCATACACTGCTCGCTAGCCCAGTGACTGCTGACAGATTGCATGGCGTGGGCCAATCAGAAAATGATACGCTGACTAAAGGGACTTGGGGGCGGAGAAAAGGGAAATACAAGGCCTGCCCCCTCCTGCATTAAATGAGCATGCAGCACCTCACCTAGTGCTTGCTTCTACCCCATTCCCAGGGTCTGTGTGTTGACTCAGTGCCTCTTGTTCCCCCTAATCAGCAGGGGACCTGATACAGGTCAGGGTCTTCACAACTGGCCTGAGGAGAACCCGAAACACAAACCAACAACAATAAACAAACAAACAAAAACAAAACAACAAAAAAAGAAGGAATGAGAGTTTTAAAAGTTTATTCCTGAGGTAGAGAGATGGTTCACAGTTCAAGAATACTGGCTTCTCTTGCAGATGACAGGGGTTGAGTTGCAGCACCCACAGGGTGCTAAGAACTGTGCTTAACACCTGTTCCAAGAGTTCCCACACTGTCTTCCATCCTCCACAGATGTTGCTCACAGGGATGTACCTACATTCATGCAAGCAAAATGCTCATAAAATAAAAATAAATAAATAGCTGTTAATAAAAATAAAATCTTTATCTGAGGACACCATATTTTACATATTTATGACATTTCCTTGATATTTTGTTATGCAAATAGACACTGGATATTGATC
>NW_008350248.1:0-947 GCF_000622305.1 Nannospalax galili | reverse complement strand
TGTATAGAGATTTATCAGCTTAGCTCACAGGATAGAGTCTGAGTAGTCCAACAATGGCTGCACCACACTGGAGAGCCTGAGAATCCATAGTTGCTCAGTCCACAAGGCTGGATATCTCAGTAGTCCCAATCTGGCACTGAAGGTCTGACAAATTCCAAAAGATCAGCTAGTCTTCAGGCTACAGCAAGATGAACTCACCAGCGAGAGAGAAGGCAAGCAGCAAGAAGCCTGGTGTTCTCCTCTACCTTGGCCTTTTATACTGGCTGCCATCAGAAGTTAACACCCATATTTAGAGTGGGTCTTCCTGCTTTAGATGATTCAATCAAGAAGATCTCTTTTATTTCAGTAAATCCCAGATCCAATAAAGTTGACACCCAGGATTAGCCATCACAAGTCCACCCCTTGTCGACACACAATAGCATTTCTCTACATCACCTAACATGATATAACTATCCAATAATACAATGACCAATGCATTATATATCTTAGAGTAAGTGATAAGGTCTTTGAGGAATGTTTAGTCTTTTAGTGCCTCATAACCCAATGTAATCATATAGGTTCACAACACTTAACCACTTAACACATCTCAATTACACATTCAAAAAAGAATAACTCAAGTATCTGCTTAACATATGTGTATACATGCACAAGCCTATTCTTAACCAAATAGGACAAGAATACTCATGTCAATTACAGTCCATGTTTCTGCAATTGGCCATGTGGCCTAAGTTGGTATATGTAACTACCTTCCTCTACTACCCATTCTGTATTTCCTCCACCATCAGCAAGCACCTCTGCAGGTCTTGGCTGTTTCCCTGGAGGAGTGACCCATACTTTCATCCCTGAAGGGTCTGGGCTATTTGTTGTCCTGTCTGGATTGGGTTGCTGCAGTTTCCCAGTTTCCCATTGACCTTAATCACAGGACATGGTAACACCAAAAGTCACCC
>NW_008350247.1:0-391 GCF_000622305.1 Nannospalax galili | reverse complement strand
TTTTATATAATAGGCATTCTAACAGATATTAAGTGATAGTTCATTGTGGTTGAATTCACATTTCCATGGTTATTAATTATACTGAGTAATTTTTGATATACCTATTAATCGTCTGTATGTCTTCTTTTAGAAATACCTATTCATATGTTTTTCCCATTTTGTGTGTGTATGTGTGTATTAGTCACTTTTCTGTTGCTGTGATAGAAACACTGACCAAAGCAATTTATAGAAGCAAGAGTTTATTTGGGCTTACGGTTCCAGGGGAATTACAGTCTGTCATGGCAGGGAGGCATGGTGGCTGGAGGTAGCTGGAGCAGGAGCAGCAGAAAGGAAGCTCTCCCATCATCATGCAGGCACAGGAAGCAAGAGATGACTGGAGGTCTGGCAAGGC
>NW_008350246.1:437477-438002 GCF_000622305.1 Nannospalax galili | reverse complement strand
ATTGAGGAAGACATCAGAAGATGGAAGGACCTCCCATGCTCATGAATTCGAAGAACTAATATTGTGAAAATGACCGTCCTACCAAAACTCATTTATAGATTCAATGCAATGCCAATCAAATCCCCATGACATTTTTCACAGAATTGGAAAAAACCATCCTAAGATTCATATGGAAGCACAAAAGAATTCGGATAGCCAAAACAACCCTGAGCACTAAGAGCAATGCCAGGGGGATTACTATACCAGATTTTATGCTGTATTACAGTGCTACAGTCATAAAAACAACATGGTACTTGCACAAAAACCCATAGATAAATGGAACAAAATTAAAGATCCAAATATGATTAAATGCAGTTTCAGACACCTGGTATTTGACAAAAGGGCCAAGAACATTCACAGGAGGAAAGACAGCATGTTCAGCAAATGGTGCTGGCAAAACTAGATCTCCACCTATAGAAGAATGAAACTAAACCCCTATCTTTCACCCTGCACAAAAGTCAATTCCAAATGGATCAAAGACCTCAA
>NW_008350246.1:429550-433379 GCF_000622305.1 Nannospalax galili | reverse complement strand
GCGGATCTCTGTGAGTTCAAGGCCAGCCTGGTCTACATAGTGAGTTCCAGGACAGCTGGGGCTACAGGGAGATTCTGTCTCAAAAAGACCAAAAAATAAATACATACATAAATAAATAAATTAATTAATTAAAATAAATGGAGAGAAATACCTGTGTTCATGGACTGGAGGATGCAATATAGTACAGACATCAATTATCTACAAATTGATGTACAAGTTTAATATTAATCACTACAAAATATCCAGTAAGTTTTTCTTTGTAGATACAGAGATTACTCCAAAATTAATATGGAAAAGGAATCAGAATAGCAAGAACAATTAGGAATCACATTCTCAGATTTTAGATTTACTCAATAGCTTTAATAATCAAGACCACTGTGTGGTAATAACAGGAGACACATCAGTGAATAGAACAGAATTCTCCCACAAGTACAGTCAATTGATTTTTAACAAAAGTGCAAAAGCAATTCAACAAAGAGTATTTTCAGGCCCTTAAGATGGTTCTGTGGGTAAAAGCGCTTGCCACCAAGCTGGATAACTTGAATTTTATCACTTGAACCCACATAGTAGAAAGAATCATCTCCTGCAAGTGTACTCTAACAGCCGCACGTGTGCCATGGCACATGAGTGCCCCCACAAACAAATATAAATGTAAATTTAAAAAATGTCATTTGAACAAATAATGGTGGAAGAAGTGGATAACCCAAAATAACAACTGAACCTCAGTCTATACACCTCTCATTTTAATTTTTAAAAATACTCCATGAATCAGATTTAAATGTAAAACCTAAACTGTAAAACTTTTAGAAGAAAATATATGAGAAAATCTTTAGTAGCTAAGTTTGGTAAAATGCTCTCAGATGTGACACCAAAAGCATGATTCATAAAATAATTTTAAGATTTATTTTATTTTTATTCATGTGTGTATACATGACTATCTATATGGGCACATGGTATGCAGGTATCTACAGAGGCCAGCAAAGGGCATCAGAGCCCCTAGAGCCAGAATTAGAGAGTTTCCAGCTGCTCAATGTGGGTACTGGGAACTGAACTTGTGTTCTCAGGAAGAACATCAAGTGCTCTTAACTGCTGAGCCATCTCTCTAATCCTCATAAAAGAACACTAATAGGTGGATTATTTCATCAAATTACAAATTCTAGCTGCACGTGGTGGTGCATGCCTTCAACCCCAGCACTCAGGAGGCAGAGGCAGGTGGATAAAGGCAGGCAGGTCTCTATTAGATTGAGGCCAGCCTGGTCTATAGTGAGTTCCAGGCCAACTGAGGGGAAAGCGGGGGTGGGAGTGGGGCTAGAGAGAGCCTCTCTTTAAAAAATTACAAATTCTGCTACACAAAAGGCATTAAGAAAATACAAACTATGAAAAATGTTCATAAACTACTTAACTTTCAAAAGATTAATATCTAAAATACATAATGAAGTCTCAAAAAAGAAAGTAATCCAATGAGAAAGAACTAAAGACATGCACATTTTTCAAAATAGGCTATTCAATGCCAATTAAGAACATAAATGGATGTTCAATATCATTAGATGAGATCAGGCAAGTTCAAGGTAGTACAGTCATGAATATTCAGTATCATTAGAAAAATGTAAATAAGACCATGATGAGATACCACTGTGTACCTATTTATACAGCCAAAATTTTTAAAAAGTAGTGACATTTGGCAAAGATTCAGAGAAGCCAGATATCTCAAACAAATGCCCTGAAACACATTCAGTGCTCCATCTCCGTGGGTTCTACACTCATGAATTCAACCAACTGTGGACCAAAAACATTCATAAAATAAAATTCTGCCACACACCAAAAATATACAGAAAAAATATTCTACCAAATATGTACATACTTTTTCTACCATAATTTCCTAAACATTATACTAATACAACTATTTTTCATAATATTGTCATTGTTGGGCTGAGAGATGGCACAGAGGTCAAGATCATCTGCTGCACATCCAGAAGATTAGAGTTCCATTCCCATTACCCATGTCAGGCAGGTCACAACTGCCTGTGAGTCTAGTTCCAAGGGGTCCAACGTCCTCTTCTGGTCTCCAAGGGCACTAGCACAAATGTGGGATGCACTCACACAAACATACACACACACACACAAAGATAAATCTTTTTTTAAAATTCTTAAAAACATTGTTAACATGTATTTTAGATGTGTGTGTGTGTATGCAGGTTTTATGCAAATACTACATTTCATATAAAAGAGTTGGATGCCCACAGGCACCAAAGTATCCTCTGGGGTCCTGAAATCAATCACTCATAGATACCAAGAGACTACTCCATACACAAATATCCCAGTAAAGATAAGGAGGAAATATTAAGAACAAAAAACTATATCCTCTTGGAATTAAAGCAATACAAAAGAACAAAGGCTTTTAAACACAATCTTGAGGAATGAAGTCATTATATCTCAGTAGAGTATTACCTCTCTCCCACAAGAATATCATGTTGACTATTTATTTATTTTTTCTTCCTACATGTACCTTAGGGAATTCAGAATCAGATTACTTTCCTAGTGGTTAAAGAATACACTTTTATTTTGAAAACTAGAACATTAGGCGAGGCCTAAAACTGTTTTCTAAATGGTATTTCTCTTGACCAGCAAATAGTCATTACATGATGAATATGATCAACTTCTGGTTGAATATCATGAAGTGAAGAGACAGAGCAGAGAACCAGCACTTGAGCTAACCCACTTAGTCACCTCTGGCCTCTTTTCCTTTCCTTGCTTCTTGGGTCAAGGTTTCTGGGTTATAAACCCCGAGTACACTCTTTTTAATCTCAGAAAAGGATTTGCGGGCAACAGAAATGTTTGGATTAGGAAAATTGTTTAAAAAGGAAAGAACCTGAAAGATTCCACTATTTCAAATTTGATGTCAGCTGACTTCAAGGCAAATGATCGTTCTGCCTTACTTGTAACTTCCAAATCTAGTCTATAGACCGATACACCAACAGAGATAGAATATTCCCTTTTACATGACCAATTTTAAAACTAAAAAGGTACCGTCATTATTCATCTTATTTCTAAAGATTCTTAACAAGTTTATCATTAATTAAAAGACTTCTTTTACTAGCTAAGTTGTTTGGCCACTTTGGATTTACTTGATAATTTATCAACAAAATTTTCCAAATATGAAAAAAGTAAATGTCATTGAAATAATCATTCTTCCCAATTTATCACTTTTCTGTATTTCACCTGAGGAAGCAGAAACAAAAATGCTAAGACAGAAATTAGGATTAACAGTTTAAGCTCTGCTACAATTTCTATAGTCCATTAAAGGACTATTAAGTGACCCTAGTTTATAATTATGTGACACTAGAAATAACATTCAAGTGCCCCTAACAACCTTATCTGTCATAACAACTAACTGCATAGCATTATAATTTAGTATATCTCTTGGGTTTCACAAGGTTTATTACTGTCTTAGAGAGCAGCCCAGGAAGAGCCATACAATATAGCAAGTAAAGCCCTTACAACTGTCAATGATACCTTTTCCATCCTTCTCATCCTTGCAACCAAGAGGCTTCTCAATCTACTTTTCCCAGTATCCATAATCATAACTCACAACCTTTATTACTGTCACCATAATTCACATTTGCAGAAATGGAATGTCACTGAAAATAAAACAATTGTATAAATAAAGCAACAAAAGAAAACAAATAACTTGGAAAGAAGCTTCTTGGTTCTTAAAGTACCAGTTTCTAGAAAAAGACTAACATGTTTCATGTTAACAGTTCATAAAGGTTACTTACCCTAGTTACACTACTTACTAATTAATCTATATAAAAAGTTCTTCCAATTAAGA
>NW_008350246.1:426081-428411 GCF_000622305.1 Nannospalax galili | reverse complement strand
AAAAAAATCTTGAAAAAGAACAAAATTAGAGGTGCTACCTCCTAATTTCAATAATTATTACAAAGCTATTGTAACCTGGCATAAAAACTAAATAAGCTTTTTTTTTTTAGATAAGAGTTTTACTATACAGACTTGGCTGACGTGGTTCTCACTCACTATGTAACCCAGGTTGGCCTTGAACTCAAAGAAATCCTTTGCCTCTGTCTCCTGAGTGCTTAAAGTCTGATTAAAGATGAAAGTCACCTAGACCAGCCTAACTAGCATATTTTTGATTAGGAAAAGGAGTTAGCCTTCTTTGTGTTGCTAAACTGAGCCTGGAAACTTTATTCAAGAACTTTGTGTTGCAGAAACTCTTTCCCTGGGGAGACTTAAACAAACCTCTAAAGTCCCCCATCCATAATTACAGGGCTCCAAAGTACAATTCCACCAAAGCCCAACTTGGGGGAATCAATGAGTTTATTGGGCTTGTTTAACAAAATAATTTCCATCTCAAATTTCATATGAAATCTCAAGGGACCCTAAAGAGCTACCAAAAAAAAAAAAAATCTTGAAAAAGAACAAAATTAGAGGTGCTACCTCCTAATTTCAAAAATTATTACAAAGTTATTGTAACCTGGCATAAAAACTAAATAAGCTTTTTTTTTTTTTTAAGATAAGAGTTTTACTATACAGACTTGGCTGACCTGGTTCTTATTCACTATGTAACCCAGGTTGGCCTTGAACTCAAAGAAATCCTTTGCCTCTGTCTCTTGAGTGCTTAAAGTCTGATTAAAGGTGAAAGTCACCTAGGCCAGCCTAACTAGCATATTTTTGATTAGGAAAAGGAGTTAGTCTGCTTTGTGTTGCTAAACTGAGCCTGGAAACTTTATTCAAGAAGTTTGTGTTGCAGAAACTCTTTCCCTGGGGAGACTTAAACAAACCTCTAAAGTCCCCCATCCATAATTACAGGGCTCCAAAGTACAATTCCACCAAAGCCCAACTTGGGGGAATCAATGAGTTTATTGGGCTTGTTTACAGAACATGGGTGAGGGATATCTGCAGAAGCATGAGTGACTCCAAAGCTGCCACATCTCAAAAATCTCACCCCAACAGACATGATGACTACCCTGTAGCTGCACAGGAGGTAAAGTCCTCTCCTTCAGTTAACCTGTCCTCTATATACTTGAGCACCTCCCAAGACCACAAGGTCATGTCAATTAGAGGAGAATTATACACAACTGGCCGAGATGTGCAGGAGGGAGCAGCTGGTATCTCAGGTAAGGGTCCAATGGCCTTCCCCACTCCTTCTGTGAGGGAACATTAACCGTCAACAAGCCTGGTCTCAGAGGTTGCTTCTAAATAGTCACTGTTACTCAGATTAAAATGATGGCCAATAGCACTCTTACAACATGTTAGTTCACAATTTTGGAGGTGGTGAAATTTAAGGGCATGTCAGCATGTTCTCATCTTCTGGAGGGCCTCATGCTGTGTCACCATATGGTAGCAAGAGGGTGCAAAGAGAAACCATTCATGCAGAAGAGATCCAGAGGAGAAACTGGCCTCCTTTACAACAGCCCACTCTCATAACTAATCCAGTCTTGAAAAGCGTAACTTACTCCTAGAAGACTTAAGTCTTGAAGGACCTGATATGGAAAAACCCTAGTGGGTTCATGAGGGTGCTGCCCCAATGGCCTAATCACTAACTACCAGGCTTACCTCTTAAAGGCCCAAACACCTCACAGTTATACTATACCAGTGAAATTTATGAAATTATATACACTGGCTTCTAGCACATGATCTTTGGGGGGAACAAACATTAGCAGGCACCAAGACTATTCAATAGGGAAAGGATACCTTTTCAACAAATGATTCTGGAAAACTGAATAGCCATTTGTAAAAGAAAAAAAAAGCTGCATCCATTACCTTAAATCACATACAAAAATTAAACAGTTCTAAATATGAGAAGTAAAACTATAAAATCCTTAAGAGAACACATAGGGGGAACTGGAGAGGTGGATCAGTGGTTAAGAGCACTGGCTATGCTTCCAGAGGACCTGGGTTTAGTTGCCAGCACCCACATGGTGGCTAACAACAGTACATAACTCATATAACTCGAGTTCCAGGAGATCTGATACCCTCTACTGACTTCTATGACACTGCAAGTCATGGGAGGACTTACATGCAAGCAAAAACACTCATACACATAAAATAAAAAATAAATAAAATATTAAAAAAGAATACATAGAGGAAAGCTTCATGATAATAGATGGAGCAATAATTTCTTAGACACCAAAAGGAAAGGCAACAAAAGAAAAATTGGTAAAATGAGTGTTGTCAAAATTCAAACCTTT
>NW_008350246.1:423928-425999 GCF_000622305.1 Nannospalax galili | reverse complement strand
GGCTATTATTTTAAAAAAACAAAAACAAAATAGAGGCTGGGTATGTAGCTCAGAGGTACACCACATATCTAGCATGAAAAAGTACCCCAATTTGATACTCAGTATTGAAAAACAATGGCAAACAAACAATGGAAAATAAATATAGTCACAAAAGAATTGAAAACTCAGATCTGCTCTTCTCTGCTCTTGGAGTTTAGGACTTCCGTCTCTCCAAGACTAAGCAGTTTTATTTGGCACTCTTTCAAGGCTTCTGCCATTGCCATGGAACCATCAGAAATGTTTGACCCAACCGGGACCCCCAGGTCTTTTCTGACATCCTATGAAGAAAATTCACCTGAAGCTTCGGCAGGCTCACAGCCAGAAATGCTAGTAAGGGACCATCACAAGTTGACCCTCAATCCTACTGCAAGCTTCCTTACCTTCCACCAGAGGGCAGTTCTCGAGTCCAGCACAGAAAGGAACAAGTAGTTCAGAAGAGTAGATAGAGATGACTTTCTCAAGTGGAGAGGGGTTGGGATGTTATAGTCAGTGAAGAAAGACCCGAAGGCAAAAATAAAAAGATTGATCCGGAATGAAAAAAACTAAGAAGCGCTGCTCTCAAGGGAGATTAGGATGCAAGAAGTGAGCCATTCAAATGTACCTGCACCTTCTGTACATATTATGGATGGGACCCTTCTGAGAATGCTAAACTGGAATATGATTAGTGACAAAAAGTCCATTTAGGCCTAAGTCTGACACTGTTCCTAGTGCTGGTAATGTTATGCAGCTGGTGAGAAAGCTATTGGAAATTAGACTGTATAGCAAGCATTTTGAATAATCTGTATGTACCTCAAGATGACTGAATAGTCTATACATGAGTTGTGCGATGTATTTATGTCTCCTGGTTTTTTGGTGCTGGGGGCCTCTTCCAAACTTGCCAGCAGTAATCTATCAGGAATGTATGTGGTTTGAAAGCATGGGAATGACTTCATGATACCTTTATTTTGATTTGACACAAAGAAGCCAGAGTGACACTCAAATATTTCTGTGTGCTTTAGAAGCCTCAGGTCTGAGATGAAATAGTGACCCTCAATCCTACTGCAAGCTTCCTTACCTTCCACCAGAGGGCAGTTCTTGAGTCCAGCATAGAAAGGAACAAGTAGTTCAGAAGAGTAGATAGAGACGACTTTCTCAAGTGGTGAGGGGTCGGGACATTATGGTCAGTACAGAAAGACCCGAAGGCAAAAATAAAAGGATTGATCCGGGTTGAAAAAAACTAAGAAGCGCTGCTCTCAAGGGAGATTAGAATGCAAGAAGTGAGCCATTCAAATGTACCTGCACCTTCTGTACATATGAACTGAAAAAAAAGAATTCAAAGCTGGGTCTCAAATTAATGTATATACACATGTGGTTCACAGCAGCACTGTGTACACTAATCAAAAGGTGGAAACAACCCAAGGGTTCACTGAATGGATGAATGAAACATGGTATATAGCCACAAAATGAAATGTTATTATTTGAATAATCTGTATGTACCTCAAGATGACTGAATAGTCTATACATGAGTTCTGCGATGTATTTATTTCTCCTGGTTTTTGGTGCTGGGGGTCTCTTCCAAACTTGCCAGCAGTAATCTATCAGGAATGTATGCAGTTTGAATGCATGGGAATGACTTCCTGATATCTTTATTGTGATTTGACTCAAAGAAGCCACAGTGACACTCAAGTGTTTCTGTGTGCTTTAGAAGCCTCAGGTCTGAGATGAAATACAGTAACTTGAAGGAAGGTAAATAGATTTTCAAACAACTTGGTTAGAAGGTTATAGAGTAGATCATTAAATATTCTGGTTTTCAGACATTTGCAATAAAAGTAAACTTTATTTTAACTGTTAGTATTTTAAATGTACAGAGGAACTGAAAAAAAAAGAATTCAAAGTTGGGTCTCAAATTAATGTATATACACTTGTGGTTCACAGCAGCAATGTGTACACTAATCAAAAAGTGGAAACAGACTACTATCCTCAGGCCTCTTGGGGTAAGTCTATAGCTCAGCTATCCGCGCCGGGACTCCCTAAGCCACATTCACACCCCCTC
>NW_008350246.1:414373-423661 GCF_000622305.1 Nannospalax galili | reverse complement strand
TACAGTTCAGGCTAACCTTGAGACATTGTGTTGAGAAAAATATGCCCACCAAAAAACAACAAATGCACATTTACACTCATATGAGGTAACTAATACAAACAAAAATCAAAAGATAGAAAGGGGATTGGAAGTTGTCTGATGTGTACATAATTTCAGTCTTTAAAAATGGAAAAAGTTCTGGACATGGGAAGAATTGGTCCCACAAAAAGTAGTATCACAAACTGTACACCTAAAATTGTTTGGATAGGAAATATTATGTTGTATGTATTTTTTTCACAATAAAGAATAACATTTTTAGCCGGGCGTGGTGGTGCATGCCTTTAATCCCAGCACTTGGGAAGCAAGATGCAGGAAGAGCTGTTTTACATAGTCGGGTCTAAGACAGCTGCGACTACAGGGAGACCCTGTCTCAAAAAGATCAATAATAATAATAACAACAACAAAAACAACAACTTTTTAAAAAGTCACTATATGAAGAAGTCATCTAAAATTTTGTAATTAGGGGCTGGAGAAATGGCTCAGCGGTTAAGAACACTGACTCTTCTTGTAGAAGACCCAGGTTCAAATCCCAGCACCGACATGGCAACTAACAACTGTTCGTAACTCTAGTTCCAAAGGATCTGACAGCCTCTTCTGACCTCTGCGGGCATTGCACAACATGGGTACCTACATGCAGGCATAACACTCATACACATAAAATAAAAATACATAAAATAGTTTTTTTTTTAATTTTGTAATTAAAAGCATTCTTTTAGGTATGTCTGTGAAAATGCTATTGCATTTTTCATTTGATAGAGTTTATAGTATTAGGTTTTCATCATCTGTAACCTAATTTCTTATTCTAAATAAGTTCAATTAAAATTCTTACTCTTTTAAAGAATAACTGATGGGGGCTAGCGAGATTGCTCAGTAGTCCAGAGCATTGGCTGCTCTTACAGAGGACACGTGTTCAGTTGCCAGCACCCACATGGTGGCTAACAATCACCCATAACTCCAGTTCCACGGGAACCCAATGTCCTCTTCTGACCTCAGCCGGCATTGTACGACACGAGTGCACTTACACACATGCAGGCAATAATACACATAAAATAAAATAAAATAATAAAATGAAAATAAAATAAAATCTGTTTCCAAAAGTCCTAGCAAAACTTCAAAAGGAAAAAGAATAGTAATATTAAAGCCACCAAGTTAATTGGGAGAAGTGGGGAGGAAACTGGAAATTCTAAACTTTCTTAAAACATGCCAGTAGATGCATAGTTTTAAAAAACTGAAAGGGGGGGGATGAATATCCAAACAAGCCAAAATAAACTTAAATGTTGCTTAACATATTATATTCATTCCAAATACAAGTTTATGTTGCAGAATGAAGGATAAAACTTTCTACAATTAACTGAATTATTACACTGTCCCTAGAGGGCAGCATCCTACTTTAAAAACTTCAGCACCCAAGGATCTCAGAAAGTAACTGACTGTGACTAGTAATAATCAGATACATAGAGATTAGAGATGTGTGTGCAAATATCTAAGTGTTAGTAGCATTAAAAATTAGTTTTTCTGTATGAAATAGTATATTTTTAAGTGAAATGGAGATCTTTTTTAAAGGTTAAAACCTCATTCAACTTTATGTCTTATAGGGTTTATACTGAGTTCAATATTGTAGAACTGTATTAATTCAACTGTGAACCTAAAAATTTACAGCCAATTTTGAAAGAGATGCATCTTTGCTCTGGAAATTGTTATTGAATACGTTAATGCTGTAATGAAATGCTTCTTCTAATCATGTGGTTATTAAATTTAAAAAAAAAAAAACTTCAGCACCTAGCCAATGAGCAGGCCTTTAATCCCCATATTTGGAAGATGGAGGCAGGGAAATCAGGAGTGCAAGGTCATTCTGCTACAAAGTGAGCTGAAGGAGACCCCCTGAGCTACATGATAGCCAAAAGAAAGAGACAGAGAGACACAGAGAGAGAAAGACACAGAGAGAGAGAGAGAGAGAGACAGAGAGAGAGAGAGGGGGTTTTTTAAAAATTTACGGCCAATTTTGAAAGGGATGCATCTTTGCTCTGGAAATTGTTATTGAATATGTTAATGCTGTAATGAAATGTTTCTTCTAATCATGTGGTTATTAAATTAAAAAAACAAAAACCAAAAACTTTAGCACCTAGCCAATGAGCAGGCCTTTAATCCCCACATTTGGAAGATGGACACAGGGAAATCAGGAATGCAAGGTCACTCTGCTACAAAGTGAGCTGAAGGAGGCCCCCTGAGCTACATGATAGCCAAAAGAATCGTTTCTGTGTGTGTGTGTGAGAGAGAAAGACACAGAGAGAGAGAGAGAGACAGAGAGAGAGAGGGGGGGGGAGGGAGGGAGGGCAAGCAAAAGTGAACAAAAGGAAGGAGAGAGGACAAAATCCTCAAAATTAATTAATTAAATTCTAATACTAGTCTTCAACACCAGCAGTTTCTTCTATTTATATTCACTGGGCTTTAAAACTAGAGGTGGAAGATATGCACACTATCCTAGGAGTATGTACCTGATGCTGTCAACCTATTTTTATGAATGGTGCATAGAGAGATAATGAGTTTATTTCTATAGATGAAGAAAGAGGCTTACAAGTGACAATCCTGTCAATGTTACATTTCTAGAAAATGTAAGATCTAGTGTACCAAGCATTAGACTGCAGTCAATTTACCAGACCTCAAAGATTCATTTATTTTATCAAGTATTCTGTCTTCAAGGAATTATTCAAAGTGCAGGATCTATAGAGCTCATGTATCTACCTACAGCTGAAGCAATAGAAAGTACTTCAAAAACAATTTGGAGGGATGGGGTAGCTTGCCTAGCACTCAGGAGGCTGAGTTCAATTGCCAGCACTGAAGGAATGCCTCTTGATTTCTAGTATTATCAGAGGAGGCTTTAGCTTCTATCGGCTCTCTTGGAATAGTCACTCTCATGACACTTCTTTCAAAACTCAGCTATAATGCCCCAAGCACAACAGAGAGACTTAAAGTAAGGGTTCCAATCAACAGCCTCAGCTGAGCCTATGCTTGAGTCACTGGACACAAATAAGCACTCTTGGAAATGGATTCTCCAGCCCCCCTCCCCCAAGTGTTCTGACCCCTGGCCATTCCTAGCAGACATTATATTGTGAAAGAGAAAAGAGTAACCATTCCATAGACCCTACATATAATAAAATGGTGACTGGCTCATGTCTCTGCATGTTGGCATCATTTGTTAGGTAGCAACGATAACTGGAATGACTCCGTTTTGCCGCTTAATTCTTAAAACAATGACAAAACTATTTTGATCACCTTGCAAGCGTGTCCAACCCACAGCCCACAGGCCACATGTGGCAGAGGGTAGCAATACAAAGTCAGAAACCTACTTAAATTCCATAGACCCTACAAATAATAAAATGGTGATTGGCTCATGTCACTACATGTCGGCATGATTTCTTAGGTAGCAACAATAACTGAAATGACTGTTTTGCTGCTTAATTCTTAAAACAATGACATTTCACTATTTTGATCACCTTGCAAGCGTGTTCAACCCACAGCCCATAGGCCACATGTGGCAGAGGGTGGCAATACAAAGTCAGAAACTTACTTAAAACATTGAGTTTTTGGTAACTTAAATGAAGTTCTCAATCATAAACTTTATACATGACAATACTATACTGCAATGTCAAAAGGTTGAACATGCCTGCCTGCTAGAAGGATTAGGTGGCTTGTCTAAGATTATGCAAACAAAACACACACTTTGAATATAGGAAAAAGGAATCACACTTTGAATATAGATCTATTTAATCACAAAAGGATATTGTTTCTATTATATTATAACATATTTCTTTATGCTGAAATTATTCTTTATATTTTTCTGCCATCCGTGGAAGACTCTAAATTAATTAAATTTATTGCTGAAAAAGAGAGACTACTGGTTTCCAGATCTTCAGTCTGATCTACTGTACTATTCACCTCAACGCTACTAGAAAATTTAAAGTAGAAACAAAGTCACATATTAAGATACAAGCTAAACTAAGATCAAAGCTAAGAACTCACTGTTCACATGTTAACTGGATCAAAAGATTATAGATTGGTAGTATATCAGAGTATTGTTATTTTGCTTAATATAGCTTATTTTTCCTAACTTCTCCAAAAAAAAAAACCTTCCAGAATTGATTCCATAAGTCATTATCCATGGAAAAATGAGCTTGTTGCAAAAATTAGCAGATGCAAATGAATAGGCAAAGCAGTTAAAAAAAAGTATCCATTTCACCAATTATTAAGTTCTTAAAATAAATATTTCAATGTTACTATGTTGCAAGAAAGAGCTTTCAAAGCCTAAGGCAGAGGTCACTCTTTCTTTAATAACTGTTGGTACATTTGGAATATTTGGTAAGACATTGGTAAGACACAATACACTGTGAACGTTAACACTCTCAGTACCTTCGGGCAGTCACTCCATTTTTCTGAGCCTCAAATTCTTCCTCTATTAAAGTAAGAGAATGTTTTGTGAACTATAATCTATACTGTCCTTTACAGTAGCCATACCACATGACTGAAAAAATTGAAATGTGGTTCATATGACTTAAGAATTATTTTTTTAAGTAATGCATGCTAAGAATTGAACCCCAGGACCCACGTATGTTAAGTGCTCTAGCACTGAGCTATTACCCTCAGCCCCAAATGATTTTGAATTAAATTAAATTTCAACAGCAACCTTTGGTTAATGCTTACCCACCGGACAGTACAGAACTACAAGATCTAACTATTCAGGAAAACTATGTATGAAAAAAAAAGATTTATGAATAATCTCCTAGTTCTAAAATTAAATCTCTTCTAATTTCTAATTCCTAATTTTTAAAAGTTCTCTCTCTCTAAAACTGAGAAAACCTAACCACATAACAGATTACACAACTACAGCAGGAGATTAAAAACCCAATTTCTAGTAACTGTTAAGCAATTTTTATTTATTATTTTTATTTTATGTATATGAGTGTATTGCCTGCATGTATTTAAGTGCACCCATGTCAGGCAATGAGGATGGAACACTTCGTGCCTCCACAGGCACCTATGTTCACATGCATATACCCATACACCAACATACACACATTTACCTAATTAATAAAAATAAACACAGGTCATATAATCTCTATTAGAACAACTTAATTCTCACTTTGCAGCATGAAATCAGCCACAAACACATACAAAGAAATGAGTGTAGCTGCTGCCCAATAAAACTTCAGTGATATTGATGTTTGAATTTCATAGAATTTTTACAGATTATGAAATATTGTTCTTTTGATTTTTTTAAGGATTTAAAAATATAAAAAGCATTCCATTAATTAATAAAAATAAACACAGGCCATATAATCTCTATTAGAACAACTTAATTCTCACTTTACAGCATGAAATCAGCCACAAACACATATAAAGAAATGAGTATAGCTGCTGCCCAATAAAACTTCAGTGATACTGATGTTTGAATTTCATAGAATTTTTACAGATTATGAAATACTGTTCTTTTGATTTTTTTTAAGGATTTAAAAATGTAAAAAGCATTCCTTCTTACAGTTCAGAGGCCACACAAAAAACAGGTTGTGATTAAATTTGTTCCACCTGCCAGTTTGTTAACCCCTCATCCCTCAGTCATAACTACATAACTATTATAGAACATATTCTGATGAAAACTATATATATATGAAGAAATATTAAAAATTTTAAAACAAAAAACTTGAGCTGGGCCAACAAGATGGCTCAGTGGGTAAAGGCACCTGCCACTAAGCCTGACCGCCTGAGTTCAACATTGGAAACTCACACGTTGGTAGGAGAAACAACTTGTACAACCTGTTCTCTGACCTTCATGTGTGTGCAACATGCACGCACGCACCACACGCACGCACGCACCACACCCACACACACACTTTTATGATCTTTAAAATCTGTGGTGTCATAATTGTTTACAAAATAATTGATAGGTCAACAGTCCCAAATTTCTGAAAAAAAATCTGTGGTGTCATAATTGTTTACAAAATAATTGATAGGTCAACAATCCCAAATTTCTGAAAAAAAATGTTTTTAGTGTTGGACACTGAATCCAAGGCCTAAGTACACTAGGCAAGCCATCTACCACTGAATTACATCTCAGCACTCTTCACTTTTTAAAACACTTGTTTTTTAAAAATATTTATTGTGTGTGGAGGGGGATGTATTCATGTCACAAAATGTGCTTGAAGGTCATAAGACACTAGTGAGAGACAGTTTTCTCCTTCCACCATGTGGATTACAGGGATCAAACGCAGGTTTGTCAGGCTTGGCAGCAAGAACTTTTACTCACTGAGTCATCTCGCTGGCCCTCACTTTTTTTCTCTCTTTTTTGAGACAGGGTCTCAATGTAGCACAGGCTGGCCACACTGTGTAGCCAAGGATGATCCTGAACCTCCTGATCCTCCTGCCTCCCAAGAGCTGGGATTGTAGTTGTGTACCACCTCACTCAGTTTATGTGGTTCTGGGGATCAAACCCAGGGCTTCATGCATGCTAGGAAAGCAGTCTACCAACTGAGCTACATTCCCAGTACCCAGAATTATTTACACATACATATGAGACATGAAAGCAGAGGGAGACTAGGAAGAAGAAAGGGTGCTGCTTTCCTGTAGCCTTAATTTTCTCTGTAATGCTTTGGACTTCACAATGAAGTAAAATGCTGGTAATGTGAGACAAAGGACTAGCTTAGCTTGTTATGATACTAGGTTCTATGAAGACTTCCTCACACTCTGAACTGAAGTCAGAAATACAAAACAGGATAGGCCAGACTCCCTCAGGACAATACTATCAAAACAATAAACAATAACACTGATATGCTGTACTGGGGAACAACAAATCCAGTATCACAATGTTTTGCTGTAAAACATCTCACTAGAAACAACAATAGCCAACTAACATTTGCTCCTTCTCATCTTCATTTTCTAAATTTCTATACTTTAGTTTTTTCCATGTAAGATTCCAGCATTAAAAACAATCTTTCATAAGTACCACCAGTTACTTTCTCTACTTTCTATCTTTAAAAAGTTGGTCTTGGCCAGGCGTGGTGGTACATGCTTTTAAACCCAGCACTCGGGAGGCAGAGTGAGTTCAAGGCCAGCCTGTGAGTTCAAGGCCAGCCTGGTCTATATAGTGAGTTCCAGGTCAGCTGGAACTACAGGGAGACCCTGTCTCAAAAAGACCACACATACATACATACACATACATACACACACATACACATACACACACACACACACACACCAACAACAACAAAAAGTTGGTCTTAAAGTATATGTAGTATCATCTTTTGAGCTTTTTGTTGTTGCTCCTTTCTTCTTTAGCAGAAATTTTCTTATTATTTAGGGGTTTAACACAGTAAAACTGAGTGCTATTAAATGGTGTTGAGCAAAGCAGCAAGGTTTTCTTCTTTATAATGAAGTAAACGCATTTATGACTTGTAGCATTTTTTTTATTGCTTTGCTAAATACAAAAAAAAATTTAGTCTATATCCTGAACATGCTACTGTGCTAACAGAAAAGTAGTTAATATCTACAATATTATTAACTAATAAGGAAAAGCATTAAAACCATGCAAAATAATTAATGAACTGGAAGAATGCATGTGCGATAAAATTAGAAAATAAACATGAGAAAGTTTACTAGCATTATCACTAAAAAAATTTTAATACCTTGTATTAAACAATATTGTTGATGAGTTTTAGGCAAACCCTAAATTCAACCACATTGCTATTTCAATTTCCATTAAAGAACATGAAGAAGGTATACTATAAGCAGAATAAATAAAGACTAAACAGCCTCCCCTCAGTTGAGGTCAAATTTAGTTGCCAAATTAATTATAAAAACCTTTTTTTGCCAGGCTACAATCCCAGATTAAAAGTAGAGGCAGGAGGGTCAGGAGTTACTTCAAGGTCATCCTCAATTACACAGCAAGTTTGAGGTCAGTCAGGGCTACATGAAATCCTGTCTCCAAAAAAAAAAAAAAAAAAAAAAAAAAAAGATGGCTCAGTGGGTAAAGTTACTTGCTGTCAAACCTGATGACCTGAGTTCCATCCCTAGAACTCACAAGGAGTCCTTTGACTTCCAAAACACACGCCATGGCACAATGTACATAAAATAAATAAATGTAAAAAAATATTAAAAAAGTAAAAGCAGGGGGCTGGAGAAATGGCTCAGTGGTTAAGAGCACTAACTGTTCTTCCAGAGGTCCAGGGTTCGATTCCCAGCACCCACATGGCAGCTAACAACTGTCCATAACTCCAGTTCCAGGGGATCTGATGCCTTCTTCTGTCCTCCACGGGCACTGCATGACATAGATGCACTTACACACATGCAGGCAATATACTCATACACACAGAATAAAAATTTTAAAAATAAATAAATAAAAAAGTGAAAGAGGGCTAGAATGTAGTTCGGTGGTAGATGTCTTGCATGCTTGAAGCCCCACATTCACTGCCCAACACTGAAAAAAAACAAAAAACATTTTTCAAAGATTTTGGAATGTTGACATACACAATTTTTTTATACATATTATAACAAAACATTTCTAAGAGCATAAAGACAGGGACTGGAGAGATGGCTCGGGTTAAGAGTGTTTGTTGAGAAACCATGAGTACCAGAGTTCACATTTTAGCATATACAGAAGATAAAGCTGGGCAGCCCACAAATACCTGTGACCCAGCTCCAAAGGGGGTAGAAACAGATTGCTGGGGGTGGCTTGCCTCCAACCTAGCCCAGACTCAAGGCTTAACTTCAGATTCATGGAAAATCCATGCTCAAAGGAATAGATGAAGAGTGTGAAGATGATGTGTGAGCACACCTACATGCACACATTCACACACCCTCACAGGCACACAAACACACACATTCACAAACATGCACACATATGATAGACAGACAGATCTTTTTTGGGGTGGCTTGCCTCCAACCTAGCCCAGACTCAAGGCTTAACTTCAGATTCATGGAAAATCCATGCTCAAAGGAATAGATGAAGAGTGTGAAGATGATGTGTGAGCACACCTACATGCACACATTCACACACCCTCACAGGCACACAAACACACACATTCACAAACATGCACACATATGATAGACAGACAGATCTTTTTTAAAAACATAAAAATGAGCATTATAAAGTGGATCAGAATACCAGAACCACCTAGGAGAATTTTTCCAAATTGCAAAACCTTTCCCTATAAAGATATTCTATTTCCCTAGTAGCTTCTATATGAAGCTACTGTAACTGAC
>NW_008350246.1:409824-413483 GCF_000622305.1 Nannospalax galili | reverse complement strand
GTCTCTCCTTGAGTGCTGGAATTAAAGGTATGTGCCACCCATGCCTGAGTCAAACTTTTATTATTTTCTTAAGATGTTGTTTTTAGTTATGTGTATATGTATGTATGTAAGGGGAAGGGGGTGCGAATGTGTATGCAGGTGCCTAGTGCCCACAGAAGCCAGAAGAGTACCGGTATCAGATCCTCTAGAGTTAGAGTTACAAATGGTTGTGAAGGGCCTGATGTGGGTGCTGGGAACTGAATCTGGATCCTCTGGAAGAGCAGTATGCACTCTTAACCACAGAGCCATTTCTCCAGCCCTCAAACCCACTTGTAAAGCCTCAACCTGTCATTTTCTAGCTGTGAAAGTCTGAACAACTCCACTTTTTGAGCCTCAACTGTCCTCATCTGTGAAAAGGGAATAATGCTACCTATTCCACAGGGCTGAGAGAATTAACTGTAGTACTGCATTTTAAAATCCTCCATAGAGGGGCTAGAGAGATGGCTTAGTGGTTAAGAACACTGGTTGCTCTTGCAGAAGACCCAGGTTTGAATCCCAGAACCCACATGGCAGCTAACAACTGTCCGTAACTCCAGTTCTAGGTGATCTGACAGCCTCTTCTATCTTCTGCAGGCATTGCATGACATGGGTGCACTTACCTACACGCAGGCAATATATGTATACACATAAAATAAAAAGAATAAATAAAATATTTAAAATATTCAGTAGAACTCAACAAATATTAGTTCCACGCCTTCCTTCCAGTTTTCATGGAGGCTATGGAAATGAGGAAGAGCCTTTGGCTTGGCCACAAAATCTGAAAGGCTAACTTAAGTGGGCAGTTGAGGATATGAAGTACAGAAAATCAAGGGTGTCATCAGTGCAAAATATCTGTGGAAACACTATTTTATACAGAAAAGAGGTGAAAGAAAATGAGTTACACAAGTTAAAGGGTCTGAAAACTGAAGTACTAGTAAGAGCTTAAGTAATCAGAATTAGTTAATACTATAACTGCACAGTAAACAACGTCACTTTACACTGGAAAGGAAGGAAAGAGGGGAAGAAGTCCCTACATATTAAAGTCAGAATCTTCAATTACTTCTTTTTTTTGAATGAAAAAAGTATAATACAAAGTATTAATATAGTAGGTTAGTTTCTACACAGACAGGCAGATGTAAATAATAATCTATATTTGTTTTTATTTGCAAAAATACTGCACAAAAAAGTAAAACTGTCTACTTATAAAGATCAAGGAAAGTAAAAACTGTGATATTCGAGCTTCTTCACATTTTTTATATTTTGAAATCTGTAATAAGTAGCCAAATTATTGATTAAAAAAAAGAAGTAATAAAAATAATTGAGCCATGCATGATGAATCATGACTATAATCCCAATGGACTAAAAAGCAAGTTCCAGACTAGTCTGAGATACACAGTGAGACCTTGTCTAAAACAAATGAATGAATGAAGTCAGAGGGTTCTGATAATATATACTGCTATAGTTAAAAACTGTCACTTACCTATATATTTTAGCTACATATTTACACATAATTAACTATAGTTGATCCACATCACTTCTAGCTCTATACTAGATTTCAAGTTCCTCTAAAGAAAGAAAATATGCTCCTTAAGGTTAAATACCATGTCTTATCCAATTCTATATCCACAGTGCCAAGCAGAGTGTCCCTGGTACACAAATAATACAGTAAACTGACTCTGGGTTCACTAAATGCTTTCTATATGAAGTAATCTCCAATTCTGGATATAATTTTTAATTTTACTGTTGGTGTCTTATCTTTATAAAATTCAAGTTTCTAATCATGTATGCAAAAGGCTCTTAACATTTAGTTGTATCACAAAAAGGCAACATAAAAAGTTAAGAAGTAAGGTTAACAATGACCCTTGTATATCACTCCAAAGACTCACTAGAATGACAATCATCTGAAATGGGAGTAGGGAGCAAACCCAGAGACCTGCCACAGTTCATTCAGAGCAGATTTTGATAGTAAATATTGCTATATTGTTCTGCTTACCTGCCTTTCAAGTAACCACTATTGTTTCCTTCTCTTAATCCCAACAAATGTTATATGAAAACTTTTTTTAATGTTGTCTTCTAATCAACTGATCCAGACAGTCATCCTCTTTATGAGAAAATTTCTTGAAGAGTTATCTATATTTATGGTATGTCTAGTCTCCTAAATTATGCTATCACAATTCTACAACACACTGTAACTCTTCTGCTAAAGCAACAAGCCTTTAACAAGTCAGAACTTTAGCAGCATCTCAAAAGATTCCCTCTGCTGCCACTGCCACATTCCCCACCTATTCTGAAGAATCTATAGAGCATAAGATGAAATTCAGAAAATTTAAATGTCTAATCCACATCTTGAAATGGGTGGCTTGCCAAAATACACTTGGAAACCAATAACCTACAGTCATCAGTAACTTTCCAGTATTAAAAATTCACAGCTGTTTTGTTTTTCTCTCTTTCACTTATTTGATACCTTCCCAAAATTCTCTACCTTACACTGTAAGTAGACACTCTTACTTTCTCATCTCCATTCAGTCCTCTTCCACCTAAGAACATTTAATCTTTCAGTGATGGTGATTAGAACCATAGTGACTATCTTCATAAGCAGTGACAAACACACTACTTCAACAACTACCTATACAGCTTCCAAATCAGACTCAGGGGTAATGCAGCACAGGAGAATAAAGAAGCATTCAGGAGAAGCAAATCAGATTTAAAATATTTGCCACAATATTCACATGTAAAAGCCAGAAGTTGGGAACTAGAAAGATGGCTCAATGGTTAAGAGCACTGACTGCTCTTGCAGAGGACCAGGCTTCAATTCCCAGCACCTACATGGTGGCTAACAACCATCTGTAACTCCAGTTCCAGGGGATCTAACATCCTCTTCTGACCCTCATGGGCATTGTACGACATGGGTACACTTACATACATGCAGGCAATATACTCATACACATAAAATAAAAACAATAAAATATTTTTAAAAGCCAGAAGGCACATGTCTTTTTAATTATTAACTTCTCTGTGTGTACACATTTGTCTGTGTATCTGTGGGGAAGGGGTGCAGGTGTGTGTGCTTGTATTCAGGAGTGTGTGCACGTGTAAAAGCAAGAGGTCAACTTGGATGTTATTCTTCAGGAGCTGGTTACCTTGTGTTTTGAAATAGGGTCTCTCACTAGGACCTGGGGCTTGCCAATTAACCTAGGCTGACTGAACAGCACGCTCCAGGGATCTACCTGTTTCTACCTACCCGGTGCTGAGAAACAAATGTGTGCCACCACACTTGGCTTTTTATGTGAGTGCTGGGGACCAAACTCAGGTGCTTATGTTTGCACAGTAAGTACTTTACACTAAACTATCTCCCTAGCCCTGACACACACTTTAGCAAATTTTACCTTGGTTCTTTTCCACAACTAGGTGTGACACTGTTCTACAAAGTTGTGTTCTGATTAAATAAGAAAACAAAAAATTAAACAAGAAGTTCCTACCCCACAATGACCTTTACAGCATGTGCTGAGGGCCCATGGGCCTCAGAAGTGGCAGGGATGATTTCAGAGTTGGAAAGAAAGGTACAAGATGAACTTGGAATATGCTGAAAAATACACCAAAGATGGAGACATGTCCAGAAGACACAGAAGCCAGCCTGAAGG
>NW_008350246.1:393445-409662 GCF_000622305.1 Nannospalax galili | reverse complement strand
AACAATGTAAAAGAACAGATTCTGTTTAAAAAAAAAAAAGGTAAAAATGCTAACTTACATAGTAGAGAAACTCAGCAAAGATGAACTTACACGTGTTCAAGATTAAATAAAACTAGTGGTGGGACAATACTGTGTATCTCCAGATGATGTACTAAGAATAGTACATTTCTATGGTACTCCTGCCAACAATGTATTCAGCTGGCATATGAGCAACCACTGAAAGCACTTATTAGAGGAACGTGTTAAAGAATAAAGGGTCCATACTGTTTAAAATTTCCAAGGTCATCAAAGACAAAAATACTGAAGAGTTACTCCAAACTAAAGGAGAGTGAGGGCCAGCAATATGGCTCAGCAGGTAAAGGTGCTTGCCACAAAGCCTAATGAGCTGAGTTGAATCCCCAGAATCCACATGGTAGAAGGCAAGAACAAACACACACAAAAAAAGAATGCAAAAAAAATTAATTAAAAAGACATGACAATTAAATGCAATGTGTGATCTTAAATTGGATTCTGGACCAAAAAGAAAAAAGAGATACCACTGAGCTCACTGAAAAAAATGTGGATGGCATCTATGGATCTCAAGTTAGTATTGTATCAATGTTGATTTCCTTGATAGTTAATGTGGGAGAACACCCATGTTTTGGTAAATACAGACTAGAATATTTAGGCATTGTTCTCAAATGTTTCAGAGTTTAATGAAATTACAAACGATACACTCTCGATGGGAAATGGGAAACAGGGATGAGAATGAACCAGAAAAGAGATACTGGGTAATTTTTAACAAAACTTGAAGATTCAATCAGATACAGCATAATAGTGCTAGAAATATAGTTCAGTTGGTGGCAAGCTTGCCTAGCACATACAAAGTCCTAACTTCAATCCCCAGCACCATATAAACCTGCCATGGTGGGACACACCATAATCCCAACATCTGGGAGGTACAGGCAGGAGGTTCAAAGTTAGAGCTCATTCTTGGCTACATAATGAGCTCAAGACCAGCCTGGGCTACTGAGACTCTGTCTCAAAAATCAAAACAACAGATAAAACAGCAAGAAAAAAATATATAGCAGAAGATTCAATGACAATGCCAAAGAAACTTCTGGACATCTGAAAACACCTCACTGAGCCTACTACACTAAGCATGACAAGATGTCCCAGGATAAGCTTGTGGTATACAGATGATATAAAACTAGTTCAGTGTTAAAATTTGGTTAAAGGAATTTTAGGAGCTCTTTGTATGTATCTTAAGAATTTTCATTAGCTGTAGAATTATTTAAAAGTGTTAATTTGCAAAAGTTCAGTGTGAATTTATGACCATGGCGCCTGCAAAACAAGTGGCTCAACTAAAGATGCTAAAAAATCATCTGGCTCTCTTTTCCCAAAGGAGAATTGCCACAGGATAAATCTTAGTACTAATTTCAACTTTTTCCTCAGCTCTAATGAAACTACCTCATTAGTCTTAGTTCTGACTCATATTCTTTATTTCCCCATCTCTAACTCTGGTCATCCCTCCCCTGTACTACTGTAATAGCATTCTTGTCTCCCTGGTCATCCTTATACATCCTTACAGCATTAGCTGTAGATGTCAAGGTTACCTTTTTTATTATTATTTTTATTTTATGTGTACGCGTGTATTGCCTGCATGTAGCAGAAGAGGCTGTTGGATCCCCTGGGACTGGAATTACAAACAGTTGTTAGCTGCCATGTGGGTACTGGGATTCGAACCCAGGTCTTCTGCAAAAACAACCAGCATTCTTAACTGCCGAGCCATCTCTCCAGCCCCCAGGGTTACCTTTTAAAACCTGCACTTTTTTTAATTTTCTTATTCAAATCCCTGTAAATGCTCCCTAATGTTAATGTTGATTTTCCAGGCAAGAAAACCAAGATATTTCATATATACACTCATACATTCACACACACAGAAAACAATGAGTTAAGTACCAGGAAGAGTAGGAAGGAAAAAAAGGGGGGTGTGGAATAGATCTTTGAGCTGGTCACAGTGACTCAGGTCTGTAACTTCAGCACTCTAAGAGATAGAGGCAAGGACTGGCTTGAATTTGAGATTAGTCTGAGCTAAATAATAAATAGTAAGCTCCACTACAATGTAAGACTATCTCAAACAGAAAAAAAGAGGAAGACTTTGACTGTGCTCGTTCCTACTTGAGACCAAATAAAATGATCATTTTTTAGCATACTGGGATAAATCAAGAGGACTATCTAAAGTCAAAAGAAACCATCCTAAAGGTTCCAATATGCTCAACTAGAAGTTCTATTCTAAAGGTCTAAATGTCAGAATACTCATTGCTCAAGCCCAAGAATCCTCTTAACAGGTTTCTTCTCCCACCAGAGTGAAAACACAAACATAAACACACACATACAAGAACAAACACCTACTCCCACCCATGGACAGTTATATACAATAAGACAACTTGCATTGACTTTTTGTACATACTGTTTTTTCTGCCCATCAGTTCCAACTCATCCACAGAGACCATATCCAAACGCCACTTCTCATTTCCCTCAGATTTTAATATACCATTACTCTGAATTGTATTTGTGGACATGTATGACCAGCCGAAAATTAGAACTTGAGATCAAGTATCACACTGCATTTACCTTTATACCATCCTTCCCATTATAACAGATTTGAACGTTTGTGTAATTAGCATGTAAGGGATGTTCACCCCCAAAACAAAATTTTTAAACATGAATTATGAGACTGATTCACTGCCTATTGCATTAAGGAGGCAGATAAACATGAATTAATTAAAACACCAACATACACCTCCTGTGAGCTGGAGCTATGGTCCTCTCCTGTAAGCTAAAGCTGTGGTCCCTTCCCATGAGCTGAAACTATAGTCTCCTCCCGTGAACCTGGAGCTGTGGTCCTCTCCTATGAGCAAGAGCTGTGATCGGCTCCTATGAGCCAGAGCTGTGGTTTTGTCCTGTGAGCCTGGAGCTGTGATCCTCACAGCTAGAGCTATGGTCCCTTTACATGAGCCTAGGGCTTTGGTCCCCTTCCACGAGCCAGGGTACCATAATCTCCTGTTGGTAGGCTGATAGTGAAGCAGTGGAGGATGGAGGACTTCCTGATGTTGGGCAGCAGTTTCAGACTTCTCTGAATAGCTACATTCCCCACAGCCCCCTCTCAAGGTTCCAGGTTGTACACAGCAGTGGTTTTGCCTCAGTGTTGGTCTTATGTTGGGGACAGGGACGAATCTCTGACATTTGCAGATTCTGGTCTTCAGAGGACTGATTCTCTAGAATGGAATTCCCACATCCCCTGAGGCCCAGCTGTGGTCTTAACTCCACTTGTGGTCCTGGGCATCTAGGCCTTGATGTTGGCACCACGAGGTTTTCCATTATTTTTCTATTACTCTTCTACAGCCTCAGTGTGCCTTCACCTGTGCCCTACAGAAAATGTAAAGCATCTAAAATTGAACTTTTAGAGATAAAAATCAGTCTAGGAAGTATGAAGTGGTGGCACACGCCTTTAGTCCCAGCACTTGGGAGGCAGAGGCAGGTGGAGCTCTGTGAGTTCAAGGCCAGCCTGGTCTACATAGTGAGCTCCAGGCCAGCTGGGGCACAGGAGACCCTGTCTCAAAAAGACCAAAAAACAAACAAACAAAACAAAACACAAAAAAATAAACAAACAAAAACAAAAAAAATCACTAGGAAATTTTAAAAAATAAAAGAAAAAGTACCATAGTAACTAAATTGATACAATTCTCAAACAATGTAATTGTAGTTTAGAATGTAAATTTACAATTCTCTATGTGTACTATAATTTTTGGATATTATTTACTGACAAAACTATATTACCAAGCTTCAACAATAATGTGAAATTTCTCACTGTTGCAGTAATATGAGTTTGCCATTCCCTTTCCAAATTCTCCAACCTATACAGTTTTTCAATGTAATCATATTTTTTTTAAAGAAAACAATGCTAATGAAACTTTTTTTAAAAAACAACATACAATTGTTTTTCCAAAACAAGAACATCTACTCTCAGAACTCTTATGAAAGAAAGATCTGGCATAATCCTAGGCCATTATCCCAGTCCTCTAGCTTCGGACTGAGAAATCAAACAAAATGTTTAACAAGAATTAAATGGCTTACGTTTGGTGTCATATAAATATTTAAGTAACTTAAATTATGTTCATGAGCATGGGACTAGGAAAACAGAAAAAAAAATTTCTATCAACTGCCACTTATGGCCATCTCTTCTACTTAAAGCACAGTCCTAGATGCTTTATATAAAGTGCTCACAATTCACCCAGAAGACTGAAGAAAGAAGACTGTCATGGGTTTAAATCTAGCCTGGACTGCATGATGAATTCCATGCCTGAGCTACAATATGAGCTCTCTATTTAAAAAAAAAAACAACAACACTGACTCAAAGGTCATATAATTTTCCCAGGTTTCAAACCCTTTGCCTGATTCCCATCTATGATCTTTTCCTTATATTAAAAGGCCTCCACCGCACATTTCCAATATAGTCAACTCAAAATTGTATCTTGATCAGACAACTTGAACACACACACACACACATACACACGCACGCACACACAAAGCCTGGACAAAAACAAAAATATCTATGTAGATGGTGACTAAGAGTAAGTTATTTAAATTTTTTTAATTACAAATTTTAAGATAAAAACTTAACCAAAACAAAAATGTAACAACAGGGGCTCAGTAGCTCAGTGGTTAAGGTGCTGAATTGGAATTCCTAGCACTCCTGGGACTCACTGGCCATCCAGTCTAGCTGAAAACAAGTGAGATCCAGGATCAGTGAGAAACCCTGTCTAAAAGAAAGTGGAGAAGGGGCTGAAGAAGACATTCCAAGGTAGAATTTTGGCCTCAACATTCACCTGCATTGGCTCACACACCCACACATGTGAACACATACACAGGAAAATAAAAATAGAGGAAGGATATACTAAACTATATCTAAACAAGCATACATTAACCCCCATAGTACTTGTTGCCAGGACTCAAAGCCAGATCATTAAGGCTGGATTAATCAGCAGTCTTCTAGTTGTGAGGAAGACTTAAGAGGAGGTATGTGGGGACTGGAGAGATGGCTCAGTGGTTAAGAGTTCTGGCTGCTTTTGTAGAGGACCCAGATTCAGTTCCTAGCACCCATATGGTAGCCCACAACTGTCTGTAACTCCAGTTCCAGGGGATCTGACACCCTCTTCTAGCCTCCATGAGCACGAGGTGCATGCCTGGCACACAAATATACCTGTAGGCAAAAGAGCCATACAATAAAAAATAATTTTTTCTTCAAAACAAAACAAAACAAAAAAACACTGGTTGTTCTTGCAGAAGACCCAGGTTCGAATCCCAGGACCCACATGGCATCTAACAACTGTCCATAACTCCAGTCCCTGGGGATCTAAAAGCCTCTTCTGACCTCCGCGGGCACTGCATGACACGGGTGCACTTACCTACATGCAAGCAATACACGCATACACATAAAAATAATAAATAAAAAAAATTTTTAAAGAGGTATATGGACTGAAGAATTAAGAATGCGTAAATTGAGAAAACATGGGTGGAGGGAAAAATGTTTTCTTTTTAAGCAAATATAAGGAACAGAGTCAGTAAGATCAAACTGGGAGAAAGTCTTCAAGGCCTAGCAGATGGATTGGGAATTAATTTGATAAGTTCCAGTAACTGCTATGTATCTTAAATGAAGTTATAATGATTGTTTCTTTTATATTGCTCAATGAGTTCATGTTCAGCAATTCTATTTTTTTAAGTTGCTAATTTAAAAAAATTAATGGAGGCTAGGTATGGTAGTGCACGCCTTTAATTCCAGCACTCAAGAGGCAGAGGCAGGGGGATCTCTGTGAGCAAAGTCCAACATGGTCTACATAGTAAGTTCCAGACCAGCTGGGGCTACAGAGAGATCCTGTCTCAGAAAGACAAAAGAAAAAAATTAATGAAATCTTTAAAGATTCAATTTTACCCCAACATGCAGCTCAGTGGCAGAGTACTTGCCTAGACTTGGAGCCCAAGCCCTAAACAAAACAAAACAAATAAAAATAAACTATTGCCATGGAATACACAATGTCTGCACCAAACAATTGAGTCTGAGGGCAGGTGAAGGAAAATGATCCATTATCCTCCATGGTTCTTTACAGACACTCAAGAAGAAATTCCTTACACGAACATAATGGGGATGGGGAACTTCCTCTTTCAAAAATAGTACTTACAAATATTATATGCCACTGCACGTTTTAAGAATTACAGAACTTTAAAGCCAGAAAGGTTCTTGGAAATAATCTTTCAATGCTAATCCCTTCATTTTCACAACAGATTAAATTGAAGCTCAAGAATTAAATAACTTGCCTTAATATCATGTATAAGCTTGTGGAAGATTGAACACTAGAACCCAGTTTTCTAGGAAGTGAGGTCTAAAGCTGTGCCATTCAATAGTATAAACTCAGTAGTCATATTTGGCATAAAGTTAAATGATCAAAATTAAACGCAACTTTAAACTCAGTTTCCACTTGTACTAGTCATAGTTTAAGTGTTCCATACCCCACACTTGGTTAATGACTACCATATCTAACAGGATAGAAAAAAAAAGTTCCCTCAGATTTGTCAATTATACCTCAAAAAATCTGGGAAAGGGGAAAGAATATTTCCATCAATGTTGAAAGTTCAACTGGATAACACTTGTGATGGTTTAGATGAGAATGTCCCCCATAGGCTCCAAGTATTTGGACATTTTGTCCCCAGTTGGTGGCGCTGTTTTGGGACATCTTGGAAGGTGTGGCTATGTTAGAAGAAACACGTCACTGGGGGCAGGTTTAGAGTTTTTAAGCCTTGCAGGAACTCAAGTCGCTCTCTGACTTCCTGCGTCTGCTTGAATATATGTGCACTTAGCTTCTGCTCCTCCTCCAGCCACCTCTGTCACCATGCCTCCCCACCATGATGTACTGACTCTTGCCCTTTGGAACAGTAAGTTAAATAAACTCTTCTTTCTTTCTACTATAAGTTGCTTTAGTCAGTGTTTCTATCACAGCAACAAAAATGTAACTAACACAACACTGCTCTAAAGAATACACTTTAAGCCAAGTGTGGCAGTGCATGCCTTTAATTCCAGCACTCAAGAAGCAGAGGATCTCTGTGAGTTCAAGGCCAGCCTAGTCTACATAGCAAGTTCCAGGCCAGCCAGGACTTGTCTAGTAAAACACTCTCTTATAAAACAAAACAAGGGGCTGGAGAGCTGGCTCAGCAATTAAGAGCATTGGCTGCACTTGCAGAGGACCCAGGCTCCATTCCCAGCAACCTTCCAGAACTCCAGTTCCAGGGATCTAACGCCCTCTTCTGATCTCTGTGGGCACTCCATGACACTGGGTGCACCTACATACATGCAGGCAATATACTCAAATAGTTAAAAAATAAAAATTATAAATAAAATATTTTAAAAAGAAGGAGTAAGCTTTGGCTTCAGGTGTTTCAGCCACTTGAGGGAAGAGGAACAGATGACAGGAGATGGAAACAAGATCAGATTAATACACATAAACCTCACAAAGTATGCTTGATAACTGAGATAACATTGGAAAAAGAACCCCTGTACACTGTCTAGTACTTACCAGATAATAAATACTAATATTCTTCCCTTGTGGACCCTTTTTCCTTCCTACTATTCTACACAACCACCTCCTGTTAGAAGAGACAATTAAAATGACTCTCCCAAAGTAATGTCTTCCTCTTAATATAGCCCACAGCATATAACTTTCATTCTGTTCTGGCCAGTTTCTTCAAATATCTGCACCTCTCTTCCAGTGTTTCTACTTAGAAATAATGAAATAAACAATGACTAAGGAAAAATGCTATTAAGAATAATACATGTCCTCTTCTTTTTCCCCTGTTTAATACAACTATACTATACTGAATTCTCATACAAGGGATATGAAATAAAATGAGCTATTTCCAGACAACCAATCTTTGGTGCAAAAAAAGAAGATTCTATAGTACTTCTTTACTACATTCCTTTTCACCATCTGTACTAGCCGAACACTAAATGAAAAAATAACAATACATTCCTCTACAGTACTTTCCTGCTCCCAATATCCTCCCAAAACTTCCAGAAGCTAAATCTTTAAGGTTTCAGTTATTCTACTGAGCTGTAAATTTTGTATATCTGGGCTACAGCACAAAAAAACTGTATCAGGCAATAACCAAGAAAAACAACAACATTCAGCTCAGTTTGTAAACCAGTGTATTTCTAACAAGAAGCAAATTTATTTATGAGCAACAATTCATATTTAGCTACACTAAGCCACAGAGACTTGCATTCCTAACAAGTTCACCATTTTTTCATTCTCAATAATATGAATTTAAGCAGAACTTTTAACCATTCGCCTTTAAACACCCATCAGACAAGATTCCTACATGTTTGTTTAAAGCTTTTTTGCATGTTAAACAAATTATCTCTTGGAGGAGGAAAGAAGTATTCTTAATAAGTGTCCCCTTTAACCTAGTGGTGTCTTACTTTGTTCCTTAAAGATAATTTACTCAAAAATAAATTTGCTGGAACCACTGATCCCCTTTTAAAGTTTAGGTTAAGTCATAAAAACTAAATGAATAAAAATATACACTGTACTGTCATTTCATAACTCTATATGTAATAGGTAAAATTTAAACATGTTAGGTATACAAACCAGAGTACCTAATAAGAGCCAACAGGGGTCACATAAGTATTCTTAAAAACTGAAAAAAAAAGGTTTTATTGCTATCCCACGTAAATTTATTACTATCTCACTTTATACATTAAAAAGGGATACATCTATATTTGAACTGATAACATCTAATTTGTAGGACTCTATAATTATTTTTAAGTTCTTCAAAAATAATGAAGTGTACATTGGTCACAGTAGAACGGTTCAAGTAAATTTTCCTGAGGCTGCACTCTAAGTACATCCGACCCAGAAAGTATTTTTAGCAAGTGTGTTCAATAGATGGCTGGTGTTATGCCTAGCCTAAATTAGAAATTAGGTGTCATAAATTTAAAGCAACAGTGTTACTAGGGACATTTAAAAGATATTCAATTAGGACATGATGGGGGAGAGAGGAACAAAACTTGACACAATTTATCCACAGCCTAGAAGCCACGATATTAGAGAACAGAACTTTTGAGGAACCTGTAGTTTTCAAACTTAAACTTTAATCTATTCAATATTGAGAAAAACTATAAAATAGTGATACATCTGTATTTTAAAAATCTTTTTGGCCAGTGTTTAAAGCAGATTAGCTAAATCACAAATATTCTCACGTATACAACAACAAAAGATTATGTTGACCTTATAAGTCAGTCAAAATCAGGATATTATGGGGCTGTGCATATGTCTTAATACAAAATATGTACAAAGATATGAATGCCATAAAACGTGGAGACACAAAAACAGCTTTTGTGCTAACTGGAGCAGAAATATATTCTGACAAAAAACCAAAACAACAACAACAACAACAACTGTGGTGTCTAAAAGATGAGTGAGATGACTGAACCCTTTTATGAGTGAATAAACAGTTCTATATGAAATACTTAAGTTTTTCTTCCAAACTGTTTTTTTTAAAGCACACTGAATTTATAATCCTCAAACTCAAGAATTAAATAATAGGTCGAGCTCTATTCTTTTAAGCACACTGAATAACTGCTTAACGTCCTCCCCCCCCCCACCCCCAATCTGATACACTAAGGTTCAAAAGCCCAGGACTTCACAGAGCTCTGGCTTTCGCTCCAGCAGTCTTTCAGCAGGCTGACACTGGCTTTTTGTTTTTGTTTTTCCTCCAAGGCCACGTTTTAAACCTGCCCACTGGGCTGGCTCCAGAAATAAAACGTGGAGACACAAAAACAGCTTTTGTGCTAACTGGAGCAGAAATATATTCTGACAACAAAACAAAACAACAACAACAAAAATTGTGGTGTCTAAAAGATGAGTGAGATGACTGAACCCTTTTATGAGTGAATAAACGGTTCTATATGTAATACGTAAGTTTTTCTTCCAAACTGTTGAATTTATAATCCTCAAACTCAAGAATTAAATAGTAGGTCGAGCTCTATTCTTTTAAGCACACTGAATAACTGCTTAAGGTCCCCCCTCCCCAATCTGATACACTAAGGTTCAGAAGCCCAGGACTTCACAGAGCTCTGGCTTTCGTTCCAGTAGTCTTTCAGCAGGCTGACACTGGCTTTTTGTTTTTGTTTTTCCTCCAAGGCCACGTTTTAAACCTGCCCAGTAGGCTGGCTCCGAGGGCGGTCACCCCTAGCTGCTGCTCCCGAAGTGGCTGGTGGACACAGGTCCTCCCGGGGCCACTCTCGGAGCCTGCTGACCGCCCTGGCACCCTGATGGCATTCTGCATGCAGGCCAGAGTCTCCCCGCCTAAGTTTCGCAGAAACATCACCAGTGGAAGGAACTCTAGACGGTTCCGTCGGCGGGAACCCCGGGAAGGCATAGTTAGGTGTCTACAGACACCACAACTACTTTATATTTGAATAATTCTAGCTTCTCTTCAATCTCCGAATTGGCTTGTAGAAATATTTATTCCTGAGCCAATCCAGGTGTGGGAACTGTTCCTGGACATGAAGAACAATTCCATTTTTCCGGTAACTATTAACAAACACTGTCACTGAAACACAAAAATTTAAAGCCATGGGGCCACAGGTCACTCATTGCGCTTGAATTCCCAAAATGCCAGCAGCACGCATTTCTCCTCTAAGAGGTCCTAGATATTTGAAGACTAAGGCAGTGACGACTCCAGAACATTATAAAAATCGAAGTGAAGGCTTTATGTGTGTCGTGCCATTTCAACTTTCGGGGCCCAAGTACAGATTCCTAAATGCAAGTAGCTAGCAGAAGAGTCACAAGAGGCTTCCAAATTCACCCAAGCTCGTGCAGCATGCAAGAAGCGCTCAGGAGCTCTTTCTAATAATAACAGAAAAAAGGACCCCGCTGATGGACTACTCAAGTCTCTGGATTAAGCTGGAGTTTAGGTACACTGGAACATTCCATCCCCGCACCTAGTCCATCCCCAATCCCTTTCCCCGTCCCTAACGGAGATTCCAACTCGGACCCCCGGGAAGCTCCGAGTGCACGGTCCCAGGAAGAAAAAGGAAAGCGCCGTTTCTTTCCACCTTTGAACTCGACCTTGCCTGTCCTGCGGGCCACCTGGCCAGGTGCGCGCCCCGGACATGCAGAGCGGCCCGAGAAGGCCCAGCGGGGAGCCTTCCCCCGCGCGGCTTACCTTCGTTACCACAGCCGCGTCCTCTCGGCTGGAGAAAAAAGAATCCAAACGAAAGAAGCCCGGAGGCCTGCGGCCGCGCTCAGCCGAGAGGCGCGTGGCCCGCGTGGGGTGCCGGTCCGTCAGCGCCCCGCGAGCCGCCGCCACAGCGGCCGCACCTCGGCCCACGGCCGCCAGCAGCACCCCGTCATCCTGCGGGGCCGGCGGCGCGCTCGCACCTCGCAGAGAGGATGAGCTAATCCTCAACACGCGCGCCCCCCAAGTGCCGCGGGCCCCACTGCGGACCCCGGGCCAAAGTCGTCTTCCCAAGCCGGGGCCCCGCTTTCTAACAGGACCCAATAGTCCTGAGAGAACAAAATCGCGACCACAGAGCAAGAGCGCGTGTGAGGCGACGGGGACTCCAGGCGGCTTCGATGTGTGAGAGTGCAGAGGAGAAGTTCGGTCACCTCCTCCTCCTTCTCCTCCTCCTTGGCTCCTTCCTCCTCCCTCTCCTCCTCCTCCTCCTCCGTCTCCTCCTCCTCCCTCAAGCACACCCGGTCTCCTAGGCCGCAGCATAGCAACCGAACATGGCGGCTGCGCAAGCGCTGGCCAGTCAGAAGCCCGGAGCGACGGCCTCAGCAACAGGAGGTGGTATCGCGAGAGGTGAGGCCACGCCCCTCTCCGTTTCCCTCACCGGCGCCCCAGAGCCAAGGCTCCCCCCCCCTCCTCCTCTGCACCAGGTTGTCCCAACTCAGTGTAACAGAGCGTCTGGGCTTTGGGCTGCAGTTTCGAATCAGTTCTCCTCCTAAATATAGGCTCTCGGAAACAAAGCCTAAGCAACGGCATTCATATATAAAAAAACGATGAGATATTTTTTTGTGTGCCAGGAACATTGTGCTTTTTAAAATTGAATTCGTTCATTCATTTTAAGAATGGGAATTTTGCATATCATGCTAGTGCTTTAAGCTGGGTATTTTCTAATATTTTCTTGGTGATGACCTGTGATAGGACATTCCTACCAGCTGAGTGATACCAACTGAAGTAGGAGAAGGGTGGATTTGGGGGAGACCATCATGTTTCATTTTTGCCTTTTAAAATTTTTTACATTTATTCATTTTATATACACACAAAACGTGTGTATATGGATAACAGAGGACAACTTCTGAGATTTTGTTCTCTCCTTCTACCATGTGAGTCCCAGGAATCAAACTCAGGTCTTCAGATTGGGCAGCAAACACTTTCACCCTCTGATCCATCTCACAGGCCCTTGCCTCATTTTTTGTCAGTGCCCTTTTCTGTGGCCAGATTCCTTCTTGTTAGTTCTTGTTCTCAACCTCTGTATCTTACCAGAACTGGCCTTTATTAAAAACATTTCTTCAGAGGACTGGGGGGAAATAGCCCAATGGTAGAGCAATTTCCCAGTATGCACATCTTCGCTGTTCAACAAAAAAGGAGGGAGGGAGGGAGAGAGGGAAGGAGAAAGGGAGAAACAAATTTCAGTTCTAGCCTGTGTTCATTCATCCTTCCTGGAGTACCTTCGTGCCTCTAGCTTCCGTTTTCAAACCCTTTGTTCATGGTATTGCCTGTGCTAAAAGGCCCTTCACCACACCTCTATCAAGATCTATTCATCCCTCAACAAAAGATCCCAGAGAATTCCACTGGAGGAGGGAAGGAATAATGTCTTTCTGTGACACTAAGAGCCCTAGGTTTAAGCATCCCTTTGTGTTTTCTACAATGTTCATCTTCCTGAACAATCCCTAGGATTGTGTGACTATTATTGGTAGTCCATGATCTGATCTGTACTACTATCTGAGCGAAACAGCCTCTCTCTCGTTATTTCTGCAGCCCTCAGAACGCCTGAGGATATTGCCTGGCAGGGGAAAAAAGTTACTAGAAAGAATGAAGTGAAGGTAGGATTTCAAGAAAATACCTGAAATAGAGGCTAGGAAGATGACTTAGTAAAGTGTTTGCTGGGCAAGCATAAGGACCTAAGTTCAGATCCACAGAGCCCATATAAAAAACAGGCATGGTAAGACATTCACAGTTGTACAACCATCACCATTAACTCTACCTCAAAACTATCACTACTAATTATCATGGCCCCCAAAAGAAATCCCCTACCAGCTAGTCACTCTCCATATTCTCTCCAAACCCCTGCCAACTGCTACTCTATTTTCTGTCTCTGTATTCACCTACTCTGGCTATTGCATGGAAACCGAATAACTTCCTGAATAGAACCTCCTCTGGAAGTCACCTTAATGGGCCCTTTGGAGTTAACCAACACTGTTATTCCTAGAGAATTCTGTATTCACCTTAAATCTACTTTCCTGCATCACTAGAAAGGAAGGACTAAATAATTGTCAAAGAGATGAAGGAGAGGAGGAGGAGGAGGAGGAGGAGGAAGAGGAAAAGAAAGGAGAAAGAGGAAGAGGAAGGAGGAGGAGGGGAGAAGAAAAAGGAGGAAGAGGAGGAGGAGGCAGTTGCTTTATAGGCTGGGGATGTAGCCCAGTTAGTATCATGCTTGCCTTGCATGCATGAAGACCTATGTTCAATCCTCAGTATGTCATAAAACCAGACACGGCAATCCACACCTGTAATCCCAGCACTTGAGAGAGAGAAGCAAGAGGATCAGAAATTCAAAGTCATCCTCAGCTACATAGCAAGTTTGAGGCCAGCCTGGACTACATGAGACCCTGCCTTTAAAAGTAAATGAATAAAATAATTTATTTTTAATAAATAAATTACTGAATGCCCAGTTTTCATCCTAGCTCAACAAAAGCTGAACTGGGAAAGAAGTTCAAGTTTCTTATATTTTAATGTATATATGTCACCTGGATGTCTTGTTAAAAATGCAAAATGCAGGTTTAGAGGCTAGAAAGATGGCTCAGGGATTTAGGGTATGTACTGCTCTTGCAGAAGATCCAAGTTCCCAGTGTCCACATCAGGTGGCTCACAACCATATGTAACTCCAGCTCCATAGGATCTGATCACCTTTACAGGCACCTGCATTCGTGTGTGTGCATGAGCACAAACACACAGACACACAAACAAAAATAAAAATAAAGGACTGGAGAGATGGCTCAGTGGTTAAGAGCACTGCTGCTCTTGCAGCTAGCAACATCTGTAACTCAAGTTCCAGGGGAATGCAATGCCCTCTTCTGACCTCCTCAGGAATTGCACTTACATACACACAGGTAATACACACATTATTAACACATTACTTACATACGTGCAGGTAATACACTCATACACATAAAATTAATAAATAAAAATAAGTAGATAAATTAAAAACAAACCAGGCATGATGGCACACACCTTCGATCCCAGCACTTAGGAGTCAGAGGCAAGCAGGTTTCTTTGAGATTGAACTCAGCCTGGGATAGTCTACATGGCAAGTTCCAGGCCAGCTGGAGCAACATAGCAAGACCCTATCTCAAAACAACATAAAAAATAACAACAACAATAATAAAAACAAACCACAAGAATTTTTTAAATGCAAGTTCTGGGCTGGAGAGATGGTTCAGCAGGTAAAGGCCACTTGTTGCCAAGCTTGACCTGAGTTCAATTCTCAGGACTCATGTGATGGAAGGAGAGAACCTAATCCCAAAAGTTCTCCTCCAGATTCAACATGCCTGCCGTGGCACACACCTACCACAACAAGCACACACACACACACACACACACACACACACACACACTCAATAAGTCAATAAGTCAACAATGTAAAAATAGTTTTCAAGAATTCAGATTCCAATTTACTACATCTGGGGTGGGCCCCGAGACTTCATTTCTAACAAGCACTCTGGTCCCTGGATGAACCGGACATAACAAGAACATAGTTGTTTATGTAAAGTCAAAGGAAATGTTCTTGTACTTGCAAGTTCTCTGAAACAATATATGAATTTCTGCTCTTATTTAAATTTTCTTCTTTAAAATAATATATTTTAACACCTGTTCTGATAATCTGATGATCACTTTGCAACCAAACACTGTACTTGACTTTATACTTGACCCTAGTTATAACCACAGGAATGAGTTCCACACTGTTATCATGAGACAATTTAATTTTAGTAAAACATCATCCATCACATTACATACATAATATTAACTGAATTTTAAAGTTGATGAGTTCATTTTGTATGTTGCTTTATTTCATAGTTGTAGAAATCTGTGAGAATAAGGAATTTCTACCTAATCTAATACTTGCACCAAAGAAACATAAGATAATTAAACAATTGGGAATTAGCAAGGCTCCTTTTTTTTTTTTTCAACTTAAAACTGGCAAGCAGTACTGATTATTGGCAGGCACTGTTCCTGACTGTGACTCTTTCCTGTGTTTGCAACCTGTCCTTGGCTGTGCTTTTGAACAAGGGCTTTGTCTATACTTGGAGGTGGTAGCAGGCAAGAATGACTGGCCCTTTTGCACTATTCAGCTGATGGCAGGACTTCTCCTAACCCTGGGTAGCTAGGGCCTGGAGGGATAGGCATTTGTTCTGTCTGTGCAGCCAAGTCCACCACCTGGGCCTTGGCAGTGGCCCCAGGCAGCAGCAATGGAAGAGAGCCTTTGACTGGATTGTAGCTGACTCATCAGCTACCCTACCAGTGACTTGGGAAGAAATAAATAGCCTAAGCCTGGAGCTAGGCCTGGTGGTACAGAGAGAAGGCTCACAAGTTCATGAGTAAGTTCAAGGGCAGCCTGAGAAACGTAGACCATAACTCAAAATAAAAATAACAGCAACAACATCAAAAAGGAGGAATGGGCTACTGAGATGGTGTTCTAGTTAGCTTTTCTGTTACTGTGCTAAAACTCTGACCAAAACCAACTTGAGGAAGAAAGGGTTTATTGCATCTTACACTTCCAAGGACAATCCATCTTTGAGGAAAGTCAGACAGGAACTGAAGCACAGACCCTGGAGGAATGCTGCTTACTGGCTTGCTCCTCTGGCCTGTGCTCAGCATGCTGGCTTGCTTGTTTGCTT
>NW_008350246.1:390220-393186 GCF_000622305.1 Nannospalax galili | reverse complement strand
AGAAGAGGGCACTGAATTCCCCTGGAACTGGAGTTAAGGACCATTCATAGCCACCATGTGGGTGCTGGGAATCAAACGTGGGTCCTCTGCAAGAGCAGTCAGTGCTCTTAACCACTGAGCCATCTCTCCAGCCCCCATCTTTCTTTTTTTTGTTTTTTTTTCTTAAATTTAGTTTATTTTTATTTTATATGTATGAGTGTTTTGCCTGCATGTATGCAAGTGCACCACATGTATACAATGCTCATGGAAGCCAGAAGAGGGCAATGGATCCCCAGAAACTGGAGTTACTGACCATTGTAAACCATCATATGGCTGCTGAGAACCAAATTCGGATCCTCTGCAAGAGCAGTCAGCACTCTTAACTGCTGAGCCTTTTCTCCAGCCCCCAGCCTGCCTTATTATACAACCCAGGTCCACCTGCCCAGGGATGGCACCACCCACAACAGGCTTTGCCCTCCCACACCACTCAAAAAATTTTAAAATGCCTCACAGCTATGCTGATAGGCCAATCTGATAGAGGAAGTTCCACAGTTAAGGTTCCCACTTCCAAGGTGTGTCAAGTTGACAACCAAAGCCAATCATAACAGATGGCTAAGCAGCTAAAGGTGCTTGCCATCAAACCTGACAACCTGAATTCAGTCTCCAGACTTCACATGGTAGAAGAGAACTGACTCCCACAAATTGTCCTGTCCTCCACATGCATGCCATGGCCCACAACTGGTCCCCCCACCCTGCAATAAATAAATGTAACAAAAATTATTCTTTTTAATATATTTTGTGTATTATTTTTATTTTATATGCGTGAGTGTATTGCCTGCATGTATGTAATTGCACCCATTTCATGCAATGCCCTCAGAGGTCAGAAGAGGGTGTCAGATTCCCCTGGAATAGGAGTTATACACAGTTGTTAGCTGCTCTGTGAATGCTGGGAATTTAACCTGGGTCCTCTGAAAGAGCAGCCCGTGCTCTTAACCACTGAGGCATCTCTCTAGCCCCCTAAAATCATTCTTTTAAAGATGACTGACACTATAGCTCAGTAGTAAAGCACTTGCCTAGCATGAATGGAGCCCTAGGTTTGATTTCAAGTACAGGGGTGGGGGATAGTGAGGAGAAAGAGATGGTGGGGGAAGGGAGAGAGAATGAGAAAGAAACCTTGGGGTCAATGTGGATACCCGAGGAAAAGAATTCAAAGTAAAATTAGATTCCACTTGCTAGGGACAGCTCTGGGTGATATGAATTTTGACTTCAAAAGATCCTAAGTTAAAGTAACTTAATTTTGTTGCCTAAACTTGTGAGGTGAGGCAAGCAGGTGCATGGCCTTTCAGGGCTTTTGGGATACGTCAGTCAGTAAGGTACTTGCTTGCCTTCCAAATGTGAGGAGCTGAGTTTGATCTCCAGAACCCACATACAAATGCTGGGTAGCCTGTGCTTATAATCCCAACAGACAGGTAGCTCTCTGAAGTTTTCTGGCTAGACAACCTAGCCTAATTGGTAAGCTTCAGGCCAATGAAAGACTGTCTCAGAGGAGGTGGACAGCCTTCCTAAGGATGGCACCCAAAGTTGTCACATGCATGTGTACATGAACACATGTACACACATACACACACACCACATGCAAAAAGAGCACATAGACTTTCAAATAATTATGAGTCATACATGAATCTCAACCTCAGTTGAGTATCTGTCTTCCTTAGTTGTATAATTGGGGATGAAGGGATTTCAACTTTTTGCCTGTCTCGACTCTTCATGCCTAACTTAGAGCCAACAAAGGAAACCACACAGACTTAAATATCACAGTTAGTTTGAGACCAGCCTGGGATACATGAGATCCTGTCCAAAAAAGAGGTGGGAGTGGAGGGGAGCACAGTGACATATACCTTTAATACCAGCACTTAGGAGGCAGAGGCAGGCAGATCTCTGTGAGTTTGAGACCAGGCTGGTATATATAGCAAGTTCCAGGCATACCAGGGTTACATAGTGAGCTCCCGTCTCAAAAAACAAAAAGGAGAGGGTGAGTTCCGACCTCCATTGGTGTAGCAGTGTTGGGGACCCCTGCTGTTTAGGGTAGCAGTCTCCCCATGTCCGGATAGCCACAAGCTGGCTCGGCACGAATGGGGAGACTCCCCTTCTCAGCAGGGTGCCTTCTGCTCTCCTCCCTGACTTACTAGTGCCCGCCCTCTGGCACAGGAGCTACCAGGTTTTAATCAGGCGTTGTCTGATAGCCTGATAGAAGCCCACCACCCTATGTAAATGGGGCATTCCAGGAGTACCTATCAGCTAAGACTTCTTTTACTGTCTCCACACTATAAATAATCCTAGTTTTACCCCAATAAAGCTGGAGCTGGAGCTGAATCACTGAGATCTGAGCTGAGTCACTTGCCTGAAGCTGTAACACTAAATCCTGTGATCCAGTCTCCCTGGGGGGGGCTATCCTTCCATCATCGACTCACGAAGACCCTGCTTTCACCGTTTCTCGCACCTCTCCTCATGACCTGGTGGCCAACAGGTCTCGAACTTAGAGAAAGAGTGCATGGTGGAAACTGAAATGGAACCCAACCGGGCAGCTGACAGCGGTCCTAGAGCCGCCAGCTCCAGTAGCAGAGACCCACGGTAACGTGGTGTGCGAAACCCACGCACCCCAGCGGCGAAGAGCCAGGGGCCCGAACAGCAGACGCAGCCCGCGGGACCCGCTGCACTCCAGCAACGTGTGGGAGACCAGCGCCACGCCCAGCAGCTGGCGCCCCGAGATCCCCGCATGCCCATATCTGGTGCCCAACATGAGAGCCTCTGAACCTTGTGCCAGCCAGCAGCTGGTACCCTCGGAAACGCAGAATTCGTGAGTACCTCTCCCACCAGGAGAGAAGCAAAAATCTCTTCTAATTTCCTCCTTTTGTTTCCGGTCTAAAAGTCTTCGCGTGGGACCGCTAAGGACAGAGAGACAACTGAGGCTTCCTGGTCAGGGCTAC
>NW_008350246.1:386955-388001 GCF_000622305.1 Nannospalax galili | reverse complement strand
TCATAATATTATTCTACAGGAAAGACAAACAGAGGACCAGATAAGATCAACTACGTCCTGGAACAAGTCTTGCTTTCTTCCCTTCACCACCTACCCCAATGTTTAACTGCCTTTTTTAACAGAAAGAGATTTCACTGACTCTCATCTAGTGGATATCTACTGATTCAAACTGGCTAATTATTTAACTTGCATTTTCAGCAGCAAGCCTACTCATTACAAATGCCTCACTAACATTACTCTCTCCAGTACAGCATACGTCACCCCTCTTCTCTTCATATAGTACAAGGAAAGACCCAAAACTGTGTTGATTTCTTTTTCCACCTTTTGTGTACCAGTAACGTTTGCATCCCAGGAGCTGCAGCAGAGAAAGATCTTCTTCCCCCTGCTGGTAGAGATCGAACTTACACTCTCCCTGAATGCTGGAGGCGTTGCTATGGCGACAGCAGCTACAAGCCCAGCACCTGGCGGGAAATCCCCGTCCAAGCTACACCTGATTCTGCTCTGGCTGAGACAAGCTGGACTAAAACAACGACATCTGCGAATGAAGCCTGGAATCTCTCCGACAGCACATGAACTCTCTTGCCAAGGCTGTGCTTCACAACAAAAGAACATTGGACTTAATAAACATGGGGAGGGTGTATGATATTGGGAAAAGATGCTGTTTCTTTGTGAATGAATTGAATGTTGTTGAAACCAATGTTAACACTCGCAAAAAACTTTGTAACCCATTTTCAAGATTTCAGCCCACCAGACAATTAGGTTGACTTAGCAATCACTTGTTTTGCATGGCTCCTATCCCTTGTTGACCTCTGATAATACTGTGTATTGTTTTGATACTTGCTCACTGTTTTTAAGATTTCTTTGCTGACAGTTACTGTCATTGCTGAAAATTGCTACAAAACAGGTCACGGTCAATTATCAGACTTTGGATTCTCCTGAGACAGATGAGTTGGCCCTTAGGGCTGGTGATGGCACTTCTCCATATTTAAATTAAACAGAGGGAGATGTTGGGGACCCCTGCTGTTTAGGGTAGCAGTTTCCCCATG
>NW_008350246.1:383482-386814 GCF_000622305.1 Nannospalax galili | reverse complement strand
TTGTCTGATAGCCTTATAGAAGCCCAGCGCCCTATGTAAATGAAGCATTCCAGGAGCACCTATCAGCTAAGGCTTTTTCTACTGTCTCCACGCTATAAATAATCCTAGTTTTACCCCAATAAAGCTGGAGCTGAATCACTGAGATCTGAGCTGAGTCACTTGTCTGAAGCTGTAACACTAAATCCTGTGATCCAGTCTCCCCGGGGGGGGGCTATCCTTCCATCATCGACTCACGAAGACCCTGCTTTCGCTGTTTCTCGCACCTCCCCTTGTGACCTGGTGGCCAACAGGTCTCAAACTTAGAGAGAGAGTGCATGGTGGAAATTGAAACAGAACCCGACCGGGCAGCTGACAGCGGTCCTAGAGCCGCCAGCTCTGGTAGCAGAGACCCATGGCAACGTGGTGCACGAAACCCACGCACCCCAGTGGCGGAGAGCCAGGGGCTTGAACAGCAGACACGGCCCGCAGGACCCACTGCACTCCAGCGACGTGTGGGAGACCGGCGCCATGCCCAGCAGCTGGCGCCCCGAGATCCCCACACACCAATATAGCAGCTCTGATCTCAGCAGACTTACCACCAGAGAGTGCTGAGTTCTGGCTTCCCTCTGCCTTCCCTCTGGCAGAGGGCTAAAAACAAAACAAAAGACCACAAAGAAATCTTTGCTCCATCCCCCCACCCCCGAGGCTGCTGGTGCCTCAGGTTCCCTATGGCAGTTATGACATACATCCCAAATGGAAATGGCAATCTGAGTCAGAGGAATGCTGAGGGTTATGGCCAACCCTCATGCTGTCAAAGGCGGCAAGAACAGAAACATAACTGTACTGTGCAGAGCTGCAGCAGCCTCGGGAGTTCCCTTCATCAGTTAGAGACCTTGACTCAGGCAAAACCACATTCTTGACTTTGACATGGAAAAGAATTTCAGGATTAGCCAGTATGAGGCAGAGTTGGGGTTTATTAAAGATACTTAAACATAGATTTTTAAGCACAAAGGTTAATATAAAGAGAGGCACTCAGATAATGGAACACAGCCCAGAGCATGGATGTGTCTCAAAGAAGAGGCACACTTTGTTGTCTATAATAGTCACATATAGGATTGTGGAGGGGTCTGAAGCTATTATCCTCAAAGGATGGCTAAGAAACATAAATGAGATCATAGGGGGTTCCTGAGGGTACCTGACAGGATCACAATTGATAAGGTGAAAAGATCACAGGGATGTAGAAAGGTAAGATGTCTTTATCCTAAACCAAGTTCATGCTCTTCCTGAGCCTCCCAGAAAATACCTATGAAAGAAGTAAGACCAAGTTCATATATGCTTAGCTCTTAAGCCCGGGTCATTGTGATTTCAACACTCTTAGTTGAAAATATCCCAGAGAGCAGGGCCTGGTGCTGCACACCTTTAATCCCAGTACTTGGGAGGCAGAGGTGGGCAGATCCCTGTGAGTTCAAACCAGCCTAGTCTACATAGACACACTTCTAGACCAACCAGGGTTTCATAATGAGACCTTGTCTGAAAGAGAGAGAGAAAGGTGGTGGGAGGGGGTGGGATGGAAGAAAAGGAAAGAAAAGAGGAATGAAGAAAATATTCCTGTATGAAAGGAAAATCATCTCTGTACCTACAACACTCACAGAAAATGTTAATTATGCTAGAATTCTTGCTTGTGGGCTGGTGAGAGGCTTCAGTCAGACTGTACAGTGAGGGGCTCCTTCCCTTCCCACGTCCCTGTAAGTTTCTCTTTCTCTACTGCCTCAGGGGAGCTTTAGGTGGAGGCTACCCAATAACCTGTTTCTCATTGGAGTCATGCTTGAGTCCAGGGAAGGGATGATGGGCCAGACCTTCCCCAGTCACCATGCCCTTCTAGGGAGTCTTATCCACCTCTGTACCCTGAGAAAACTGGCCTCAGATGTCAGAAACAAGACTGATTTCTAGATAAACGACTCCTGAAAGCTCATAGCCGGCTGAGCTTCCACCCTAGTTGTCAGATTGCTGGTCTGAGAAGCTTTCCTGGGAAGGGCAAGCTGGTCTCCCACTTCGTTACCAGACAGCTGACATCAACAAATAATCTCAATCTCAAGAACTACTGAGCCTTTAGCCTGGTCTGGGGAGAAGATGATGGGGAGGTCCCAACTGGTGTCACTCTCTGACCATGGGAAACCAAGGGCCAGCAAGAGAGCTCAGTGGCCTCATCTGCAGGGATCAGTGCTTTCTTCTGTATTCACAGTCAGTATGATCAGTCATAGTCCATGTACTCCACTGAGCACTGTTATATGCCAGATGAGCTCTAAACCTTATTGCTAGGCCCCTATGACAACCTATTATTATTTTAAAAAGACATGAAAATAGTAGGGGGCTAGTTGGTAAGAAGAGGGGAGGTCTGCAGGAGTAGGAGGGGTGACACAGGGTAACAGGTGAATAGACACAATATTGCATACACGTGTGAAATTTTTAAATATTAAATTTTAGGAGGGTGGGTTCTGACCTCCATTGGTGTAGCGGCCCTAATCACAGGCTAAGTGAATGAATGAAGACACAAAATCCATCCCTTTGCTGTCTGCAAGAAAACCATCTCATCTTCAAGGACAGGCACTACTTAAGGTAAAAGGATGGAAAAGAATATTCCAAGCAAATGGCACTAAGAAACAAGCAGGGGTTGCAATTCTAATATCTGACAAAATAGACTTCAAAGTAAAACTAATCAGAAGAGATAAGGAGGGTCACTTCATTCTGATCAAAGGAACAGTTAACCAAGAAAATATTACAATCCTTAACATATATGAACCAAACTCTAGTACACCCAAATTCATAAAAACAACACTATAGGACTTTAAGACACAGATTAACAACAACTCAGTAATAGTAGGGGACTTCAATTCCCTACTGCCTCCATTAGACAGGTCAACTGGACAAAGAATAAACAGTCATGTGAATTAAATGCTATCATACATCAAATGGATCTAACAGACAACTTTTGAGTATTCCACCCAAGGACCAAAGAATACATTTCCTACTCAGCACCCCATAGAACTTTTTCAAAAATTGACCACATACTGGGCCACAAAACACCTCAACAAATACAAAAAATTGAAATAATTCCATGCATTCTATCAAACTACAATACAATAAAGCTCAAAATCAACACTGGACAAAGCCCTCATCACTACACAAACTCGTGTTATTGAACAATACACTCCTAACCAATGAGTGGGTGAAAGGAGAAATTAAGAAAGAAATAAAAGAATTCCTGGAATTCAATGAAGAGGACAATACAACACAACACAACTTCTGGGACACTTTAAAAGCAGTCCTAAGAGGGAAGTTTATAGCTCTAAGTG
>NW_008350246.1:379289-382322 GCF_000622305.1 Nannospalax galili | reverse complement strand
CCTAACCAAAAACATTAACGATCTCTACAATGAAAATTTCAAAACTCTAAAGAAAGAGACAGAGGAAAGCACTAGGAGAAAGACCTACCATGCCCATGGATTGGAAGAATTAATATTGTGAAAATGACCATTTTACCAAAAGCAATATACAGATTCAACACAATCCCAATCAAAAGCCACATGACAAACTTCAGAGAATAGAAAAAAAAATCCTTAAATTCATATGGAAGCACAAAAGACCCTGGAGAGCCAAAGGAACCCTGAGCACAAAGAGCATCAGTGAGGGGATTACCAGATCTCAAAGTATACCACAGAGCTATAGTCATAAAAACGTCATGGTACCAGCAGAAAAACAGACACATAGATGAATGGAACATCATTGAGACTCCAACCCGAGTACATGCAATTTCAGCCACCTGATATTTGACAAAGGTGCTTAGAATACACATTGAAGAAAGAGAGCATCTTCAACAGATGGTGCTGGCAAAACTGGATCTCCACCTGTAGAAGAATGAAACTAGAGCCTCATCTTTCACCTTGCACAAAAGTCAACTCCAAAGGGATCAAAGACCTCAATGTGAAACTGGAAACCCTGAAACTATTAGAAGAAAATATTGGCAGTAACTTATGAGATATAGGTGTAGGAAAGTATTTTCTAAATCGGACAGAAGTTGCTCAGGAATTAAGGTCAGCAATCAACAAGTGGGACCTCATTAAACTAAAAAGCTTAATAATCAGCAAAGAAATAATCAAAAAAAGTGAAGAGAAAACCCACAGAATGGGAAAAAAAATCTTCACCAGTGACACATCTGACAGAAATTTAATATCCAGAATATTTAAAGAACTCAAAAAACAAAGAATTGAGAAACCAATGACCCAACTAAAAGATGGACTAAAGATCTAAAAAGAGTTCTCAACAGAAGAAATAAAGATGGCTAAGAAACATCTCAAAAAGTGTTCAACATCGTTAGTAATTAGGGAAATGCAGATTAAAACCACCCTATGGTATCACCTTACCCCAATCACACTGGCTAGGATCAAGAGAACAAATGATTCCAAATGCTGGTGACAATGTGAAGAAAGGGGAATGCTCATTCACTGCTGGTGAGATTGCAAACTCATGCAACCTCTATGGAAAAACAGTGTGGCGAACTCTCAAAAAACTAAAAATGAACCTATCATATGACCCGATTATACCATTCCTTGGTATATACCCAAAGGACTCATCCTATTTTAGAGACACTTGTACAACCATGTTGATTTCTGCTCTTTTCACAATAGCTAAGAGATGGAAGCAACCTAAGTGCTTCTCATCCGACAAGTGGTTAACAAAAATGTTGTATATTTACACAATGGAGTTCTATTCAGCAGTAAAGAAAGATGAAAATGAAATTTGCAGGTAAATGGATGGATCTAGAAACTGTTATACTAAGTGAAGTAACATAGACTCAGAAAAACAAATGATGTATGTTCTCCCTCATATGTGGATCCTAGCACCAAATCCTTTTAAATTCCAGGTCCTTTTAATAAGAAGATGCTATACAGCAGTCTCTTCTGATTGAAATAACTACCATCATCACTACTTCAGCTGAGCCTGATCTTTAAACATCATCACAATTGGTCTTGTTGAAGGTTGTGTTCATTCCTTAATGGAGGGCCAAGCAGAGTCATTGGACCTTCACCGAATTATGCAGCCACTCTTCCCAGGCAACTTTATAAAATTTGGCCCTAATCACACATGGCCTCCTGGATTTGGGGAGGGCTAAAGTATACAATCTGGGGAAGGCTAGGAACAGAAGGTCTGATCCATACTGGGTAAAGGCTTTCTGGTATGCATACCCTCAGGTCATACATACACCTACCTCATCGACCCCTCAGTTATCTCGGTAAGTAAGCTCAATAAATTCATTGGTTCCCCAGTAAAACTTTAATCAAATATCGACTTGACACTAAAAACCTTAAAAAGGAATAAGCATTGCTTAGCATCCCCAGGAACAGCACTCTCACAAAACATGGAAATTATATTTGTTAATGCTATTATGTCTCATAATTATTTTTTTAAAAAAGAAAATGAGAATGTAAAAGATGTTAAAAGGATATGGGAATGGAGATATTTTCCAAAATAGAAAAAATGAGAAAGCCTAAGCTAGTGATGAAGGTCTGTTTAGTTTTCTTATGATATATAAAGGATGAGACAAAAATAATATACACATAATCTTAAAATGTCTAAGGTCAGAAGAGGGAATTGGATCACCTGGAACTGGAGTTATAGACGGTTGTTAGTTGCCATGCTGGGAACCAAACCCTGATCCTCTGCAAGAACAGCAGGTGCTCTTAACCACTAAGCTATCTGAGAATATTTGGTTTTTGATCCAAGCCTTATCTACATAGCACATGATAGTAAAAGTATGAGACTGGTGGAACTAACCTTATTGGATGTTTAACAGCCATAGTTTGAGGCCTATACTAATGTGGTCAGAGGGACTTAAAGGACAGTTGTTGCCCTTTGCCCTCCAAGGCTGACTGAGATCCAGGGGACTATGGAACATCTCCCAAAATGTCCTGTAACTGTGATGAGTCACCTGTCCTCTTGTTCAGGGAGGGCATGGAGACCCCACAAGATGAACTTGAACAAGTGTCCAGTCTACAAGAGGAGGGTTAACTCAGAGGAAACATCTCATTCATGCTTCCAAGTGAAGCCAGATATGATTGAGCAGGACCTTTGACTTATCTTCACGTAGATGGAACCGGTAAAGAAATGAGCCAGGGGCACATGTGAATCCTGAGGAACAGATCCTCAAATGACCTTAAGTGTGAAAATAAATTGATTTATTTGGGCCAACTGTATGATCTTAAACACCCAAAAAGAAAGTATAACCAGAGTAAATTGATCAATATAATTCTTTAAGAGTCCATGAGTATAGCTAAAGGCTACATAACAAGAAACAATGACAGACAGGTGATATCTTCCTTTGAACTGTTGGCCAGGGTGGCCCAAGAGACTCCCAGACAGTTACCCAGAATAGAAATGGG
>NW_008350246.1:373891-379046 GCF_000622305.1 Nannospalax galili | reverse complement strand
CCTGAAAGCAAATCCTGAATCCATCACTCTAAAGTCCAGCCTTGGAAGACAAAAGAAAAATGAGGAGGAACCCAATAGAGGGATGCTTTTGTCCTTGTCAAGAAATTCCAATGGACTCTCATATGAACATTTGAAAATTGCCCTGTTCTGACTTTTTTCTAGTTCCCTGTCTAGAACTTGTAATGCTAATTACTCTTGCTTTTACTTCAGAGCTCCTATTCAGGATTCAAGGACTTTCTTTTCCCCTTAGAGATAAGAGTTAGGCAAATTGGGAATCTTTTAGATAGATCCACTGAAGGGGTACTCCAATTGCCTCACCCTGAGTCCCTCCCTATTTAACACGGAAGAAGCCAGAGCTATACACGTCCCAATTCCCTATTGGCAATTTGGTTAACCACTTCAGAGGCTAGTGTGACAAGAATAGGAGGTAGGAATTGGCAAGGCAGTTAGGATAAGAAGACCCTAAAGAAAAGTAGCCAGTTTCTTTAAAGTCAAAATGTCCTTGGGCCTCTTAGCAACATACTGTGTTCCAGAGACTAAAAAATGTCAGAAGTATTTGGGAGCTTGTATATAATCCTGAAAAGATTTTAGGGTTACCTCTTCAGATGGGGGAATGTTAGAGTAGCCAAAAGCCCCATAAAAATAAATAAATCAAAAAAGAAGAAAGAGTACATGAAGTCATCAGGAAAAAGTGATGGGGAGATATGAGAGGAATTGGAGGGGAGGGAGTGGGCATGGATTTGATCAAAACATCTTATATGCATGTGTGAAATTTCCAATAAATTATTTATTTTAAAAAATCCCATTGAATCCAATTTGTGCCCCTAATATACTCCTGGGTGTGTGGCCATCTAGTGGAACATGGTCACCCTACTAGGGGCCATACTCTTAAAGAAAACTCCCTCTCCCTCTCCCAGCAGTTATCAGCTGCCAATAGCTTCTCGGGGGTGGGGCACTGTGCCCACCTCCCCACTCTATGCTGGGATTTTGTTTGGTTTGAGTTTGTAAAGGTCTTGTACATGATGCTACAAGTGCTGTGAGTCCATACATACAGCTGCCCTCTTGTGTCCAGAAAACATGGTCTCACTGTGGTCATCCACCACCTCCAGCTCTTATAATCTTTCCGCCTCTCTTCCACAATGATCCCTGAGCTTTGGGAAAGGGATGTAATATAGATGCCACATTTAGGGCTGAGCACTCTCCAGCCTATTATTCTCTGCATTTTGATTCTCTGCATTTTGTGGGTTCTCTATGCTAATTTCCATTGATTGCAAAAAGAAGCTTCTCTGATGAGGTTTGAGAGATTCACTAATCTACAGGTATAAGTCATTAGAAATGTGTTTTATACCATTTCCATTTAACAGAATAATATTATTAGGTTCTTCCATAGGGCCTGTGACCTGTGTAGTCACAGCATTTTGATTTCAGAAACAATGCCAGGTGTGTGTTTCATCTTGTAGAAAAGGACTTAAATCTAATCAGAAAGTGCTTGGTTACTCACATAACAATCACACCACTATTGCACCACTGTATATATGTTGTCAGACCAGTCACTATTGTAGCTCACGGGATTCACAGCTGGACAAAATTGATGATTACTTTTCTCCTCCAGTAGTGTGCATAGCACCTTCAAGCACTATGAAAGTTTAGCAGTAGAAATCAGTCCCAGCTTCACTTCTCCTTGTTTGTTCTAAAACTCATGTGTGTAATGTCTTCAACAATAGGGTCTTCCTGTCAAGTTCTGCAGGTAACAAAGAGCAATAGCAATCATATGTAATATATGACTGTCTCTGGGATCCCATCTCCAAAAGAGGTAACATTTCTATCATTGTGCTTTTGTTAGGCTGTTGTGTCTAGTAGGGGTACAGTCACCCCATTATAGGGTAACTCAATTTAAACTTTTTTTTTGGTCTTTTTTGAGACAGGGTCTCCCTGTAGCCCCAGCTGGCCTGGAACTCACTATGTAGACCAGGCTGGCCTTCAACTCAACAGAGATCTGCTTGCCTCTGCCTCCCGAGTGCTGGGATTAAAGGCGTGCACCACCACACCCGACTTCAATTTAAACTTTTTATATATGTGTAGTGTATATTTTATGAAGCTTCTACAGTAGTTAAGTTTCCATATGACTTTTCCAAAAAGTCTTTTGTGGGAGTTATCTCTCCCCATACTCCCTCCTCAATCCTGTCCTCCCATTCCCCAGCCCATTTTGCCCATCCTGTCCCATTATTCCCCTTTCCCTCTTTGTATCCCTGAATTCTATCTCCCATCCCTTGAGAGCCCCCACTACATGGTCCCTTACTAATACCCTAACCTCCATGGAATCCATCAGGTCTTGAGGGCATAGTGGATTATATCTGGAGTGCATTGTAGTTCCTCTCTGTTACCCCTGTACTGGTTGGTGCTGTATAGAGATGGAGGGTTGGCCTCTTGAAGGAAAACCTGTCAGTGTTAGGGCTGCAGTTTACAACAAATCTTATTTTTATACTAGTAAAAAAAAAGAGTTCAAGGGATTACACTTCCCAGACATTCGGCTTAAGTCTACATAAAATGTTATTTAGACAATTATTTCTCATTGCTGATTTTGTTCTTAACCAGAAAGTGCTGCTCAGATGTAAGACTTCAAATCTTGGTCACCAATACTGTAGGGCCCACCTGTAGCTAAGGGCAACAACCAGCTATTGTTCTAAAATGATGGATAAATTCATTTGAGGATATCTGTTCCTCAGGGGTCACATGGGCTTGGGAGGAGCCCCTGGCTCCTTTCTTTTACCAGTTCCATCTAAGTGAAGATAAGTCAAAGCTCCAACTCGACCATGGGTGGCATCACTTGGAAGCATGGAGGAAATGTTTCTTCTGAATTGACCCTCCACCTTGTAGACTGGACACTGGTTCAAGTCTACCTAGTGGGCTAGTTCCCTGTCTAGAACTTATAATGCTAATTACTCTTGTCTTTACTTCTCCTTCACATCTCCTAGGCACAATTCAAGGAATTTCTTTTCCCCCTAGAGATAAGAGTTATGCAATTTGGGAGTCTTTTAGATAGACCCACTGAAGGGGTACCCCAATTGCCTCACCCTGCGTCCTTGTTCAGTATGGAAGAAGCCAGAGCGGTCTGCATCACGATTCCCTATTGGTAATTTGGGTAACCCCTTCAGAGGATGGTGTGATAAGAATAGGAAGTAGGAATTGGGTAATGGATAAGCAGTTAGGGAAAAAAGACCCCAAAGAAAAGTAGCCCGTTTCTTGGCTAAAACTCACAATGTCCTTGGGCCTCTTAGCAACATACTCCATTTCAAAGGCCAAAAATGGCAAAAATATTTGGGAGCTTTTATCTAATCTGTAAAATATTTTAGGGTTGCCTCTTCAGAGGGGGGAATGTTAGAGTAGTCAAAAGCTTCATAAAAATAAATAAATCAAAGAAAAAGAAAGAGTACATGAAGTTATCAGGAAAAAAGTGATGGGGAGATATGGGAGGAGTTGGAGGAAAGGGAGTGGGCATGGATTTGATCAAAATACCTTATATACATGTATGAAATTCTCAATAAATTATTTGTTAAAAAAAAGAAGAGTGAACATGAAGTTAGGGGGTTAAGGAAGTGGGAGTAAATCTGGTAGGAGACGAGAGGGCAAAAATGATCAAAATACACTTATGAAATTCTCAAATAATAAAAATATTATTTAAAAAACAACCAAAAAAAAAAAACCCAAAAAGAAAAAAAAGAGATGGGGGTGCTACTGGAGATATGGCTCAGTTGGTAAAGTGCTTGTAATGCAAGCATGAGGACCTAAGTGTGATCCACAGAACCCACATGAAAAGCTGGGTGTGGTAGCAAGTGCTTCTAATCCCAGCTCTTGGGAGCTGGAGACAGCAGGATCCATGGGGCTCACTGACCAGCCAGCATAGCCTACTTGGCAAGCCCCAGTTCCCAGGGAGATATCCTGTCTCACAAACAAGATGGACAGCTGTCTTGAGGAATAACACTCAAAAGACAGCCTCTGGCTCCTACGCATAGTCACATACACATGCATGTGAACCCACATCTACACAAACACACACACACGCACACACACACACACACACACACACACACACATACAAGTGTCCAACGTTTTCATGATAACACAGAATTACATACTTTGATCTTCCTTTGATTACAGAACTGCATCAAATGAGTTTTCTTTTTAATGGGCTCATTGAAAAATTTTAATAAAATGAATTGAATATAAATTCAAAGAAGTCACTGTGATTGGTAGTGTGGGATTTCCAAGAGCAAATATATACAATATATTTAGATATAGACTACATTTGCAAATTAGTATACACTACTGAAGTAAAGATCTTTTTCTCTTTTCATTGTTTCTCTGTTATACTCAGCAATTAAAAAATAATATATTGAGAATTTCATACAGGGATATAAGCATATAAGGTGTTTTGATCAAATCCATGCCCACTCCCTCCCCTCCAACCCCTCCCATACCTCCCCATCACTTTTTTCTGATAACTTCATGTACTCTTTCTCCTCCTCCTCCGCCTCCTCCTTCTTCTTCGTCTTCTTCCTCTTCTATTTTTAAATGGGGCTTTTTGCTACTCTAACATTCCCCCCTCTGAAGAGGTAGCCCTAATTTTTTTTTGTCTTTTTGAGACAGGGTCTCCCTTTAGCTCCAGCTGACCTGGAACTCTCTATGTAGACCAGGCTGAACTTGAACTCACAGAGATCTGCCTACCTCTGCCTCCTGAGTACTGGGACTAAGGGCGTGTGCCACCATGCCCAGCCCTAAAATGTTTTAAGGGTTAGATACAAGCTCCCAATACTTTCAACATTTTTGGCCTTTGGAATGGAGTATATTGCTAAGAGGCCCAAGGACATTTTGACTTTTAGCCAAGAAACTAGCTACTTTTCTTTGGGGTGTTTTTACACTAAAGCCTACCCAATTACTACCTCCTATTCTTATCACACCATCCTCTGAAGAGGTTACCCAGCGTGCGGTTAGGGAATTGGGAGGTAGACTGCTCTGGCTTCTTCCATGCTGAACAGGGATGCATGGTGAGGCAGTTGGGGTATTCCTTCAGTGCATCTATCTAAAAGACTCCCAAATTGCATAACTCTTATCTCTAAGGGGAAAAGAAAGTCCTTGAATCATGACTAGGAGATGT
>NW_008350246.1:367986-373721 GCF_000622305.1 Nannospalax galili | reverse complement strand
TTTAGAACAATAGCTGGTTGTCTCCCTTAGCTACAGGTGGGCTCTACAGTACTGCAGACCAAGATTTGAAGTCTTACATCTGAGCATCTCTTTAAGATTTAGAGCAATGAGAAAAAATTTCTCATCAATGAGAAATAATTGTCTAAATAACTTTTTATATAGACTTAAGCCTAATGTCTGGGAAGTGTAATCCCTTGAGCTCTTAAAGAAGTATACTAACGACTTTACTCTTTGGTTATACTTTCCTTTTGGGTGTTTAAGACCATACAGTTGGCCCCAATAAACCAATTTATTTTTACTCTTAAGGTAACGGTTTGAGGATCTGTTCCTCGGGTGTCACATGGGCTTGAGAGGAGCCAAGGATTTGTTCCTCAGGGGTCACATGGGCTTGGGAGGAGCCCCTGGCTCCTTTCTTTTACCAGTTCCATCTAAGTGAAGATAAGTCAAAGCTCCAACTCGACCATGGGTGGCATCACTTGGAAGCATGGAGGAAATGTTTCTTCTGAATTGACCCTCCACCTTGTAGACTGGACACTGGTTCAAGTCCACCTAGTGTTTTCTCCATGGCCTCCCTGAACAAGAGGACAGGTGACTCACCACAGTTACACAGTTACACACACACACACACACACACACACACACACACAAAGTGTCCAACATTTTCATGATAACACAGAATTATATACTTTGGGCTTCCTTTGATTACAGAACAGTATCAAATGAGTTTTTTTTAACTTGCCTTTTAAAATCAGATGGTATACAACTCTGAGATTGTTGGTCCAGATGTTTCACTCTGTCTATATGCTTCCCTCCTCATTTGTCAGCAGTTTTTTTTTCTAAAGATAGCAGAAGACCCAAGTTAGGAATCCTGAGATCAAAACTATATATAAAGCATGTGCCTGTAATCCAGCTTTAGAAACCTTGAGGTGGGAAGATAACAAGTTCAAAGTCAGCCTTTGCTCCATTCTGAAACCAGTCTGGTCATGTAGTAGGGATAAAATGCTATATAGAAAGTGCAAATATTTTATACCTTTCTTATACTCCCAGGCCATTCTTTAAAACCTATTAACAGTTTTTGTGTATATTTTCAGAATTTTCTCTGTGTTGATATAAGGTAAACAGTGTATATCTCTTTCCTATGTATACAAAGGATCAAAGGATCTACTATATATACTGTGTTTCATTTCTTTTTTTTCCCTTTGGTCTTTTTGAGACAGAGTCTTTCTGTAGCCCCAGCTGGCCTGGAAATCACTATGTAGGTCAGGCTTGCATTGAACTCACAAAGATCCATCTGCCTCTGCCTCCTGAGTGCTGAGATTAAAAGGCATGTGCCACCATAGCCAGTCTCATTTCTAATATGTGTGCTAGTTTGTTTTTATTAAGTTTACATAAACTGGAGACACCTGGAAAGAAGGAACCTCAGTTGAGGGATTTCATCCATTAGATTGGCCTGTGAGCATGTCTGTAGGCATTTTCTTGATTGCTAATAGATGGGTCAGGTCCCAGCCCACTGTGGGCAGTGTCATCCCTAGCCAGGTGGGTCTAGGCTATAAAGAGAAATGTACTTGAGCAAGCCAGGAGAAGAAAGCCAATAAGCATCATTTGGCTATGGTTCCTGCTTCGGTTCCTGCCTCCATGTTCCTGCCTTACTTGAGTTTCTATGTTGGCTTCTCTTAATGATGGACTGTAACCTGTAAGCCAAATAAACCTTTTCCTCCCCAAGTTGGTTTTGGCTAGTGTTTTATTACAGAAAAAGAAAAGGCAATATGTGTGGGAGGGTTGGCTCAGTGGATAAATCACTTACAGGGCAAGCATACAGACCAAACTTTGGATTCCAAACACCCATGAAGTGCTGGATGGGGTTGGAGGTCCCCCTGGAATTCCATCTCTTGGAAGGTAGAGATGGGAATCCCTATAACAAGCTGACTAGCTAGATTAGCCTTTATCAATGAGTTCTGGGTCCAATGGGAAGACCCTGCCACAACAAACGATACACAGTATTTACCTTATATCTACACAGAAAAATTTCTGGAGAGATACACAGGAAATGTTAATAGTGCTTGAGGAATGGCCTGGGAGCGTAAGAAAGAGTGGAAACTGATCAAGGAAGACTCTTAATGTCAACTTTAGGTCTCCACACATACACACATGTGCACATGTACTGGCATGTGCTCACACACATGAATATGCATACATTTATGCAATCTATACACATACACATAAAAGAATATGTATGATAATCATTCTTTAATGGAACATATACATCTCTCTTCCTAAGGTATACCTTTTCTAATTAATAAACATTTCAGCTCTTTCCAGTTCTTCTGTATTATGAACAATGTTTGTGATGGTTAATATTGTCAACTTGACAGGGTTTAGAATCTCCTAGGAGAAAAACATCTAGGTATGTCTGTGAGGGAGTTTCTACATTGGATTAACTAAATTGGGAAGACCCATTCTTGGTGTGAGTGACACTATTCTATGGACTGGGGTGCCAGACAATTAAAAGGAGAAAGTCAGCTGAGCCTTTGCTTTGGGTCCAGCTAGGCAATCTAGGATAATAGCCTCATCTCAAAGTCATTAAGCTAATCACATCTCAAAATCCTTTGTTCTGAGTCAGGCCACATAGCCACAGGCTCTGGTGATTAGGCATCTTTGGTATTCAGTAGTCTGTGTCTACCATTCAGTTTTTGGCTATTATAGTTTATAAGTTTAAATATTTGAAAGGATCAATAACTTTCCAAGATGAACATATTTTCTAAATTTATTTTGATTAGTTTTAATTTTATGTATGTGTGTATGTACACAATAGTACTTTGCCCATGGATGCCAGAACCTCTGGAATTGGAGCTACTGGCAGTTGTTATTTTGTCTTTTTTTTTTCGGAGCTGACAACTGAACCCAGGGCCTTGTGCTTGCTAGGCAAGTGCTCTACCACTGAGCTAAATCCCCAACTCCGCTACTGGCAGTTGTTAGTTGTCCAATGTGGGTGCTGGGAACCAAACTCCAGTCTTCTGGAAGAGCAATCCTCCCTTCTAACTGCTGAGCCATCTTTTTAGCCCCCCAGCCCAGATGAACACATTTTTAATTATATGAATTTAAAAGAGGAAATTCAGGTTGAGACTGAAATATCAAATAACATCAACAGCATATATACTGTACCTTGTGCAAGACTAATGTGTTATGCCGTATGCATAAGATAAGCCACTTGACCTATATCCAGGTCTTCTTAATTTAAATATTAATGTAACAGTCTTCATAATCTCTTCTCATTAAAAAACATGTATTAGTATTTGATAGGCTTTGGGAATATGGGTAAGAGGTGGCCCTTGTCCTCAAGGCAACTACTTTCTATTTTTAAGATTGTGACTTATTAGTGGGTTGTGGATAATTTGGTGAATCATGACTGGCATTTTGGAAAAACAAAATGAATTAAAATAGACTAGAAAACATTAGAGTGCATTGAAAAAATGATAAGCCTTGTCTTGTGAAACATTAGCTGTGTATGTAGGTTACAAGGTAAAATGCCCTTCTTTCTTTCTTTGAGTAGTGTAGCCAAAAGAGTATGAGAGCATCCCAGAAGAAAGGGGCATTCAAAATTAAATAGACAGGCTGGGGAGGATGGCTCAGTGGATAAAGTACTTACTGCACAAATGTGAGGAATTGAGTTCAGATCCCTAACACCCAGGTAAAAAGCCAGGTGTGGAAGCATGCATTTGTAATCCCAGCACTGGGGGCAGAGACAGGTGTATCTCAGAGCCTTTCTGGCCAGCCAGTGTACCAAAATAGCAAACTCTAGGTTCAATAAAAGACTCTCTCAAACAATAAGTTGGAGAGTAACAGAGAAAAAATGCTTCTCTCTCTCTCTCTCTCTCTCTCTCTCTCTCTCTCTCTCTCTCCTCTGTCACACACACACACACACACACACACACACACAAATAAATAAACAACTCAAATTAGAATGAAAAATGCATGTGTAGGCCAGGGGACATCTCAGGTGTCTTTGCTCAGGCGCCACCTGACTATTTATTTATTTATTTATTTATTTATTTATTATTTGGTAGGGCCTCTCACCATCCTGGAACATACCAAGTAGGTTAGACTGGCTGACCTGGAGTCCCAGGAACCCATCTGTCCCAGCACTGAAATTACATATTCACATCTCCACATTCAGGTTTTGTTGTTCTTGTTATTTGTTTGTTTTTATTTGTATGAGTGTTTTGCCTGCAAATATGTAAGTGCACCACATGTGTGCAATGCCCACAAAGGCCAAAAAGGGGGTTGGAACCCTCCCTGGAGCTGGAGTTATGGATAGTTTGTTAGCTGCCTTTGGAAGCTGGGAACTGAACCTAGGTTCTCTGCAAGAGCAACAGACAGCGCTCTTAACTGTTGAGCTACCTCTCCAGCCCCCACATTCAGTTTTTTAATGTTTGTTCTGGGGATTAGACTTAGATTGAACTCAGATCCTCCCATCTGCGAAGTGGCCACTTTACCAGCTGGGCTATCTCCTTAGCCCCACTTTGTCTGGTTTTAAAATGAGGGGTGTTTCAAGTGACTTTGACTGGACTTCAGTGATCACCAAGTTGTTTTTTGTCGTTTGTTTCATTTGTTTGTTTTGAGGCAGGGTTCCCCTGTACCCCCAGCTGGCCTGAGCCCACTATGTAGACCAGGCTGACCTTGATCTCACAGAGATCTACCTGCTTCTGCCTCCCAACTGCTAAAATTAAATTGATGCTCCACCATGTCTGGCTAAGCCCTAAGTTTTTTAAAAAAAATTTATTTATTTATTTACTTATTTATATATTTGTCTGTGTGTGTGTTTGAGTGTGTATGTACAAATGTGTAGGTACATGTGGAGGCCAAAAGAACGTGTCAGATCCCCTGGAGATGGAGTTCCAGGTAGTTGTGAGTCATCTGATGTGGGTGTTGGGAATCAAACACTGGTCCTTTATAAGAGCAGTACATACTCTTAACTCTTTACTCCCCAGATCCCCAAGTTTTTATTGGCAATATATTTGTTAACTATACTTGTTCAGATTTGGTCCATAGAGAGACTCATCCATCATAACTGGTCACTTCTCATCTTTTAGAAAATATTTTATTTTATTTTTAATTATGTTTATATGTATATGGTGCCAGTATATGAGTATGTGCATGTGAATGAAGTTGCCCACAGAGGCCAGAAGTGGGCATTGGGTTCCCTGGAGCTGGAGTTACATTTGGTTTTGGGCTTCCTTGTGTGGTTGCCAGGAACCAAATGCAGATCCTCTGCAAGAGCAATGTGCATTCTTAACCAATGAGCCATCTCTCCAGCCCCAACTTTCCAATATTTTATATGCAGTCTTATTCTTCTGACTATAGTGCCTGCCTTCCCTTTCTTTGCCAAACTGCTGTTCACCTTTTAGATTCAGGCTCTCATCTTGAATCCTTCTGGAAGCCTACATGATGTGCCATTCCCAAGGCTTAACCATGTTCCAGCTGCTACAATGGACCAGGTCCTCCCCTACTGGTTGACTTTAAACTTCTTGAAACACGGTTCTTTCTGCTGGCCTGAAACTCACAATGTAGACCAGGCTGGAATTAATCTCATAGAGAGCCACCTGCCTCTGCCTCCCAAGTGCTGGGATTAAAGGTGTGCACCACCTGGCACCATTCTAATATTTATTTATTTATTTATTTATTTATTTATTTAGTCTTTTTGAGACAGGGTCTCCCTGTAGCCCTAGCTGGCCTGG
>NW_008350246.1:360610-367962 GCF_000622305.1 Nannospalax galili | reverse complement strand
TGCCTGCCTCTGCCTCCCAAGTGCTGGGATTAAAGGTGTGTGCCACCTCCCGGCTTATTATTTTTATTTTATGTGTATGCATATATTGCCTGCATGTAGGTAAGTGCCCACAGAGGACAGAAGAGGCCATCGGATCCCCTGGAACTGGAGTTATGGACAGTTGTTACCTGCCATGTGGGTGCTGGGATTCAAACCCAGGTCTTCTGCAAGAACAACTAGTGTTCTTAACCACTCAGCCATCTCTCCAGCCCCTAACTCCAGCCCCTAATTCCAGAGGCATTGGCAAGAGTTATGACTAATTTCTGATCCTATGCTGGTGATGTAACCATCTCTTATTATCCATGAGGAATTTGGATGATGGGTGTTGGAGAGATTTCTTGAAAGTTTCTTGAAAGTTAAGCAGGGGTGTCTGAGTATTAACTGAGAAGTGATGGATATGTATAAAAAGGAGATTATGACCATGAAGCCCATGGTTTAAGAAAAATTAATTTCATGGTATGGAAGAAGAGAGATTAGATTTGGATTGAGATTTAGCCTGGTAGACTAGTTACAGCAGTGACAGTAAATCCCCATTGTGGCATCTTAGAATCATCAGTCCTGGCTCTCACTCCCCCTGGCCCTCATCCTACCCAATTCTGATGTACCACCTATACCCTTCCCACACCCCTAGATTAGGGGTGCAGAGTGGAGTCTGCCCTATGCCTGAGGTGTAGGGAAAGGAGATTCAGAAGTCTGTTGCAATCACCTAGAGGTGAGATACCAAAAACCTGATGTGTTATCATGATAGATGTCACCAGCTTTAATTTACGGTTCTAGTTCTTTATCTGAATTTTTGCCCTGGGTAAAGCAAAACCTTCAATAATTACAACAAATAGCAAAAGCTTATTACTAGTCACCTAGCTAAGGTTTATTTTAATTCCTACTAAGGGCTGCTGGCCCCCATTTATTATCTTATAGGAATCTTTTACTGAATGTCTGATAAATTAACATTTATTATTGGGCCATTTACTGTGGCCCAATAATACTCATTGGGAACTATGCTATACTATCTGAACTATTTTGTAGGCAGTCAAAAAGTTGATGTTGGGTATATTCTTAATCTCTCACCATGTTATTATTATTATTTGTGCTGGGTCTCTCACTGAACACCATGCTCATTGATTTGGCTGAACTGACTAATCAGAAAGCCCTGGGATCTTCCTGCTTCCACCTTGCTAATGCTGAGATTACAAGCAGATGCTGCCAAGCCTGGATTCTTTATGTGGTGATGGGGATCCAAACTCAGGTCCTCATGCTTAAGCCATCTCCCCAACCCTGGTATCACTTTTCCTTTTTGTTCCTGCATCTGTTTAGTTTGTTCTTAGATTTGTGTTCATCATAGGAAATCATCGGGCATATAAGCCTGGGTCTGATGTAGGAAGTAGGGAAAGTTCTTAGTCATCTTCTGTCTGAAATGATCCAGTCCTTGGAAATTGAGGAAAACTCACTGTAAAGGCCTATTGAGGGTTGATGGGGGTCAGAGCTGGAGCAGGTGTATTTATAGCCTAGAAGTACCTTACAGAAACAACAGTTTTTATGTTTCTAATAGAGTCAGTATAAGGATGATAAAATCATAGCAGTTGTGTGTGCTTGCTGAAGCTACACATCTGTAGACAAATGTACAATTAAACTGAGGGTACTTGGTTGAGTTGTTGAGTCCTCTACCCTATGATTTACAAAAAAATATCCTAGCAGAAACAATCTCAATGCCTAACAGCAAGGAAAAGTTTAACTTAGTTATGGTTCATCCATACACACATAGAATATTAGTCTATCATTAAAAATGGACATTTCAGGGCTGGGACATCGTACAGTAGCATAGAGCTTTCCTAACGTTCATGAGGTCCTGGGTTTAATCCCCAAATCACCACTTAAGAAAATGAAAGGAGATTGTAGGGACAGGGAGATAGCTCAGAAATTCATCCACCAGAACCCATATAAAAATGTTGGGGTGTAGCAGCACTGGGGAAGTAGAGACAGGTGACTCTCTGCAGCTTGCTGGACAGCAAGCCTAGACTAGTTAGTAAGCCATAGGTTCCAGTGACAGACCCTGTCTCATACAACAAGGTGGACAGCTCCACCTGGGGTTGACCTCTGTCTCTCACACACACACACACACACACACACACACACACACATATACACACAAGTGCACCCACACATACAGATGCACCTGCACACACATGTACATTCCCTCCAATATAAGCATGCATATATACACATGCACATGTACCACATACACACACAAAATGTGATTATGAATAAGTTTTGCTGACATGCAAAAAATACTTATCATATAATATTCATTGGGAAAGCAATAGAATGGAAAATTGGTATATGAAGTATGCACTTTGCCTATGAATGGCATTCAGAGGGAGAATGACATTTGGCATCAGACATTTGTCAAAACCCATAAAATACACAGCAACAGCACCAAGAGTAAAACCTAAAGTGAGCCTGGACTTAAGAAAGTTCAATACCTGCTCATCAGTTGTAACAAATTTACTGAACTGATATTAATAATAGGGGAAACTATGGGTGGAAGGATAGAGAGAGAAAATTCTATATAAAAGTTTTTGGTATTTTCTGCTCATTTTTTCTTTTTAATATTTTGTTTTCATTAATTCTTAGAGAATTCTGTGCCTATGTACAATGTATTTTGATTATATCCACTCCCCATTCCACACTCTGAACTCTCCCTAGACCCCCTCAACACATCTTCCTTCCAACTTAATGTCCTTTTAAGATTTTTAAAAAAATAATCAACTGAGACCAATTAGTGCTGCCCATATGTGCTTTGGTGTGGGGCTATCCACTTTAACATAGGCAATCTACAAGGGGACACAGTCCAAAGAAAAATGACTCCCTCCCTCATCCTCCCTCAACTGCCAATAGCTCCTCAGCTAGGGTTGGGATTTATAAACCTCTCACCTATACATGGAGGAATGTTGAATTGATCTTGTGCCGGTAATTTTAGCTGCTGTGAATTCATGAGTCCAGCAGCCTTGCCATGTCCAAAAGACAGAATTTCACAGAACTCCCCATTCTCCAGCTTTCCCTTCCCTCTTCTGAGATGTTCCCTATCCTTAAGAGGGGAGGAAGTTTGGTTCAGCTGTTCCATTTAGGGCTGTCTGTTCTATAAACACAAAATTGCTCTAGAAAATAAGTCTAGAACAACATTGGGCCTGTCAACATTCCAACATGGAGGATAGGACTCATGAGGCTCCACCCCTCCCTGAAGAGCTTTAGGCAGTTAATGGTTGCTAGGAGAGGAAGAGATTATTTTTTTCAGTGGTATAGCCACTGGTAAATTGCCTCAAGATCAAGTAAATGAAAAAAGATATGAAAGTAGAAAGCAGACTTTTGGGGAAGAAGAGGTTCCGCAGGAGTGAGAACTGGATGATCAAAATACATTATATATATGTATGACATTGTCAGTAAATAAAATTTTTCTAAAGAAATACATAAAATAAAAGTAGTCTGTTGATTTTTGAAAACAGAAAATAAAAGCGGAGGGAAATATAAAATATCAGTCAGATTGGGTCATTCCATATGATACAATGGGTTTATTAACATGCATTAATTCTATAAGTTAATGGGTTTCACAGTGACATTTCTTTACATGCATAAGCCATGCATTGATCCTGTCCAACCTTGTTCTACCCTCTCCCCTCTCCTCTTCCCTAGTAACCTGCCTTCGTCTTTCTTTTAGTTTCCACATCTGAGAGAAAATGTGATATCTCTTTTCTTCTCAATCTGGCTTATTTCACCAATCTTCTCAATTTTCACCCATTTTCCTGCAAATGATTCCATAAGTTAGCTGTTGTGAATAGTGCCACAATAGACACAGTTATACTGATACCTGTATTGTATTGGGTATATACCCAGGAGAGGTATACCAGGACCATACAACAGTTTTATTTTAGCTTCTTAAAGAATCTTCTCAGCATTTTCTATAGTGTGAATACCACACATACTTACTCTACATCCTATACAGTATATGAGTTCCTTTTTCTTCACACCTCACCACATTTGCTCCTCTTTTTTTAATTTTAATTATTTGTTTTTAATTTAAAAAAAATTTATAGCCACATGATTAGAAGAAACATTTCATTACAGCATTAACATATTCAATAACAATTTCCAGAGCAAAGATGCATCCCTTTCAAAATTGGAAAAGTGGCTGTAAATTTTTAGGTTCACAGTTGAATTAATACAATTATACAATATTGAACTCAGTATAAACCCTGTAAGATATAAATTTAAAAATTTTTTTACCCTTTAAAGAAGATCTTCATTTCATTTTAAGATATGCTGTTTCCTACATTTTTAATGCTACTAACGCTTACATGTTTACACATGTCTTTAATCTCTATGTATCTGATTATTACTAGTCACAGTCGGTTAAACTCAGATCCTTAACCTGAGTATGGATATAAAGTCATCAGGAAGATTTCACGGGTCATATATATCACCTCTACTATTTAACATGAAGTAAAAAAATTTTTAAATTTTTAATAATTACATGATTAGAAGAAGAATTTCATTACAGCTTTAACATGTTCATCAACACATTCCAGATAAAGAGTACATCTCTTTCACAAGTGGCTGCAAGTTTCTAGGTTCACAGTTAAATTAATACAGTTATACAATATTGAACTCAGTATAAGCCCTGTAAGACATAAAATTGAATGAGTTTTTAACCTTTAAAAAAGATCTCCATTTCGTTTTAGAATATATTGTTCCTTGCAGAAAGACTCATTGTTTTCGCTACTAACACTGAGATGATGGTGCATGCATCTCTAATCTGTATGTATCTGATTATTACTAGTCGTAATCAGTTGCACTTGGATCCTTGGCACCTATGTATGTCTATAAAGTCATCCGGTAGATTTCAATGGTAATGTTTAACAGCTCTACTAATTAACATGGTAAATTTACATGCTTCCTCCTCAAATATAATACATTTTAAAAATTTGTTGATTTTTTTGGTGTGTGTATATATCACAAAGAACATCCCAAACCATCTTATTCAAATATACACCCATTTCCCAGATGGCACCCTCCCATAGCCTCCCTCCCCCCACTAGAGCCCTTATACTCTAATATCCCTGCTACTGTCTGCTGTGTTGTTGGCACCCCCAGCCATTCCCCACTACTTGCCCCTCTGGTGAATCTAGTCAGCCTATCTAGAAGTCTTTGTTTTAGGAGGGTCAGCTGTTCCCCAACTAGCAGCAATTAGTTGCCAATATTATTTTAGATAAGATTGGGGTCTGCTGTTCGTTTTCCCAGTTCTATGCTGGGTTACTGTCTGGTAGTCCCTTTGGCCACCCTGGCAACAACTCTAAAGAAGGAATCTCCTATCTGGTACTGTTGCTTGTTATGTAGCCTTTAGCTATACATGTGCACTCTTAAGAAATTATATTGGCCCCTTTAATCTTTGGTTATACTTTCCTTTTGAGTGTTTAAGTCCATACAGTTGGCCCAGATAAACCAATTTATTTTTGCTTTTAAGGTCGTGTGCTGGATAGCTTTAGTGTCAAGTTGACACACCTGGGTTGAGGGAGTCTCAGTCGGGGAATTGCCTCTATTGGACTGGCCTGTGATCATGTCTGAAGGGCTTCTTCTTGATGAGTGATGCGGGAGGGCCCAGCCCACTGTGAGTGGTGCCACCCCTGGGCAGGGGGGCCTGTGTTGCATAAGAAGGCAGGCTGAGCAGGGGCCAAGGGAGCAAGCCAGTAAGCAGCATTTCTCCGTTGCCTGTGCTCCAGCTCCTGTCTCCAGGTTCCTTCCGAGTTCCTACCTTGGGCTCCCTGATGAACGGCGACCTGGGAGATGTAAGCTGAATAAACCCTTTCCTCCCCAAGTTGGTATTGGTCAGAGTATTTTGTCACAGCAATGACGAACAAACTAAGACAGGTCATTTGAGGATCTGTTCCCCAGGGGTCACATGGATTTGGGAGGAGCCCCTGGCTCCTTTATTTTACCAGTTCCAGCTATGTGAAGATAAGTCAAAGGTCCTACTCAACCATGGCTGGCTTTTCTTGGAAGTATGGAGGAAATGATTCCACTGTGTTGACCCTCCTCTTTGTAGACTGGACACTGGCTCAAGTCCATCTGTTGGCGTTTCCTCAGCCTCCTTGATCAAGAGGACACGTGACCCACCACAATCACAAGACATTTTGAGAGATGCTCATAGTCCCCTGGAACTAGTTGACCTAGGAGGGCAAGGAGCAAAAACTGTCCTTTATGAACCTCTGACCAAATTATTATAGGCCTCAAAGAATGTCTGTCAAACATCCAAGAAGGTTGGTTCCACCAGTCTAATACTTTTAATTACTGTGTGCCATGTAGATAAATCTTGGGCAAAGACCAATCATTCTCAGATAAACCTTACCTAGACATATATTTCTTGATCTGGTATGTATAATTTGTCAGTAGGTTGTTGGAGTAATATGGTTCCCCCTGCTTTTTAAAACTAGCTAGACATTATTTATCTCTCGCATTGTCTCACCCCTTTATCCTGGTTTCCCAATTAAGGTGCCTCCATTTTTGACCATTCTTCCTTAATAATACCCTTCTCTTTGGTTCTACCTCTCTTGAGCTCCTTCTTTCCATTTATCCCCTACGTTCCTTGTATACCCTTTCCTCCCTCCTCCCTTAAACTAACCCGATTTTTATCCATATCTCCCTTATTAAGGCCTGTTTCGTACTGTTCCTTTCTTTAAGGTTCTTTCTTTTCCTTTCCCTCCCTGGTTCCTTTCAATTATCCTGGTTCCTATAGTTATGTCTGGATACATACTCACTTATCAGGATTTGGTTCTAGGATCCACATATGAGGGAGAACATACATCGATTTTTTTACTGAGTCTGTGTTACTTCACTTAGTAGAAAAGTTTCTAGTTCCATCCATTTACCTGCAAATTTCATGATTTCATCTTTCTTTACTGCTGATTAAAACCCCATCGTATAAATGAACATTTTCATTGTCTACTTGTCAATTGAGGGAAACTTAGGTTGCTTCCATCTCTTCGCTATTGTGAAAAGAGCAGCGACACACATGGATGTAAAAGTGTCTCTGCAATAGGATGAGTTCTTTGGGTATATGCCAAGGAGTGGTATAACTGGGTCAAATGGTAGGTTCATTTGTAGTTTTTTAAGAGTTCTCCACACTGTTTTCCATAGGGGTTGAATGAGTTTGCAGCCCTACCAGAGGTGGATGAATGTCCCCCTTTCCCCACATCCTCTCCATTTGGTATCATTCGTTCTCTTGATCTTAGCCAGTCTGACTGGGGTAAGATGAAATCTTAAAG
>NW_008350246.1:359833-360462 GCF_000622305.1 Nannospalax galili | reverse complement strand
AGCTCCTTAGCCCATCTTTTAATTGGGTTACTTCTTGTCTTGATTCTCTCTTTTTTGAGTTTGTTATATATTCTGGATATTAAACCTCTGTCAGATGTGTCACTGGTGAAGATTTTCTCTCATTCTGTGGGTTTTCTGTTCACTTCCCTGGTTGCCTCCTTGGATGTACAGAAGCTTTTTAGTTTAATGAGGTCCCATTTATTAATTCTTGACCTTGTTTCCTGATCAATTGATGTCCAGTTTAGAAAATCCTTTCCTACATCAATAACTTGTAGATTTTTCCCAATGTTTTCTTCTAACAGTTTCAGAGTTTCAGGCTTCACACTGAGGTCTTTGATCCATTTGGAATTGACTTTTGTGCAAGGTGAAAGGTAGGGGTTTAGTTTCATTCTTCTACAGGGGGAGATCCAGTTTTGCCAGCAACATTTGTTGAACATGCTTTCTTTCCTTCAAGAATATTTTTGGCACCTTTGTCAAATATCAGGTGACTGAAATTGCATGTACTCATATTTGGGTCTTCAATTTTGTTCCATTGATCTATGGGTCTATTTCTGTGCCAGTACCATGTTGTTTTATGACTATAGCTCTGTAATATAGCTTAAAATCTGGTATAGTAATCCCCCCCACCC
>NW_008350246.1:357564-359260 GCF_000622305.1 Nannospalax galili | reverse complement strand
TATCATCTACAAGAAGGGATAATTTGATGTCTTCTTTTCCAATTATTACTCCTTGAATTTCCTGCTGTTGTCTTATTGCTCTTGCAAGCATTTCAAACACTATGTTAAAGAGAAGTGGTGATAGTGGACAGCCTTGTCTGGTTCCTGATTTCAATGGGAATTCTTCCATTTTTTCTCCATTTAGAATGATGTTGGCTGTGAGTTTGTCATATATGGCTTTAATTATGTTGAGGTATGTTCCCTCCAGTCCAATTATCTCTAGGATTTTGAACATAAATGCATGTTGAATTTTGTCAAAGGCCTTCTCTGCATCTATTGAGATAACCATGTGATTCTTGTCTTAGAGCCCATTTATATGATTTATGATGTTTATTGTCTTACATATATTGAACCATTCCTGTATCTCTTGGATAATGCCGACTTGATCATGGTGGATGACCTTTTTGGTTTGTGTCTGTATGTGGGTTGCAAGTATCTTGTTGAGAATTTTTGCATCTATGTTCATTAAGGATATGGATCTATAGTTTTCTTTTTTGGTTGTATCTTTACCTGGCTTTGGTATTACAGTGACGCTAGCTTCATAGAAGGAATTTGGAAGTTCTGCCTCCATTTCTATCTTTTTGAATAAATTAAGTAGTATCAGATGCAGATCTTCTTTAAATGTGCTCTTTCTTTCTTTTGGTTAACGGGGATAGCGGTCTGTCAATCTTACCTTTTCAAAGAACCAGCTCTTGGATTTGCTGATTCTTTGCATTAATTTCTTTGTTTCAATTACCTTAATTTCTGCCCTGATTTGGTTTTTTCTTCTTGTCTGCTGGGTTTGAGTTTTGTTTGCTGTTGCTTTTCAAGTGTGTTGAGTTGCAAAGTTAAGTAATTTATTTGTGTTTTTTCCTATTTTTTGATGTAGGCACTTAGAACTATAAACTTCCCGCTAAGGACTGCTTTCAGCATGTCCCAGAGTTTTTGTTGTGTTGTATTGTCCTTTTCATTTAGTTCCAGGAATACTTTTATTTCTTTAATTCCTCTTTTCACCCACTCATTGTTTAGGAGTGTGTTGTTTAATCTCCATGTGTGCATGTGGTGATTAAGGCTTCTTCTGGTGTTGATTGTAAGCTTTATTGCACTGTGGTCTGATAGAGTGCATGGAATTATTTCAATCTTTTTGTATTTGTTGAGGTTTGTTTTGTGCCCCTGTATATGGTTGATTTTAAAGAAGGTTCTATCGGGTGCTGATTAGAAAGTATGTCCTTTGGTGCTCGGGTGGAATACTTGGTAGATGTCTCTTAAGTCTATTTGATATATGGTGTTGTTTAATTCAGATGTCTCTCTGTTAACTCTATGCCCTGTTGACCTATCTAATGGAGACAGTGGAGTATTGAAGTCCCCTACTTTTAATGAGTTGGGATGATTCTGGGTCTTAAAGTCCTGTAGTATTTATGAAGTTGGATGCACCAGAGTTTGGTGAATATATGTTCATGATTGCAATATCTTCTTGCTTTATTGTTCCTTTGATCAGAATGAAGTGGCCCTCTTTATCTCTTCTGATTAGTTTTAAAGTCTATTTTGTCAGATATTAGAATTGCTACGCCTGCTTTTTTCTTAGTACAATTTGCTTGGTATATTTTTTCCCCCCTTTCACTTTAAGACAGTGTCTGTCGTCAAAAGTGAGATGAGTTTCTTGCACTTGCAGACAACT
>NW_008350246.1:356990-357353 GCF_000622305.1 Nannospalax galili | reverse complement strand
TCAGCTCTTTGTATTGCTCCCAGAACTCTCTGAAGGGCTGGTTTTGTGGACATGAATTCCTTCAGCCTATTTATGTCATGGAAGATTTTTCTTTCCCCTTTGAGTATAATAGACATTTTGGCTGGGTATAGTAATCCGGGTTGGCATCTGTGGTCGTTTAAAACTGGGAATCCTTTGGTCCAGGCTCTTCTGGCTTTCATAGTTTGCACTGAACAGTCAGCTGTGATCCTAATGGGTTTTCCTTTATATGTGACTTGTTGTTTCTCTTTTGCAGCTTTCAGTGTCATCTATGAAAGCCAGAAGAGCCTGGACCAAAGTAGTCCCAGTTTTAAATGACCACAGATGCCAACCCAGATTACTATA
>NW_008350246.1:349850-356805 GCF_000622305.1 Nannospalax galili | reverse complement strand
TTCTTAAATTTTTCGTAATCGTTGTTTTATAGGTCTAGTTCGTCCACTTTATCTTCCAGTCTTGATACTCTGTTTTCCATTTCACTCATCCTATTATTGAGGCTTTCACCTGTTATTTCAAATTAGCTTACTGAGTGTTTCACTTCCTTCTTCATTTCAGCCTGGGTAGTCTTCAATATTTCTAGGTCTTTTCTGAATTCATTCATTCAGTTTAACTCTATGGTCCTTCAGTTCTTTGATTTTTTTGTGAAGTGTGTTATGATGATTAATCATCATCATTGACTGGATTTAGAAACACACCTGTGGGTGTGTCTGTGAAGACTGTCCAAAGAGATTTAACTGAAGAGGGAAGACCCACCCTGAATATAGATGATACCATCTCTCAGGCTGGGATTCCTCACTGAATAGAAAGGAAAAACTGAGCTGGGCATGGTGGCAGACATCTTTAAACCCAGCACTCTGGAGGCAGAGGCAGGTGGAACTCTGTGAGTTGGATATGTTATTTTGGTTTTTCGTGTTATTATTTTTTCCCTGTGATTTTGACATGTGAATTTCTTTTGTCGTTTCTGATTCTTGTGTGAGACTCAAACCTTCAAGTTTAGGTCTGCTTCTTTTTGTGAACTTTATGTGTTCTTGTGGTTTACTTTTTGTGCATGAAAAGCTGGTTCCTCTAAGCTTCTGCTTCTCTTTTTTGATTTTATATTGGAGTGGCCAGATTGCTTTTGTCTTCAGGAGTTTCCACACAGAGGAGAGGATGAAGTCAGATGAGGATCAGATGCTCTCAGGCTTTCTCCTAAGGTCTGGATCCCTCCAGGAAAGATTTTGGCCTCAAGAATTTGGAGGTTAGACTGGCCTGAGAGCAGGGCCCAGGAAAGATGCTGGTCTCAGGCAACTGGTAGCAATGTCCCCCAGAGATGCAAGGGGAGATGGGGGCAGGAAGGGGCCCAAGGGCTCCTGGGGACTGCACTGAAGAGCTGGGTTGGTCTGGGTGCAAAGGATCAGGAAGGGAAAAGTTCAGCCCCAGCATCCAAGAAAGAGGCTGGTGGGTTTGCAGCCCAGGGAAGCAGCTGGAGGTGAGGGAGGGACCAGGCCCTGAGGGCTCCCAGGAGAGAGGCTGGTGGGTTGCTGCAGACCAGGGAAGCAGGGGGAGATGAGGGTGGGGCCAGGCCTGGGGACCCCAGAAGGTACTGGGTTGGTCTGGATGCAAAGGATCAGGAAGCAGTGGTGGTTCCCCCAGTGTCTGGTACGCCAAGATAAAGAATGAGACAGGACTAAGGCTAGGAGGAGAGATGGGGGTGGGGGTGGGGTGAATGAGGCTGGGGGTGTCAAGGCTCGGAGGGCCTATCGACTTACCCCGGAGAGAGGCCTGCTGGCCATGCAGGCCCAGGGAAGCAGTGCTCTTCTATTTTTTTAAACATTTATTTTTAAGAGAGGAAAAATAGGAATAAGAAATGAAAGACCGAAGAATTTGTCAACATGGAATCAACTTTGGTGGAATAATGAAGGTTTCCATTAGCTCTGTTCCTTTTTTTTTTTTTTTTTTTGAAAATCCTAATGAGTTTATTGGACTTGCTAACAGAGGAAAGGGTGGGTTTTTTTTTTTTTTTCTTTTTTTCCTTCGGTCTTTTTGATACAGGGTCTCACTGTAGCCTCAGCTGTCCTGGAACTCACTATGTAGACCAGGCTGGCCTTGAACTCACAGAGATCCACCTGCATCTGCCTCCCAAGTGCTGGGATTAGAGGCATGCACCACCACGCCTGGCTAGGGTGGGTTTTTTTTTTTTAACAGAAGAGTGGGCACACCCTCATTTATGGCTATGCTGGAAAGTCCACACTGAAATATTGACCCTGTGACTTCCCAACAGCCTCATGGTACCTCATGGTGCTCTCAGCTTATAGATCCTTACCTCCCCCCACATGCAGCTAAGGTTGACTGATTGGGTGGGAGGGGTAACTGACTCCCACACTGACTCCTTGAGGAACATGTGAAGGAGGTGTGACTATAGCTTGCTGGCATAGGGGTTGGAAGACACTTCCAGGTAATACTCCACCCCTTCCTCTGGCTCTTATATTCTTTCCACCAACCTCTTCTGAAAAAGTCCCTGAGCTGCCGCGAACCAAGACTCCAACCAGCAGAGCCAAGGAAAGGACAACACAGATGCCAAGGTGAGGTTCAAGCAATTCTCTCTCCCTTTATTCTTCGTCATCCCACAATATATACCCTCATCAGATCCATCCCACAATCAGACTGTCACACGGAGCCAATCAGGACATGAGCACAGGGCTAACATGCAGGCAGAGCAGCAAATCATTGGGCCACGCAATAGAATCATGCTCGGTGACGTATCATGTCAGGCAGGCTGCGCGTGATCAAGCTTACAGCGCTTGTGCGAGTTGGAGCAAACAAGTGAGGGTCACGAGGCTTGGCAGCCAGCTAGGGCGCCATCTTGGCCGGCTCGACCACGCCCGCTTCCCACACTGAGCCTTGGAGGGGGTGATGTGTGGAATGATCTTCCTCCCATTGTGGCAAGGCACTGATCTTTTGGATCTCTGCATCATCTATTTTCCATGGGCTGCTGGTCCATTTCAGTGGGATTCCATCTACTATAAAAACACAAACAGTTGGGGCTGGAGAGATAGTTCACACTCACATCATGTAGCAATAGGGTTTTACCATTGTCCACTTCTGGTGTACAACCAACATTATTAGCAATGGCCTTTATTATTTTGGGGACCTCTAGGACCCCTATGACCAACAGCTCATAGGGGGGCAAATAGGGTGGTAATCCACCTCTGGCACTGGGATTTTCATTTAATAATTGCATGGCTTTGGTAGGGCTTTCTTCCATCCCCATAGGGTTCCTTCTGTGTTTAAGTCTTTTTTCTTTTTCTAACTGTGTATTGGGAGAATTTTTTTCCCTTTATTCCCATTTTATTTATGTGTGTATGTGTGTACATAAAAATCATGTGTGTACATGAAAATGTGTGTGAGTGCCTTTAGCAGACACAAGTGGGTGTTAGATCCCCTGGAGCTGGAGTTACAGGTGGCTGTGAGCTGGGTGCTGGGACCTGAACTTTGGCCCTCTGGAAGAACAACAAACATCTCTCCAACACCATATTTTTATTTTTATTTTTTTGAGACAGGGTCTCCCTATAGTTCCAACTGGCTTGCAACTCACTATGTAGATCAGGCTGACCTCAGTCTCACAGAGATCCACCTGCCTCTGCCTCCTGAGTGCTGGGATTAAAGGTATGTGCCATTGTGTTTGGCCTTGTTTTTTTTTAAACAAGAACTTTTATTTTATGACTGATCACTGAAATCTTCAAGATGAACTGGATGCTACAACAGCTGCCCTCTTGGGTTTTGAGCCTTCATGGAATCCATGTCTGAATCTGTGATAGACAATTTTCAGGTGCTTCATCTGTCCAGTCCTTATAGTATTTCATCTCAGCCTTGGCACTACTGTTATACTTCCTCTTGCACTTGGCAGGGTAGCCACATTTGCCACAGGTCAACTTCTGAAGGTGGTAGACCTTACAGCCAGAGCAGAGGCACAGAGTGTGTGTCCAAACAATGACATTCCCTTAATCATCTTGCTTCTGCCCCCAAGGCCAAAGAGACCAGGTCTTATTTTTATTTATGCGTGTGTGTGTGTGTGTGTGTGTGTGTGTGTGTATGTATGTATGTATGTGTGTATCTTTGTGTGGGTTTGTGCATATGAGTGTAGTGCTCTTGGAGGCCAGAAGAAGGCATCTAATCTTTTGGAGCTGTAGGTAGTTGTTAGTGGCCTGACATGGGTGCTGGGAACCAAACTTGGGGTCTTCTGCAAAAGCAGAAAATGCTCTTAATAACTACTGAGCCATCTCTCTAGCCCTATTGTGATTTTAAAAAAATAATGGCCATTTTGGCTGGAATGAGATAGAATCTCAAAGTAGTTTTAATTCATAATTCCCTGTTGGCTAAAGATAATGAACATTTTTTCATATACTTATTAGCCATTTGTACTTCTTTATTTTTATTTATTCTATCTCTCTGCCTCTCTGCCTCTGTCTCTCTCTCTCTTTCTGCATTTGTATGTGTATGTGTATGGGTGTTTTGTGTGTAGGTCAGGAGACAATCTTAAGTGTCAGATGAGTAGTTGGCAAGGACTTTTTCTCATTATGTGTCGTCTCTTTACTCTGCTGTTTTCTTTGCTGTACAGAAGTCTTAATTTGCTGTAAAAAGAAATCAAATTCTATCTCCTCTACTGAATGCTTGCAAAGTTTCAGTTTCTCCATCCACTAAAATAGGAATAGGTCTGCCTATTCTCAGGCACCCCCACTCTCCAGCTCTGGTCTCTATCACATCCTTCTCCCCATCCCCAAATCCCATGAGAACCTGTGCTGGCCAGGAGTACCAGGAAAGCCTAGGTTAGCTGCAGTGTCCAACTCATGCTCCCATAGCCATCCTCCTGTCCCAGATAACTGGAGCTCAGACTGAGTGTGGTACTCAGCATGACTGCTGGGAGATCACAAGCAAAATCACCCAGAACAACTCAAGAGGGACTAATTACCTTCTTAAAAACCTAACATTGACTGAAGAACCCAATACCTTTTTCCATGATTTTTATTTTTTTATACCTATAAACATCTAAAATTTAATAAAAACATGGCTTGGATAGTTTACTTCAGTCATAAAAAGGGAACTTCCAATAAATAACCAAGTCAGTAAAGCCCCTGGGTTTTCACAAAGGGAAAGAATTGAGCTACAGTGATCAGCTTTGGCCTCCTTCTCAGACCAGCAGGAATTTAGGGGCTCCTAAGAGACATGCTGCATAGGCGGAGAAGTGCAAGTGAACATGGATGCAAGAAGGAACATGGCTCAATGGTGTAGCTCTTAATGGAGTGCTGGGTTAGATACTCAGTACCAGGTGGGGAGAGTCCAAGAAAATGAGATGAGTTTCTTTGCACTGGGCAGATTGAGATGGGAAGACATAAGGGTGGTACTATCCCATGGGTTGGGGTCCTGGGCTGAATAAAAAGGAGAAAGTGAGTTGAGCATCAGCATTCATCTCTCTCTGCTTCCTGACTGTGGATGTGTGACCAGCTGCCTCAGGCTCCTGCCACCATGACTTTCCCACCATGATGGACTGTACCCTCACACTGTGAGGCAAAATAAAACCCTTTTTTCTTTAAGTTGCTTTTATTAGATATTTTGTAATAGTAGTAAGACAAGTGACAAATAACATGTAGGGGCAAGCAGTCCTAGGGGCAAACATTCATGGTTGGCCCTCCTCTGTGAAGTCCTTTAAGATCCAGGCCTGCCATCTCTAGGGTTGTGGCTTTTATCTTTAGAGTGGTGACAAGACTTCTAATACATCCAGACTGAGGGGAAAGACAAAGACAGGAGCCCAGTACTAGAAGGTTTTCTGAAGCTGAATATCACTGTGATACTGCCCAGGGATCAGTGGGGTGTACATGTGGATGCAAGGAATTCTGGGATGTGAACTCTTTTAAAAATTATCTGTTCGCCAGGCATGGTGGCATGCACCTTTAATCCCAGCACCTGGGAGACAGAGGCAGGTGGATTGCTGTGAGACTGAGGTCAGCCTGGTTTACATAGTGAGTTCTAGGTTGGCTGGGGCTATAGGGAGATTGTCTCAAAAAAAAAAAACAAAAAAAAAACAAAATTATCTATTTATTTATGTGGGATAGGGTGGAGGTAGCTTTGGAGGTCCAAAGAAGGCATCATATTTCCTGAAGCTGGAGTTACAGATGGTTGTGAGCCATTTGACATGGGTGCTGGGAACCAAAATTTGGTCCTCTGGAAGGGAAATACATTCTCTTAAATGCTAAGTCATCTCTCCATGAGGTGAGCTCTTTATTCCAGGGCTGCTATGGTGCTGCTGAGGATGGGGTTTCTTCACTTCTAATATTGAGAGCCAAGGGGAGTCTGGGAGCTGGGAGATGCATGGTACTATCTGCTAACATAGAGAACAACCTGCAATTCCAGCCTCAGGGCTTGTACCCTTCAGCACATCTCTATGTCTCTTAGTATTTGCACTATGTGTTATAACTAACAAAAGAATTCCATACACATGCCCTATTTTAATATATTACTTACTTATGCTGATATATTAAAACGTATTACATATAAGACAGACATCTCCACTAATGATGCCATCCCAGCTTGGGCCTTCCCCATCTTCCAGAATTGACCTGACAGGTATTCTATCAGGTGTGCGCTGGTATTGAAAAGATCTCTGCAATATTCATGGAAAGGGTTCTACAGATTGCATCTGGCTTTCAAACACACATTACCTTCTCCCAGTCCCTCTTAGTGTCCATCAGATCTTTTAGAGGGATGGGGTTGAGGAGAGCTGGAAGTAAAACCCAGAGCTTTGCCTCTGTTAGACAGATACTCTACCACTGAGCAACATCCCTCACCCTATCCATCAAATCTTAACATGGTCCTGCCACTCAGTGCTCTGGAGTAGTTGTTGTGGGTGAAGCAGATTATTTATTTATTTACTTATTATCTATCATTTTGAGACAGGGTCTCATGTAGCTCAGGTTGGACTCAAATTTACTATGTAGCCAAAGATGACCTTGAACTTCTGATATTCCTGCCTCTACCTCCTGAGTGCTGGGATTACAGGTGTGCATCACCGCACCTGGTTTATATAGTGGTGAGGACTGAACCCCAGTACCTTGTGCATGCTAAACAAGCACTCTGCCAAATGATATGCATCCTCAGCACCTTGACTTCTGTATTAGTTATCTTTCATTTTTTTATCTTACTTCTTTTTTTTTTTTTTACTTTACAGCACAACTTTTTTTTTTCATACAGAAGAATTCATTCCAAAGCAATTGACATTGAGACGTTTTCACATGCATTTCTAATCTCTATATGCATGACTATCACTGGTCACAGTCGCCCACCTTCTGAGCTCCTCGGCATCTGAGCATGATTACA
>NW_008350246.1:343151-344470 GCF_000622305.1 Nannospalax galili | reverse complement strand
CTGAGGATAGTAGTGCAGGCTAGGAGAGTTAGCAGGTGGTGCAGGTCGAGGGAAGCAGAGAGAGGTGAGGGCGGGGCCAGGACCAGAAGCGGTGCTCCTGGAGCCCAAGAAAGGGACTGAGTTGCTCTGGGTGAGAAGGGTCAGGAAGCAGTATTGGTTCCCCAGGTGTCTGGGGCCCGGAGACTAGGAATGGCGCAGGGCCCAAACTAGGAGTATAGAACGGCGAGGCGGGGGATGGAAGGGTAAATGTCGCTTAGGGAGTCCCGGCGCGGAGAGCTGCGCTATAGACTTACCCCAAGAGGCCTGAGGATAGTAGTCCTTTCTTCTTTTTATACAGCTTAGGATCCCACCCCCTTATCTTTCATTTTTAATATTTTATTTATTATTTTTATTTTATGTATATGAGCATTTTGCCTACTTGTATATAAGTGCACCCTCATTGTTCAATGCCCATAGAGGTAAGAAGAAGGCATCAGATCCTTTGGAACTGAAGTTATGGAGGATGGCTAGTTTCCATGTGGGTGCTGGGGATTGAACTCGGTCTTCTGCTCTTAACTGCTGAATCATCTCTCCAGCTCTTAATAGTTACCTTTCTGTTGCTGTGATGAAACACCATGAGCAAGGGAACTTATAAAAGGAAGAGTTTTTTTGAGCTTATGCTTCCAGGGGCCAGAGTCCATAATGGTAGCAAAGGTGGCCTGAGCAGAAAGCCAAGCGATCTATCTTCAAGCAGGCACACGAAGCAGAAAGAGACTGGAAATCCTGCAAGGCTTAAGAACTCTCAAAGCCCACCCCTAGTGACATGCTTCCTCCAGCATGACCACACTTCCTAAAGGTTCCATGACCCTCACAAACAGTGCCACAAACTAGGGAAAAAATGTTCAAATACTTGGAGCCTATGGGAGACATTCTCATTCAAACTACCACAGCATCTATTTTTTTTTTTTAAGTTTTGGGGGGGGGTGTTAGGCTTAAGAACTCTCAAAGCCCACCCCTAGTGACATGCTTCCTCCAGCATGACCACACTTCCTAAAGGTTCCATGACCCTCACAAACAGTGCCACAAACTAGGGAAAAAATGTTCAAATACTTGGAGCCTATGGGAGACATTCTCATTCAAACTACCACAGCATCTATTTTTTTTTTTTAAGTTTTGGGGGGGGGTGTTCTTGGATCCTTGGAGCCTGTGTATGTCTCTAAAGTCATTGGGTAGATTTCAATGGTAATGTTTATCACCTCTACTAATTAGCATGAAATAAATTTCTATGCTTCGTCCTCAAACATAATACATTTTTAAAAATTTGTCGGTTATTTTGTGCA
>NW_008350246.1:338365-342415 GCF_000622305.1 Nannospalax galili | reverse complement strand
TACAGGACATTTTGAGAGATGCTCATAGTCCCCTGGAACTAGTTGACCTAAAAGGGCAAGGAGCAAAATCTGCCCTTATGTCCCTCTGACCAAATTATTTTAGGCCACAAAGTATATGCGCTAAACATCCAAGAAGGTTAGTTCTACCAGTCTGGTACTTTTAATTACTGTGTATCATGTAGATAAATCTTGGGCAAAGACCAATTATTCTCAGATAAACCTTATCTATCTTGATCTGCTAAGTATAATTTTTCAGTAGGTTGTTGGAGTAATACCATTTCCTCCCTCTGGTTTTTAAAACTAGCTAGGCATTATTTATCTCTCGCATTGTCTCACCCCTCTATCATGGTTTCCCCAATTAAGGTTCCTCCATTTTTGACCATTCTTCCTTAATAATACCCTTCTCGTATGATCCTACCTCTCTTGAGCTACTTCTTTCCCTTTATCCCCTAGGTTCCTTGTATACCCTTCCCTCCCCTGCCTCCATTAAACTAACACAATTTTTATCAATATATCCCTTATTAAGGCCTGTTACCTACTATTCTTCTCCTTCAGGTTATTTCTTTTCCTTTACCTCACTGTTTCCTTACCCTTGTCCTGGTTCCTGGAGTTATGTCTTGATACATACTCACTTAATCAGGTTTTGGTTCTAAGATCCACATATGAGGGAGAACATATGTCGATTTTTTTCTGAGTCTGTGTTACTTCACTTAGTATAACAGTTTCTAGTTCCATCCATTTACCTGCAAATTTCATGATTTCATCTTTCTTTACTGCTGAGTAAAACTCCATCATATAAATGAACCATATTTTCATTATCCACTCGTCAATTGAGGGACACTTAGGTTGCTTCCATCTCTTCACTAAAAAGCAGCAACACACATGGATGTAAAAGTGTCTCTGCAATAGGATGAGTTCTTTGGGTATATGCCAAGGAGTGGTATAACTGGGTCAAATGGTAGATTCATTTATAGTTTTTTAAGAGTTCTCTACACTGCTTTCCACAGGGGTTGAATAAGTTTGAAGCCCCACCAGCAGTGGATGAATGTCCCCCTTTCCCCAATCCTCTCCAACATTTGGTATCATTTGTTCTCTTGATCTTAGCCAGTCTGACTGGGGTAAGATGAAATCTTAAAGTGGTTTTAATTTGCATTTCCCTAATTATTAGTGATGTTGAACATCTTTTAAGATGCTTCATAGCCATCTTTACTTCTTTTCAGAACTCTCTGTTCAGCTCCTTACCCTATCTTTTAATTGGGTTACTCCTTGTCTTGATTCTCTGTTTTTTTTAGTTCGTTATATATTCTGGATATTAAACCTCTGTCAGATGTGTTGTTGGTGAAGATTTTCTCCCATTCTGTGGGTTTTCTGTTCACTTCCCTGGTTGCCTCCTTTGATGTACAGAAGCTTTTTATTTTAATGAGGTCCCATTGGTTAATTCTTGCCCTTGATTCCTGATCAATTGATGTCCAGTTTAGAAACTCCTTTCCTACACCTATATCTTGTAGGGTTTTCCCAATGTTTTCTTCTAACAGTTTGAGAGTTTCAGGCTTCACACTGAGGTCTTTGATCCATTTGGAATTAATTGACTTTTGTGCAGGATGAAAGATAGGGGTTTAGTTTCATTCTTCTACAGGTGGAGATCCAGTTTTGCCAGCACCATTTGCTGAACATGCTGTCTTTCCTCCAGTGAATATTCTTGGCCCCTTTGTCAAATGTCAGGTGGCTGAAATTGCATTTAATCATATTTGGGTCTTTAATTTTGTTCCATTTATCTATGGGTTTATTTTTGCACAAGTACCATGTTGTTTTTATGACTATAGCTCTGTAATATAGCTTAAAATCTGGTATAGTAATCCCCCCCACCGTGGCATTGCTCTTAGCATTCAGGGTTGCTTTGGCTATCCAAGGTCTTTTGTGCTTCCATATGAATCTTAGGATGCTTTTTTCCAATTCTGTGAAAAATGTCATGGGGATTTTGATCGGCATTGCATTAAATCTATAAATGGCTTTTGGTAGGATGGTCATTTTCACAATATTAATTCTTCCAATCCATGAGCATGGGAGGTCCTTCCATCTTCTGATGTCTTCTTCAATCTCTTTCTTTAAAGATTTAAAATTTTCATTGTTGAGGACTTTAATGTCTTTAGTCAGGTTTAGTCCCGAGATATTTTTTGAGGCTATTGTAAAAGGGAGTGTTTCCATGTAGTCTTTCTCTGATTGCTTGTTATTGATATATAGAAAGGCTACAGAATTTTGTAGATTAGTTTTGTAACCTGCCACTTTACTGGACATGTTAATAATTTCTAGAAGTTTGCTGGTGGAATTTTTGGCATCTCTTAGATATAATACCATATCATCTGCAAAAAGGGATAATTTGATCTCTTCTTTTCCAATTATTACTCCTTGAATTTCCTTCTCTTGTCTTATTGCTCTTGCAAGAGTTTCAAGCAGTAAGTTAAAGAGAAGTGGAGATAGTGGACAGCCTTGTCTGGTTCCTGATTTTAATGGAAATGCTTCCAGTTTTTCTCATAATGATGTTGGCTGTGCATTTGTTATATATGGCTTTAATTATGTTGAGGTATGTTCCCTTGTGTCCCAGGTGCCTGGTTCCTCCAAGGTGCCAGGCCTGCTCTGGAGAAGCCTTCTCTGCATCTATTGAAATGACCATGTGGTTCTTGTCTTTGAGCCCATTTATATGATTTATGACGTTTATTGACTTACATATATTGAACCATCCCTGGCTCTCTGGGATAAAGCACTTGATCATGGTGGATGATTGTTTTGATGTGTGTCTTATGAGGTTTGCAAGTATCTTGTTGAGATTTTTGTATCTGTGTTCATTAAGGATATGGGTCTATAGTTTTCTTTTTTGGTTGTATCTTTACCTGGCTTTGGTATTAGAGTGATGCTATCTTCATATAAGGAATTTGGAAGTTCTCCCTCCATTTCTATATTTTTGAATAAATTAAGTAGTATTGGATGTAGATCTTCTTTAAATGTCTGACAAAATTCAGCTCTAAATCCATCTGGTCCTGGGCTTTTTTCATTCAGGAAGTTTTATATTTCTGTTTCAATTTCTTTTTGTGTTATGGGTCTGTTTAAGCTGTTAATCTCTTCTTGGTTTAGTTTTGGTGGTTCCCATGCCTTTAGATATGCATCCATTTCTTTTAGGTTTTCGAATTTGGTAGCATATAGGTTTTTAAAGTATTCCCTTATAATGTTCTGTATCTTTCTGGTGTCTGTTGTGATGTTTCCCCTTTCATCTCTGATTTTGTTGATTTGGAGGTGCTCTTTCTTTCTTTTGGTTAATTGGGCTAGCGGTCTGTCAATCTTGTTTATCTTTTCAAAGAACCAGTTCTTGGATTTGCTGATTCTTTGTATTGTTTTCTTTGTTACAATTTCATTAATTTCTACCCTGATTTTTGTTATTTCTTCTTGTCTGCTGGGTTTGGGTTTCATTTGCTGTTGCTTTTCAAGTGTCTGGAGTTGCAATGTTAAGTCATTTATTTGTGTTCTTTTCGATTTTTTTGATGTAGGCACTTAGAGCTTTAAACTTCCCTCTAAGGACCGCTTTCAGTGTGTCCAAGAGGTTTTGTTGTGTTGTATTGTCTTGTCCTTTTCATTTAGTTCCAGGAATACTTTTATTTCTTAATTACCCTTTTCACCCATTCATCATTCAGGAGTGTGTTATTTAATCTCCATGTGTTCATGTGGTGATTAGGGCTTATTCCGTTGTTGATTGTAAGTTTGATTGCACTGTGGTCTGATAAAATGCATGGAATTATTTCAATCTTTTTGTATTTGTTGAGGTTTGTTTTGTGCCCCAGTTTATGGTTGATTTTGGAGAAGCTTCCATGGGGTGCTGAGTAGAAAATATGTCCTTTGGTGTTTGGGTGGAATACTTGACAGATGCCTCTTAAGTACATTTGATATATGGTATTTTTATTTCAGATGTCTTCCTGTTAACTCTATGCCCTGTTGACCTATCTAATGGAGACAGTGGGGTATTGAAGTCCCCTACTATTAATGAGTTGGGATTAATCCTGC
>NW_008350246.1:335675-338137 GCF_000622305.1 Nannospalax galili | reverse complement strand
AGAGAGTTCTTGCAGACAACAAAAAGATTGGTTTTGTTTCTTAATCCATTCACCTAGTCTGTCTTTTGACTGGGGAGTTCAGTGCATTAATATTTAAAGTTATTAATGAAAGATGAGTATTGAATCCTGTCATTTTTATTTCTCTTTACATTCTTGATATAGCAGTACTTTTCCACAATTATACCTTCATTGAATTTCTTTCTGCAACCACTTGGGTATAGTCATTCCTTTCTTCAGATCTTTGTATTGCTTCCAGAACTCTCTGAAGGGCTGGTATTTTGTGCATGAATTCCTTCTGACTATTTATGTCATGGAAGATTTTTCTTTCCCTTCGACTATAGTAGATATTTTGGCTGGGTATAGTAATCTTGGTTTGCGTCTGTGATCATTTAAAAAATACTTTGGTCCAGGCTCTTCTGGCTTTCATAGTTTGCGCTGAAAAGTCAGCTGTGATCCTAATGGGTTTTCCTTTATATGTGACTTGTTTCTCTTTTGCAGCTTTCAGTATTGTCTCTTTGTTTTGTACGTTTAGTGTTTTTACTGTAATGTGCCATGGAGAGTTTCTTTTCTGGTCCTGTCTGTTTGGTGTTCTATATGCTTCTTGTATTTGTAGGAGCATGCCTTTCTTTAATTTTGGGAAATTTTCTTCCACGATTCTGTTGAAGATCTGGTTCATGCCAATATCTTGTAATTCTTCTCCTTTCTGTATGCCTATGATTCGTAAGTTTGGACTTTTTTATGGTGTCACACAATTCCTTCATATTCCAATCTTGTGATTTCTTAAATTTTTCAAAATCTTTGTTTGAGTGTTCTAGTTCATGCACTTTATCATTCAGTCTTGATACTCTGTTTTCCATTTCATTCTTCCTATTGTTGAGGCTTTCGCCTGTCATTTCTAATTGGCTTACTGAGTGTTTCACTTTTTCATTTCAGCTTGATTATTCTTCAATATTTCTCTTTCCTTAATTCATTCAGAAGTTTATCTTCCTTCAGTTCTTTGATTTCATTTGTGTGTTCTTTAAATTCATTGAATTCTTTTACCATGTTTATAATTGGTCTTTTGAGTTCCATGTCCTGCATTATCTCTAGGGTGTTCTCATTGTACTCCTCTAGAGGACTATTGGTATTTGGTGGGGATATGTTATTTTGGTTTTTCATGTTATTATTTTTTCTCTGTGATTTTGACATGTGAATTTCTTTTGTAGTTTCTGATTCTTGTGTGAGACTCAAGCCTTCAAGTTTGGGTCTGCTTCTTTTTGTGAACTTTATGTGTCTTTGTGGATTACTTTTTGCACATGAAAAGCTGGTTCCTCTATGCTTCCAGTTCTCTCTTTTGATTTTATATTGGATTGGCCAGGTTGATTTTGCCTTCAGTAGTTCCCACAGAAGCCCATGTCCAATGAGGATCAGATGGTCTCAGGCTTTCTCCTAAGGTCTGGATTCGTCCAGGAATGATTTTGGCCTCAGGTATTTGGGGGTTGGGCTGGCCTGGGAGCCAGGCCCAGGAACAATGCTGGTCTTGGACAGCTGGTGGCTGAGCCACCCAGAGATGGAAAGGAAGATGGGGGCAGGAAGCGGTCCTTAGGGTTTCTGGGGAGTGCACTGAGAAGCTGTGTTGGTCTGGATGCAAAAGTTCAGGAAGAGGAAAGGTCAGCCCCTGTGTCCAGGAAAGAGGCTGGCATTTTATGCAGGCCCAGGGAAGTAGAGGGAGGTCAGGGTGGGGCCAGGCCCAGAAGCAGTGCTCCTAGGGACCTGAGAAGGAATTGAGTTGGTCTGGATGCAAAGGATCAGGAAGCAGTGGTGGTTCCCATGGTGCCTGGGGCTCCAAGAGAAGGAATGGGTCAGGACCTAGGCTAGGAGGAGAGACGGGCGGGGAGATGGGAGGGTGAATGAAGCTGGGGGAGTCAAGGCACAGAGGGTGCAATTGACTTACCCTGGAGAGTGGCCTGTGGGTCAGAGAGAGTCCTGTGTGGGTGCAGGCCCAGGGAAGCAGAGGGATGTGAGGGTGGGGCCAGGCCCAGAGTCCATACTGGTATTTATTTTTCCAGTTAATTATTTATTTAATAAACACATACTTAGAAGAAGCATTTCATTACAACAGCATTGACATATTCAATAACAATTTTCTGAGCTAAGATGTATCTTTTTGAAAATTCATTATAAAATTTTAGTTTTACAGTTGAATTTTTACAGTTATACAATATTGTACTCAGAATAAACCCTATAAGACATAAAATTTAATGAGGTTTTAACCTTTAAAAAAGAACTCCATTTCATTATTAAAATACACAGTTTCATACAGAAAAATTCATTTTCAATGCAATTGAAATTAAGATGTTTGCACATGCATTTCTAATCTCTATATATCTGATTATAACTAGTGACAGTCGGTTACTTTCTGAACTCGTTGGCATCTAAGCATGGATATAAACTCATCAGGTAGATTTCAATGGTAATGTTTT
>NW_008350246.1:334828-335009 GCF_000622305.1 Nannospalax galili | reverse complement strand
TACACCCACTTCCCAGATGGCACCCTCCCATAGCCTCCCTCCCCCACTAGATCCCTTATACTCTGCTATCCCTGCTACTGTTTGCGGTGTTGTCGGCACCCTCAGCCATTCCCCACTACTTGCCCTTCTGGTGAATCTAGTCAGCCTATCTAGAGGTCTTTGTTTTAGGAGGGTCAGCTGT
>NW_008350246.1:325272-334470 GCF_000622305.1 Nannospalax galili | reverse complement strand
GAGGAAGTGATTCCTCTATGTTGACCCTCCTCTTTGTAGACTGGACATGGGCTCAAGTCCGTCTGGTGGGGTCTCCTCAGTCTCCTTGATTAAGGGGCCAGATGACCCACCACCATTACAGGACATGAAACTAGTTGACCTAGGAGGGCAAGGAGCAAAAACTGTCCTTTATGTCCCTCTGACCAAATTATTATAGGCCTCAAAGTATGTATGTTAAACATCCAAGAAGGTTAGTTCCACCAGTCTGGTACTTTTAATTACTGTGTGTCATGTAGATAAATCTTGGGCAAAGACCAATTGTTCTCAGATAAACCTTACCTTGACATATGTTTCTTGATCTGCTATGTATAATTTGTTAGGATGTTGTAGGAGTAATATGGTTCCCTCTAGTTTTCAAAACTAGCTAGGCATTATTTATCTCTCACATTGTCTCACCCCTCCACCATAGTCAATGGGGGCACCTTAAGTGGGAAAACTGTGGTGGAGGCTTGAGACAATGCAAGAGATTCTGGTATTTGGAGATTCATTTTTTTCCCATTTTATGTATATGGGCATTTTTTCTGTGTATGTATATATACCATATGTGTGTCTAATGCTGGCAGAGTCTAGAACAGGGCATCAGATTCCTTGGAACTAGAGTTACAGACAGTCATGAGGCACCATGTGGGTTCTGGGTATTGAACCCAGGTCCTCTGCAACAGTAGCCAGTACTCTTATCCATTAAGGCATTCCTTCAAGCCTTAAGAAATTCTTTTGCCCTTGTTCTGTGTTGGGCATAAGATTCTTCTTTTGCTTTCTTCTTCTGTCATTTTATCTCAGCCAATTGATTGTATAAGTAAAATAAGTAATGTATTTCTTTTCTCCATGCTGTGACCAAATACCTACTAAGAAGCAATTTAAGGAAAGAAGGGTTTATTTTGGCTCATGATTTCAGAAAAGATACAGTTCATTATGTCAGGGAACACAGTGGAAGGAGCCCCAGGCAGCTGATCATATTGTGTCCACCGACAGAAAGCAGAGAAGGGGCAGGAAGTGGGGACAGAGCTAACAACTCTTAAGGCCCTCCCCCAATGACCCATTTCCTCCAGTGAGGCTCCACCTCACAAATGTTCCGTAACTTTCTGAAATACTGCCTCTAGCTGGGGATCAAGTGTTTAAATACAATAGCTTTTCGGGGACATTTCACACCCAAACAACAAGAAGTAAATCAATTATTCAAAGAGTGCTTTATAAAATGTAATCATCTCAAGCTTTGGGAGGTAAAAAGATGTGAGACCCTGTCATGGAGTGAGGCTGGAGAAAGGGGCCACCTTAACATTTGTATGCCATAAGGTTTATGCTGGCAGCAGAGATGAGTCATGGGAAGCTTTTCAGGAAGGGAGGGATGATGGTCTGTTTATTTTACAAATACCACCTGATTATGGTGGACCATATATTGGTGGGTGGTAGGGAAAACATAAAGGTGGAGGCCAGTTTCAAATCCTTGAATAGCCCAGAATTGTGGCAAGTGTTTGAGCCTGTGTGGGAATGGTGGGATAAAAGAGAGCTGAAAAGCTGGAGGGATTGAGTAAATAGAAGCAGTCTGGCTCCTTCCATTCACTAAACTGGTGGGGTCCAGGAGTGGCCAAGTGATTGGTGAATGGGCAAGTCAGTAAAAATCAGGAAGCACACAATAAAAAGGACTAAGCTTGAAAGACGATGTGAGTTCAGTTCAGAAGAAGCTGAGCTTGAGATGCCTGTGGGATTTTAGATAGAACCATCCGAAAGTTAACTAAACATGTAGGTCTATGGCTCATGTCTCCAGCTTGACTGGAGTTAGAGATCTGAAATGGCAGCTCAGGTTGTAAGGATGTTGTGTGGAGAGAGGAGAAAGGAAGTCTTGTTCATCCCATATCTGTGGTTTTCTTTTCTGTACTTTGTTTTCTATAATTTCACTTATTCATTATGTTCTGAAAATTTAAGTGTAAATGAAAAGAAATACTAGGTTATTTATTTTTGAGGTAAGATCTCATGTAGCCCAGACTGGCCTTGAACTTACCATGTAGCTGAATATGACCTTGAATTTCTAATACTCTTGCTTCTACCTCCTGAGTGCTGGGATTATAAGAATACCACACAAGGTTTATGTGGTGACAGGAACAGAATCCAGCACTTCTTGCATGCTAAGAAAACATCTTACCAACTGAGCCACATCCCCAGCCCTAATCATAAGACTTAAAAATTTTTTAATTAAATTTATTATTTCTCTCTCTCTCTCTCTCTCTCTCTCTTTCCCTCTCTCCCTCTCTCCCTCTCTCTGTGTAGCACCATGGCACATGCAAGGACAGCCTGCAGGCATCAGTTCTTGCCTTCCACCATGTGGGTCCTGGAGATTGAATTTAGATCATCAGACTTGGTAGCAGATGCACTGTTGGATAGGCGTGTCCTCCGAAGGGAACCAGTAACAGCTGAATATCTAAACCCTAAGAGACTCCCTAGACAGAGGGAGAGACAGTCACCCCTCCCACCTAATTGGTCAGCTTCAATTGCATGAGGGGCAGGTCTAAGGACAGGCACGGAGGAAAGGTTGGGGGAGTCACCATCTTGGTCATCAAAATGTAAGGAAAAAGCCCGGGGGTGCATGCCTTTGTAAGTAACTCTTCCGGACATCATAAACTTTACACAAAAACCTGAATAGAATGCATTGTTTTGGTTTTGTCTTGTCAGTCAGGCATAGGGACAGAATGGGGCCTGGGGGCTGAAAGAGTGTGGACACAGGCCTCCTAGGAGAGAATTTAGCTTTACATGACCTTACCAGTTAAGCCACCTTGCTAGCCCAAGTTTTAAATAACACTCCACAACAAGTAGCAAATGAAATATTGTAGTCCTGTTCCATCCCATCTGGAGTGTGACTCACCACTGTGCCCAGAGTATTCACACTGTATATACTACCTGCCTGTTAGTCACTTAGTAGATGACTCAGTGACTAATGCCTTTTATTCCTGTTCCTTAATAATGGCCCAAGGTATAGGGACAGTGAAATTGGCAATGTAACTACAAAAGAGAAGCTATGCCACACTTCATTTAAATAAAAAAGTAATCATACAATAAGATATTTTGAGGGAGACCATGTACTCACATGACCTTTACTATAATATGCTGTGTAGTTGTTCTACTATGTTATCGTTATCAGTAATCTCCTACTGTGCTTAATTTATTTTTATTTTCTGTGTGTACATGTGTATGTTTTACAGGGGTGTGTCTGTGTGTATGCAGGTGCATGTGCACATGTGTGCAAGCATGTGTGGAGGCAGAGTTCAGGTTGAACTTCAGGTGTTGTTCTTCAGGCGGTATCCAACTTAGTTTTGTTTTTTTGAGACTGAGTCTTTTGCTGGGACCTGGTACTCAACAACTAGTGAGGCTGGCTAGTCATGGAGCCCCAAGGATTTGCCTGTCTCTGCCTCCCCAGTGCTAGGATTATAAGCACATGCCATTATACTTGGTTTCTTTTATGTGGGTTCTGGGGATCAGGACCTCATACTTGTATGGAAAGCTCTTTACCAATTGAGCTATCTCCCTGCCCCTAATGTATAAATTAAATGTTATCATATGTTTGAATGCATCAGGAAAAGAAAAAAAAACCCCTTAGTATATCCTGGGTTCAGTACTACCTGTGGTTTCAAGCATCTGTGGAAGGTTCTAGAACTCATCTCCCATACAGAAGGTGATACAGTGAAGGAAAGAACCCTGTGGCATTAACTCCAACATAGGAAAATAGGTTATGAAGTGGACCAGCTAGAGACTGTGCAATCAGAGGACTCAGGAGAAAGCAAAGGGAATGTGATGGACCAGGCCCCAAGGGAAGGGAGCCTCCTGGGACTATGGAGGGGTTCACCATACTTGCGTATGTTAGATACTTTTCCTGTTGCTAATTTAAAACACATTCTGACAAAAGCAGCTTCATAGTGGCTATGGTGGTACATGCTTTTTTCTTTTTTTCTTTTTCTCTTGGTCTTTTGAGACAGGGTCTCCCTATAGCCCGAGCTGGCCTGAGCTCGCTATGTAGACCAGCTAGCCTCGACCTCACGGAGATCTGGCTAATTTAAAACACATTCTGACAAAAGCAGCTTCATAGTGGCTATGGTGGTACATGCTTTTTTCTTTTTTTCTTTTTCTCTTGGTCTTTTGAGACAGGGTCTCCCTATAGCCCGAGCTGGCCTGAGCTCGCTATGTAGACCAGCTAGCCTCCTGCTTCTGCCTCCCAAGTGCTAGGATTAAAGACGTGCGACACCATGCCCGGCTGGTGCATGCTTTTAATCCCAGGACTTGGGAGGTGGAGGCAGGCCAGTCTGTGTGGTCTACATAGTGAGTTTGAGGCCAGCCAGGGCTATAGGGAGATCCTGTATCAAAAACAAACAAGCAAACAAAAAGCAACTTAAGGAGGAAGAGTTTATCCTGTCCACAGTTTGAGGTGCAGTCCATCATGGTGGGCAACTGGAGGCAACAGGACCTTGAAGCAGCTGGTCATATTGCATCCATAACCAGGAAGTAGAGCATTGAATTCTGGTGCTCAGGTAGCTTTCTCCTTTTTATGCAGCCCAAGACACTGACCCAGGCAATGGTGCTGCTGACATTTAAAGTAAGTCTTCCTACTAGGGAAGTTAACCCCATCTAGAAACTCCCTCACTGGTATGCCCAGAAACTAACCTAGTTCAGATAATCCCTCACTAATGTGTGTGGAGGCTTGTTTCCTAGGTGATTTTAGATCCTGGCAGGTGGCAATAAATATTAACCATTACATCCAGTGAGCAGTGGGTAGGAACCCGTGCAAGGGTTTGGGGGAGCCTCATATCCACTCATAATCTCGGCCAGATGTTTTTAATTCTTTTTGTTATTTGGGGTGGGTATATCTGGGTGTCAGAGGACAACTCTATGGAACTGGTCCTCTCCTCCTCCACATGTGTTCTGGGAATCAAACTTGGATCGAGAAGCTTTCAAGGTAAGTACCTTTATCTCCTAAGCCATCTCCCTGGCCCGGCCAGATGGTTTTAAGGGAGAAAGTGTGGTGGAAACCAGACATCATGGAGCAAAGGAGGAGTAGGAAGTAGAGACTGTGAATGAAAACAGGACACGAGGCACTTGGCTGATTAAGGAAACTGAGAGGGATAGAGGGGAACAGAATAGAGAGTAAACTTTAGTTAGAGCACACCACTAATACCTATGTTAAGGGAGTCAAGTCTTCAGAAAGGTCTATTAATATTCCTTTAAAAAATTATAGTTCAGGGCTGGGGACATAGCTGAATTGGCAGAGTGCTTGCCTAGCATACACACAAGTCCTGTGTCCCATCCATAGCATTGCATAAACAGGTATGGTGGCATAAACCTGTAATCCCAACATTCAGGAATTGGGGACAAGAGGATCAAAAGTTCAAGGTCATCTTTGGCTGTATATTGAGTTCAAGACCAGCTAGGGACAACTGTAGTTTGTGAACTCCAAATACAAGGCTACCCTTTGTTGAGCATGTACACGTGTACCTAGGCCCCACTTTGACACCTCTTGAGGGCAGTGGACAGGGGTCTTTATCTGTGTGTCTGTCTCTGTCTTTAGCCTTAACTTAGGAAGTAAAATGGAAATAAGTGTATTGGATTAAGAAAATGAATGTAAACTGGGCTTGGTAGCATAGAGCCTGTAATCCCAGTTACTCAGGAAGCTGATGCAAAAGGCTCACAGATTCATAAGCTACCTGAGATACAGAGTGAATTCAAAGCTAGGAATGTAGTAAGACACTGTCAAAGTGTAAAAAAGTTAAAAAGAAAAAAAAAAGAGGACTAGGGACATAGCTCAGTGATAGAACACCTGTCTGACTTGTGTCTGAGATGCTCATGACCCTGGGTTCTAGTCATAGTGCTCCCCCCCAACAAACAATCAAAAAGGCAATTATCTAAACCCCGGCTTTGGTACTTTAATGTGTGTGAGTGAGTGAGTGTGTGTCTGTATATATGTATATACACATATGGGTATGTGCCTGTGAAGGGCACCTTAGTCCCAGGCACCTTCCGCCTTCTGTTTGAGATGGGGTGAACTTAGCCACGTAGACCAGTTTATGTGGCCCACAAGTTTCTAGGAATGCATCTGTCTCTTACTGGGGCTGATTATAAGCAGGCAGCACTACACCTGCTTTTTACATGGTATCTAGGGATTTAATTTTGTAAAGACAAGTGCCAAGTGCTTTTACAGACTCAACCATCTCCTCAGCTCAGACTTGGTACTTTATTTCAGCACTAAATTCCTTTTCTTGGAAGCTATTTAACAGTTTTAATTTGAACAATAAAGATACCTGGTGTTTATTGATTGCTTATTTCTCTATGTTTCTCTTGCCTGCCTTCCTTGTCCCATGAGGGAGGTTCCACTCAATTAAAGAGGATTTAAGGACCCAGGGTTAAGAAATGCTTGAAGTCACAGCCAGTGGGCACAGGAGCTTCATTCCCTGAGATGAATGGGTTTACACGGGAACTGCATGCATGCATTAGGAGCTTTCTTCAGACCTTTTGGAAAGAGTTCTTGCAGATGTTAGTGCTTTGTAGTTCAGGACTTAGAACACGTAGACCCCAGAGCTACTGTTGAGAACCATGTCTGTCAGAAATGCATTGCCCAGGTTGGAGTATAAAGAACAGAGTAGGGGGCAAGGTATGTGGCTCAGTTGGTAGAGTGCTTGCCTAAAGCCCTGCGTTCCATTCCCAGCACCATATAAACTGGAATAAATTGGGTGTAGTGGCACATGCCTGTAATTGCAGTTCTCAGGAGGTGGAAGCAGGAGGATCAGAAGTTCAAGGTCATCTTTGGTTACATAGTGAATTCAAGGCAGGGTAGAGTGTCTATTCATTCTATAGCAAAAGGGAAATTTATTAATTTTTTTCTCTTTTCTTTTTTGAGGCAGGGTCTCAAGTAGCCTGAGCTGGCCACAAACTTGCTAAGTAGCTGAGGATGACCTTGAGCTTCTGATCCTCCTGCCTCCATCTCCCAAGTGCCGGGATTACAGGCATGCATCATCATGCTCAGCTATCATGTTTCCATATTTCTTATTTTATTTTAAAGCTATCTTTTAAAAAACCATTTCTTTCTTTATGTGTGTGTGTGCATTTATATGTATATGTATGGCTGTGTGCGTGCCACTGCATGCATATGGAGGTCAGAGGTTAACTTGGGAGAGTTTTTCTCCTTTCACCATGTGGATTCCAAGGACAGAGCTCAGGTTATCAAGCTTGGTGGCAAGTGCCTTTAGCCACTGAGCCCTCTTGATAGCCCAGTATTTATTTTGAAGAAGGGTCTTGTATGGAGTAGGCTGCTCTTGAACTTCTGGGCTCAGCTTCCCCAGGAGCACGTACTACAGGCACACTCTGAACCCAGCTGGGAAAGGGAGAATTTAGGTATCGATGTTTTTTTTCAATTGAGCTTTTAAAATTTCATACAACATTTCCCACTCGAATTCATACCCCCTCCCCCGTTTGTGCCTTCCCCTATTCTCCCACCAAACCCTGTGCACTCTGCCATACATGCTGAGTCCTGTTCATTCAGCCCATCCAGTGGTCATATGCAAGTCATACTCTCCCTCACCCAGCAGCAGCAATCAGTCTCAAATAGCTCTCGATCTAGTGCTGACCCGCCACCTATTTCTCACCTACCCTTTGGGCCCTTGTTTAATTGAGCTGACATGGGTCCCACACTCGATGCCACCACTGCCACAGGCTCATATAAGCAAGCCTCCAGTGGCCTGGAAGCCTCCACCTCCCTGTGTTCAAGAACCAGTCCTGGTTCTTACAATCTTTCCTCCTCCTCTTGTGTAATGGTCCCTGAGCCATGGGTGGGTGAGGTTCCATATAGGAATCCCATCCTACACTCTACAGTCTCTCATTCTCCGAAACTTGGCCAGTTGTGGTCTTCTGTGTGCATCACATTCTGATGTACATGGAAGCCTCACTGGTAAGAAATGAGGGGTGGATTAGCCCTCTCTCTACCCCTTATTCTGGTATGTTCCATGAGTCTTAGTTGTAGAGATTCGACTGCAGATATGTCACCTAGTACTGGGCATCTCCCAGACATACGTTCTCTGAGCCTGACCAGTGGTTGTATGTAAGTCATACTCTCCCTTACCCAACAGCAATCAGTCTCAAATAGCTCTCGATCTAGCACTGACCCGGCACCTGCAACTCTGCAGTAGCCCCCATCTGTTGCAAAAAGAAGCTTCTTTGCTGTACAGGATGCTTGTCACTAAAGGAGGTCTCTTCTGTCTAGCACTGTATTCCCTGCCAAGCAGCTCCCACGTATACATATGCACTAACGTTCAGACACTCTGTGTGCATTTCTCATAGGGTTTCTGGCGCAACACTTCCCCCTCTAGGTTTCCTAGTCCCCCGAGATTCATTCATCTCCACTCTTTTTTTCTTCCATCTGGCTTCCCTCCTCCCTCCCTCCCTAGTCACAGTGCCCCCATTATCCCCACCCTTCCCCCAGTACCTCCCAACTCTGGACACCTTTCCTCTCCTGACTTCCCTCTCTCCCCCACACCATGGCGCCTTGCGTGTCCCTCCCTCCTCTTGTATGCTGTTCCTAACTGTTGACTCCAGTGTATAATTTAGAATCACACATAAGAATTACTTTTTTGAGAAAGACCCAAAATTACTGAAATGAAACTTCTTTCTTTCCAAAATGTGGGAGCAAAGGGCTTGAAGACCCACCCACACTCTGGTTTTCTCCACCCTCTTTTAGAATCATTTGAAAGTGTGTTTATTCCTTCCCTCCCTTCATTCATGTCTTTTCTGGCATAGTTGAGAATAGCATTTTGCAGTGGTTTTTTTTTTCCTACTCTTTTAGTCTGTGTAAGTGGTCTGCGATTTACTTTATTCCAGATGTTTCTCCCCAACCTGCCTTTTGAAAGAAACCCAGAATTATTTTTAAACATAATTTGGAGACTTTCAAATAAAACAAATATCCTAATTGCCTGTGGATTATAAGTCCTTGGTTGGTGGTAGAGAGACCAGAGGACATGAAGCCAGTAGGGCAGGCTCTGGGAACATGTAAGGGTCTCCAAGGCTGGCCTTGTGAGCCTGGCTTGCTTTTCATTCTCCCTCTTTCTCTTCCACTTCTTCCTCTGCTCTCCTCCCTTCTCCTCTCCCTCCCCCTCTCCTCCCCCTCCCTTCTCCCTCCTCCATTCTTTTCCT
>NW_008350246.1:323644-325201 GCF_000622305.1 Nannospalax galili | reverse complement strand
TTTATTAAGGCAGTGCATGACATTTTTTGTATCTTTTTGAGACAGGGGGTGGGGGGGGGAACAACTGTCCTGGAACTTATTATGTAGACCAGGCTGGCCAGCCTCAATCACACAGAAATCTACCTGCCTCTGCCTCCTGAGTGCTGAGATTAAGGGAATATGCTTCCACATCCGGCTCCCTAGCCCTCTTTTCATAAAAATGTTTTTAAAGTTTTTATATGAATATATATTGCATGTTGAATGTACTTTTCCCTCACACCTCTCACCCTCCCTTTCCTTTACCTTCTCCCCACTCATTAACACATACATGATATGAATGGATAAGGAAAATGTGGCAAATAAACACAATGAAATTTCATTCAGCCATAAAAATGAATGGAGTTTGCAGGAAAATAACTGCAATTGGAGACAATCATATTAAGCGAATTAAGCCAGTCTCTGGAAGACAAATATTGCATTTTTTTTCTCATTTGTGCCCTGGATTTTGTAAAGGAAAAGCCTCTTTTAGCATCCAGGTGTATTCCCTTCTCGTGAAAGTCTCCCAGGGGCATAAGGAAAGCAGGAGATAGATATGTAGCTGGGACTGAGGGCCATCAGGAGGGGCTTTGCAGAAGAGAAGTCATCCCTGTTGCCCTCTGCCTAAGACTGCTGGAACCTTCAAGTGATTAGGAACCCCTGAGATGTGTGTGTGTGTGTGTGTGTGTGTGTGTGTGTGTGTGTATGCACATGTGTGTGCATATGTGTATGTGGGAGACCATATGTGCACAGTTCATGTGGGGGTCAGAGAACAACCTCAGGGGTCATTCCTCAGGTTCCTTCCACTTTTTGTTTGAGAAACGGTCTCTCATAGGATGGAAGTTTGGCACATTGGCAGCTATTTTCCTGCAAGCAAACTCTGCAGCCCCTGTGAGATTGTGTTACAAAGATAATTTGGCTTCAGAAGGTCTGGGTGAGCCCCCAGCCTCTGCATTCCCCACGCTCTCTGGTGTGCCCTCTGATGCTCTGTGGCTGCACTGGAGAAGATGTTGCTAGGATCTGGCGGGGAGGTAGAAGGAGCTGAGCATGCAGGCTACGGGAACAGCAAGTGTCACCTCATGTGAATGTGTGGTCTGCAAAAGAAATTTAGCAGATATGATCAAGTTAAGGACTTTGACCCTGAGAATAGTTCTGTGTTATTTGGGTGGGCTCCACTGAATCTTTCACATGGGTCTTTAAAAGTGGAAAACCAGGGGCTGGAGAGATGGCTCAGTGGTTAAGAGCACTGATTGCTCTTGCAGAGGACCCAGGTTTGATTCCCAGCACCCCACATAGTGGCTACAAACCGTCCTTAACTCCAGTTCCAGGGGAATCTGAAGCCCTCTTCTGACGTCCATGGAATTGCACGACACGGGTGCCCTCACATACATGCAGACAATACACTCATACACATAAAGTTAAGAAAATAATAATAAAATAAAATATTTTTTAAAAGTGGAAAATCACTGGCTGGGGAGATGGCTCAGTTGGTAAAGTGGTTGTGCAAACATGAGGACCTGTGTTCCATCCCTAGAACCCACA
>NW_008350246.1:290557-314913 GCF_000622305.1 Nannospalax galili | reverse complement strand
TTTTTTTATTTTATTTATTATTTTTATTTTATGTGTATGTGTGTATTGCCTGCATGTAGGTAAGCGCATCTGTGTCGTGAAATGCCTGCGGAGGACAGAAGAGGCTTTTGGATTCCCTGGAACTGGAGTTTCAGACAGTTGTTAGCTGCCATGTGGTTGCTGGGATTCGAACCCAGGTCTTCTGCAAGAACAACCAGTGCTCTTAACCGCTGAGCCATCTCTCCAGCCCCAGAACTCACATTTTTAAAAAGCCAGGTGCAGGGGGTTGAAGACATGACTCAGTCAGTAACATGCTTGCTGCATAAGCACAAGGACTGAGTTTGGATCATCAGCATCCACATAAAAAGCTGGGTATGGTGGTACATGCCTGTAATCCCAGTGCTTGAGAGACAGAGACGGGAAGAACCCTGGAGCTTGCTGACTGGCTTAGTCCTGCTGAATCAGTAGCTCCAGGTTCAATGAGAGACCCTGTTTCAGAAAATAAGTTGGAGAGCAATGGAGGAAGATACCTCTGGCATTCATACACATGAACACACATATGCGCACTCACACACATGTGCGTAAGTACATGAACATATACACTCACATACCCTGCCCCCCACAAAACTGGATGCGGTGTCATGCAGCTTAATTTTAGGGCTGGGGAGGCAGAGACAGGAGGACTCCTGGGGCTCATTGGTCAGTCAGTCTAGTTGAATTGGTGAGCTCCAGGGTCAGGGAGAGACCCTGTCTCAAACAATAAGGCCAGTAGGATTGCTCAGTGAGTAAAGGTACTTGTTGCCAAGCCTAATGACCTGAGTTAGGTTCAACTCCTGGAACCCACATGGTGAAAGTGAGAAGTAACTCCCATAAGTTGGCTTCTGACTTCCACATGTTCGTGAGTACACACACACACACACACACACACACACACACGTAAAAAAAATGTAAAATGGAACATGAATCTTTTTCCTGTAGAATCAAAGGCCAGTAGCCAGTTTCACTAAGATGGCAATGTCTTAAGTGTCAATTTTATTTTATTTACATTTATATACATTTGTTTATATACATTTCTCTAGTATTAGATTGCATCACATTTCTTAATTTGATAATGAGCTCTCATAGACTATTACAATGCAACATGAAACAAGTTTAGTAATAAACAACAACTTACAAAAAAATAAGGTAGAGAACAGTTCAGGAAGACATCTGACATTGAACTCTGTCCTCCATACATGCATATGTGCACCCACAACTGTACATACACAAGTGAAATAGATAAAAAACATAGAACCATGGCTGGCGGTGCTCACAGGCAGAGATATGACATTAGAAGATAGAGTACAGAGATGGCAGCATGAGACAGGGCCTGTTGCTGGTTCTGGGAAGTATGGGGACCAGAAGAGGGTCTCTGCAATGGAGCTAAGAAGCCCCCAGCTGACAGCCAACAGGAAACTAGAGACTCCGGTACTACAGCCTCATGGAACTGAATCCTGCTCACCCACAAGGAAATGAATCCACTGAGTCTCCTGTGGCCAGGAAGGCCTTTGGCCTGCAGAACTGTGTAACAATCAACTGTGTATGTGAAGTTGCCGAATTTGCAGTGGTTTGTTTCTGGGAATACTGGAAGGCAATTGCTAGGTCCAGAATGACTTTTCCCATCATGCTTTTCAGAGAGTGGCCTCAAGTCTTCCTCGGAAAACCAGCTTCCCCAAGTGGTCACACCAGATGCTGAACCCTCCCCAGAAACAGCTGCTGTTTTCTGAGAACAATAATCTGCCAGTAATCCTGAGAACAGAATGTAATCCTCTGTGCAAACTGCCCAGGCTTGATGCTACAAATGGCAGGTTGGTCTGGAATACATCTGTATTCTGTCCTGTCCTTCTTCCTCAAAACTTCCAGACTGGCTTGTGAGACTTTCTAGTGTTGTCTTAAAAAAAAAAAAAAAAAAAAAAGTCATCCAAAATCTTTTTTTTTGTTTTCTTTTAAGATTTATTTTTTAACTTACATGTATGTGTGTGGTGGGAGTGGTATGTACATGTGAGTGCTGGTGCCTGCCTAAGACAGAGGTGTTGGATCCCTTGGAGCTGGAGTTAAAGATCATTGTGAACTGCCTGATGTGGGTGCTGGGAACTGACCTCCGGTCTTCTGGAAGAGTAGCAAATATTGTTAACTGATGAGAAATCTCTCCAGATTACCTAGAATATACATTATTTTAAAAGGTCACTCTAGCTGTATGGTGGCACATGCCTTTAGTCCTAGCACTTGAGAGGCAGAAGCCGGCAGACCTCTGTGAAACTGAGGCCAGCCTAATTGACACAGTGAGGTGGGCTCTAGGAAAACCCTGACTCAAACAAACAAACAAACAAACGAACAAACAAACAAACAAAGGTCATTCAAGGGCTAGAGGTGTAGCTAGTAGTGTTTTCCTAGCATGCTCAAGGCCTTAGGTTTGATCCTTAGGACTACACACATAAAAATTTTTCTTTATGGGCCAATTTCCTTATAGTGTCTTTGTGTTTTTCTTTTTTTCTTAATTTTATATGAATGTAGTTGTATGTTTGTGTGGAAGTCACAGGATAATCTCAGGTGTTATACTAAGGAGTTCCACTTTTTGTTTGAGAAAGGTCTCACATTAAGTGAAGGCTCACTAAAGTACCCTAATTTGTGGGGATTTATGTATTTTATAGGGAGCCTGAGTCTTACTAATAACAAAATGGAAAATAGTGTCATTTGGGTAGGGAAGCTTTGGCAGTGAATTCCCTAAACGGATTTCCTTTTCCACCCTGCCTAGTGTGACCCCTTTTAAGAGCCACCCCACACCTCTCAAAACAGTCTTTGGCCATTTAATCAAGTAATTACTTCAAGTAATCAAGTAATGGCTGCTTCAACAAATAGCCATTGATCAGCTCCCCTGTGTGAGGCACAGTAGTCCAATGAGATGGACTCTTTGCCTTGGTCTTATTTCAACCTGCTATTGACACCATTCTCACCCCCAACTCCACTACAACCTTCCTACCCAGAACTAGACCCTGTCTCTGACCTCTTTTTTCTTTTAGTGTGTATTAGTTAGCTTTTTATTACTATAACAAAATAGTAATTATCAACTAATGAGGAAGAAAAGTTTATTTTGCTCACATTTTCAGAAGTTTTAATGCATGGCCCCTTGGCCCTCTTTCTTTGGGCTTGTAGCAGCACAGTAAATCATGGTGGGAGACTTAGGGGAGGACTGTTTGCCTTATGGTGGCCAGGATAAAGGAGAAGGAGGACGAGCAAGAGGAGAAAGAGGAGGAAGAGCAGTATTAGGGTTCTAATATGCCCACCAGGGGCATGCCCCCATAACCTAACTTCCTTCACTGGGCTCAACCCTCTAGAGGTTCTACAACCTCCCAATGGTGTCATAGGCTGGTGGCCCAGTTTTCAGTTATAAACTTTGGAGTAATATGCATGTCCCAAAATATAGCATAGGGTTTATTTAAGTTTTTTCTTGGCTCAGGAAATACACAGACAATTCCAGAGAAGCCTTATAGTCCCCTGGTACTGGGACTTCAGTCCTGTCTCTGCAGGACAGTAGCAGACAAGTACTCACTATTGGGAACTGAGTCCAAACACCTGCTCCTTGACCTAACAGAGGCCTCCACCCAGGAGTTTCCCAACAGCAGCCCCCAGCCACCCGTCTTCCCTGAAGCCTATTTCTTCCCTGAAAAGCCACTGTGCACTGTTATAAGATGATTAACTCTGAGTCTGTCTTTCCATTTGTAATGTGCCTTTTCAAGCTGTGTTCAGAGAAAGGGCTTGGCCATCTGTGGGGGACCTGTGCGGAAATGTGGGGAAATGACCAAGTGTTTATTTATGTCGTCCATTGTTAGCTAAGAATATCCAGGTGTTCTAATAATGGAGGTACCAAGAAAGGAAAAAGGACTGGGTGGTGGATAGGATGCTGGGCTTCAGGGTCAACATATGTCCCACGGCTGAGCTGAGTGAACTTCCGCAAATTGCTTTTAGTTCTTTGGCCTCAGTTTCTTCCTCTGGGGAAAATAAAAAGAGCCAGCCGGCACTGACTCTGCAGAGAATGAATGCGTGTCTCCCATCCTCCCAAGCCCAGGAGCCAGAGAGACAAACAGGACACATGAAAAGATGCTACCATCTCATGCCTAGAACCTGCTGGCACAGGGCCTATAGCGATACTCCCTCCCCATATTCCTTTCAACAGAGATGTTTCTTGGAGCTACTGCTGCTGTTTTGGGAGAACCCACATGCCATCCTCTCATAAGTCACTGCCTGAGAAGGCTGTCCCAAAGGCTACCCATATCTACCCCAAGGGGGATTGAATCTCAAGCTGCAAAGATGAAGAGGTGTCAAAATGATGTGTCTTGGGCTGGGGAGATGGCTCTGTTAGTAAAGTGCCTGCTGTAGAAGAGTGAGGACCTAAGTTCGGATCCCTATCACACATAAAGAGCTACTCAGCAATGGGTAGGCAGAGACAGTGCCAATAAGCCTGCCTATATATATGCACACACATACATACGCACAACCAAAAAAGTATTATGTGTAAAGATTTTAACAATATACTCTTTTAAATTTTTTTTTCAAGGGCTGCTGAGATGGCTCAGAGGGTAAAGGCACTAGCTACTGAGGCTGACAACCTGAATTGAATCCCCAGGATCCACATGGTGGAAAGAGAAAACCAACTCCTGCAAGTTGTCCTCTGACCTCCACACATTCACAGTGGCATACATATGACATCTTCCATACAAAATAAACAAATAAATCTAATAATAAAAAAATTTAAATGATTTTGAATAAGCTGCTCTAGTAATAAATGATTTTGGTGGTTAGTGTTGTCAACTTGACAGAATCTAGAATCATCTGGTAGATGAGCTTCTAGACATGCCTGTAGGGGGTTATCTTGATTATGGTCAGGTGGGAAGACCCACCCACTGTGGGTGGTGCCATTCCCTGGCTGGAATCCTAGACTTTGTAAGTGGACAAAGGAGCTGAGTAGCAGCTTGCATCCATCCCCCTCTGCTTCCTGATTGTGGATATGATGAGACCAGCTACTTCAAGCTCCTGCTGTTTTGATTCCCCACCATCATGGACTGTACCTTGAACTGTGTGCTAAACAATAGATAAAGGAAACAAAGACAATGTGTCACCTTGATGGCTATTATTAAGGTTCAAAGCATTTCTGAAATAATGTGAGGCAAGACAAAAGCAAGATATAAAATTACACAGACATTTTGATCTCAGGCTATAATAATCTATAATAAAAAATTCAGGAAAGACCTATAATATGTATTACTTTAAAAGGTCATTCAAGCTAGGTGTGGTGGCATATGCCTTTAATTCCAACACTTGGGAGGCAGAAGCAGGCAGATCTTTGTGAAACTGAGGTCAGCCTGATCGACATAGTGAGTTCGAGACCAGCTGGGGCTATAGGAAGGCCCTGTCTCAAGCAAGCAAGCAAGCAAGCAAACAAACAAACAAACAGTCATTCAAGGGCTAGAGGTGTAGCTAGTAAAGTGTTTTCCTAGTACACTCAAGGCCTTAGGTTCGATCCTAAGGATTACACACATAAAACTTTGTCTTTAAGGTCAATGAGATGTTTTAGTGAGTAAAGGTACCTGTCACCAAGACTGATGACCTGAATTTGGTCCCTAGGACCTATATAGTGGACGAAGAGAACAGATTCTGACCTATGAATGTGTCATAGCATGCCCACTGACCTACCACCCCCCAAACCTAAATTAACAAATGTAATAAACTAATTTTTCTATACATATATACACTATATATCATGAACACTTTCCCATGTCAATAATATAGATCTATTACATATTTTTCTTCTGTGTGTGTGTGTGTGTGTGTGTGTGTGTGTGTTTGGTATATGTATACCCACACGCATATGGAAGTCAGAGGAGACCTTCAGGTGTCCTGCTCTGTCACTCTTATTCCTTTGCAATAGTGTCTCTTACTGAAACTGGAGCTAAGTTAGTAACCAACAAGCCTCAGGGATCCTCCTGTCTCTTCTCCACACAGTGCTGTGGTTATAGGCTTGGGTGTGGGCACTCCCTATGCTGGGGATTTGAACTCAGCTCCTCATGTTTGTACAGTGGGTGCTCTTACCTACTGAGCCATCTCTCCAGCCCTATTATATCATTTTTAGTAGCTGCATAGCATTCCACTGTATGTATGAACCAAAACTCAACTCATCTACTGTTACACATTCAAAAAGCTTCTAGTCTTTGCCCACTTGGGGTATACTTCAATGAATGATTCTTCTCATTAATATTGAGCCAGTTCTTCAATTATTTCCTCAGGATAAATTCCTGGAAGTGGAACTGGTTGGTTAGAGGCATTTTTAGAGCTTTTGAAATGTATTGCTAAATGATTTCCCCAAGAGGCTGTAATTTGCCCTCTCACCAGGAGTATGTGCATGTATAGTCTGTTTCCAGCTGTTTCACATCACTTGCTTACCCATTTGGTTTAAAATTAAGAAAACAACTCATGACTATATTCCTTCAGCAGGTGTGAAAGTTTAGCAGTTTTTATTTTACAGTCCTAGCTTGTTATAATAATTTTGATAGAGGCTGACATTTATTATATAGTTACTATATCCCAGACAAATGTGACATGAGTTAACTCTTGTAATCTTCCAGGTAATTCTATAAGGTAGGTTTCATTATCAACCCATATCACATTTGAGGAAACTGAGGCACAGAAAGTTAATAAGCTGCTGTTATGGTTTGAGTGTGTCTCCTGAAGCTTTGTGGACCAGGAGCTTGCTTCTAACTGAGAAGATGTTAAGAGGTAGGGGCCTAGTGGGATGTCCTAAGATCCTATGCAGTTATCACAGAAACCTATTCTTTCTCTGGCTTCCTGTCTCACCATGTGATCCCTCCTGCTCACATGTGCTTCCCCTTCACTTGTTCCCCTCCCCCACATGTGCTCCCATCACTGTGATACCATCCAGCAGGGGGTCATCTCCAAAGCCAAGCCAAGCCAAGTATGTCATGCCCTTGAATCTTCAGAACTCTGAGATAAATAAATTTCTTTTCTTTATAAAATATTCAGTCTTGAGCATTTCATTGTAGTAACAAAAAATAGACTAAAGCAACAAGGTGATACAGTCCATGGTAATGAGGGATGAGCTAAGTTCTCACTCACATCAGGCCATAGCCTCCATCAAGCTGTACAACTGTTCCTCTTGAGGAGCCTGCTAAGGTTGTTAAGCATCCAGGGATACCCTTCAGCTCAGGATTCTCAATGATCCCTTTATCAATTAGGCTTCTCTAGAGAAAAGAACAGAGCAAATAGAATAAATGTATATACAGGGCCAAGGGAATCCTTTAGCCGGTAAAGTCCTTGCTTCACAAACATGAGGATCTAAGTTTGATATCCAGAACCCATGTAAAAAAGCCATCATTTATTATCATAGCTCCTTGGTGGAGAAGGGTATACTCTGACAGGGGATCTGGAATGTTCCCTTGGAGGAGGTGTGATCTAGAGCAGGAGACAGTAAGGGGACCCTGAGTGCTGAGCCCTTATTTTCCTCACTGCTACTTGCAGAAGGGACAGCAACTGGGGTCTCACCCCTGGATGAGAGAAGGCAAGGAGGTGCTGGCTGGTGCCTGTGGTGCTGTTCTATGGAACTGTTAAGAGAAAAGGCTGCCCCAGTAGCGGGCAGGCTTAAGCAGCCTCAGCCTTCATGCTGCCCTATGCCATCAGTCCTTGCTATCCCTCAGGGATCTCCCTGATACTTTCATGGTGCATCTGGGCCCTCTTATGTCTCACTACAATGACTAAAATGGTCAAGCTGGTATATAATCAAACTGTAAATGCTACAACATGCTAAGCTTCAGCCTCTTCTCACAAGCTAAGTCTGCTTTAAGCCCAGAAGCTCCCAGGGACAGACTCGGCCTGTGTTGGTGGCTTCCTCTCCCCCGTGGCCTCACCCTACCTGTCATACTCACTAGTGGGGTTTCAGACCACCAGCAATTGAGCACAGAGGGAGAGGGCCCTAGAGAAGGAGGACGCTGTAGCATGGCTGGCATGGGTTCTCTGGGGTGTCTGGGCACATAATTTAGTGCTCTCTGGGATCTGTGGCTTCAAAGCAGTCCCTTGGAGCCCTTTTACTGTTCTGGGGAGAGAAGAAAATGTCAGAACCTTCTTCCAAGGATACAGAGCCCAGCTGTCCCAGTTCACCCAGGACTTCCCCAAGGTGCAAGATTATTGGTCCCAGACAAAGCAGGAGTCAGTGGACTCACGGTGTATGAGTACAATGCATTACACAGTTCTCTCCCACAGGACTCTTCTCTCTTCTTTCTGTGTGTGTGTGTGTGTGTGTGTGTGTGTGTGTGTGTGTGTGTCTGTCTGTGTGTCTGTGTGTCTGTGTGTCTGTGTGTGTGTCTGTGTGCCAAGACACCTGTGTGGAGGTCAGAGGACAACTTTGGCTGTCAGTCCCAACCTGCTACCTTGTTTGAGGCAGAATCTCTTCATTGGTTTGTTGCTATGCACTCCAGGTTACCTGGCCTCCCAAACTTCCAGTGAGTATCCTGTTTCCCCGTCCTATCTTGCAACAAGAGTGCTGAAATCATAGGCGCACACTGCTGTGCCCAGCTTTACAGGAGTTCTGAGGATTTGAACTCAGGTTCTCATATTTGCACAGAAAGCCCTTTTTTTTTTTTTTTTTTTTTTTTTTTTTTTTTTTTTTTGTTTTTTTGGAGACAGAGTCTCCTTGTAGTCCTAGCTGGCCTAATACTGGCTATGTAGACCAGACCAGCCTCAATGTCACAGAGATCCACTGGCCTCTGCCTCTCAAGTGCTGGGATTAAAGGTGTATGCCACCACACCTGGCCAGAAAATACTTTTGTCAGCTGATTCATCTCCCCATTGAACCCTTTTCTGATGGTGTTTGAGCCCAGGGTGATGTGGTCTAGAGCTGGAAGGCCAACTTTATCCTTTTAACACGTCCACATAGATGATATACCTTCTCATAGGATGCAGAGTCTTTATGTATGTATGTTTATGTGTGTACAGATGCACATGTGTGGGTAGGTACGTGTGTGTGCAGGTACCTGTATGTACACATGCGTGTACACATGCATGTGAGGCCAGTGGATAACCTCAGCTCTCATTCCTCAGATGTTGTCCACCTTGTTTGTTGTTGTTAATGTGTTTATGGGTTTTATTTAATGTGTCTGTGGGTTTTATTGTTTGTGAGTTTGTTTGCTTGTTTGTTTGAGGCACAGTTTCTCACTGGTCTGGAGCATACCAAGTAGGCCAGCCTGGCTGACCAGTGAGTTCCAGGGATCTGCCTTTTTCCACTTCTTTACTACTGGGATTACAAGTACAAGTACAAGAACCTTGCTGTTCTGTCTCCCTCCCTCCCTCCCTCCCTCCCTCCCTTTGTTCCTCTCCTCCCCCTCCCCCTCCTCCTTCTTTTTCTTCTGCTTTAAATATGGATTTCCAGGGAGCGAACTCAGGTCCTCATGCTTGTAAAGCAAGAACTTTATTGCCTCAACCTAGGATGTAGCTTCTTGGCATTTTCTCCATGGATGTCTTAAGGATCTCTGCTAAGACTCAGCCTCAGAAGGGAAGTGGAAGAACGTGTAGTGCATGATAACTGGTGTTGGTTGTCAATTTGACTAGATTACGAGATATCTAGGACTGGTGAAAGGCATTTCTGCATGTCTCTGGGGGTGTTTCCCCTCCTCCTACTTTTATGTCTTTTGTGTGTGACCTACTGAGTTTAATTAGGGTTGCCTCCAGGAGCAGTGGTGGGAGATTATTTATTTAGCATGGGCAACTAACAGTGGCTATACCACTAAAGAAAATGATGCCATGTACGTGTTTTCTTTAGAGAAATAATATGCTGAAGGGTTGCTTGGACTCTGCTGTGGTCACTCACTGGTTAAGTTAGCCTTCATGACCTTGCCTGGGGTTCTACCCACACTTGATCATGTGATTTCCTGGGAAGAAAACACATCCTGGATTCTAAATAGCAAAATTCCAAACACACTGTTAGGACACAGGCTTATTTGTGAGTTAGGGAATGTCTGCTGTAAACTGTTTTATTTTGCATGACAAGAAAAAACAAACTGGGCTTTTTCATTATTCTATTTGGGGTGCCTGTTTAAAATAAAAAAGAAGTGAGGCTTCTCTGGCATTTGTCCTTCTGAAAAGACATTGACTGATGCAAGCAAGCATTAACTCTCTTAGGGGGCCTAGGGATGTGGCTCAGTTGGTAGAATGCTTGCCTTTTGGCCCTGGGTTCAGTCACAAACACCCCCAAACCCAGATTTGGTGGTGTACACCTATAATCCTAGTGTCTGGGAGATGGGGCAGGATGATCAGGAGTTCAAGGTCATCCTTGGGCTGCATAGTGAGTTTCAGGGCAGCCTGGGCTACATGACACCCTGTCTTTAAAAGCCAATCAAACAAACACACAAAAGAATCTCAGGAAAGTTTGTGAATAAATAGGTACTACTGAAAAGGGACATGGTCTGGGGCCAAGAAGATGTCTCAGTCTGCTTGTGAAAACAAGTAGAAAAATCCCCAGAACCGATGTAAAAATTGGGCAGGGTACACATCAGTAGCCCCAGTACTGGGGGACAGAGACAGGCTCATCCCTGGATCTCCCTGAACAGCCTAGCCAACTGGCGAGTTCTGAGTTTAGTAAGAGATCTTGTCTCAAAAATAAGGTGGAGAACAATTGAGAAAGACACCAGATGTTGACTTCTGGCCTACACAGACACACACACAGACACACAGACACACACAGACACACAGACACACAGACACACACAGACACACACACAGACACACAGACACACACACACATACACACACAGACACAGACACAGACACAGACACACACACACACACATACACAGACATGCATGTATACACACAAGTGCATGGTCTGGCCTTAACCTTCCCCTAAGCACGACTTTGGGTGAGTTGCTTCATTCCTCTGGACATCTGCTTCTCAATCTGAAACATATAGTGGTGATTCCAGAGAACTCCCACATTCCCTGTTGGTTCTCAGATTCTAGGAACCATAGATATCCTCAGGTATAGAATCACAATTGAGAGGCCTGCTCAGAAACCTGCCATTTTCTTCTACTTCCCCTTGTAAGTGTAAAAAGATCTCTTATTAGCAGTGTTCTTGAGTTATGGCAGAAGGAAAAAAGGGCAAGTCAGGTTCTTTTGGGTTAAATGGAGCATTTAATGATGGATAAGCAAAAAGATGCGCGATGGGCCTTTCTCTCATGTTGGGTGTTTGGCTAATCTATCAGAGGATCCTGGCATGCCAGTGACAACCGGCATTGAATAGGGCGGAACTTGGCTCCCCTGGCCTTCCAGCTGTAAGAGCTTGCAAGAGAAGCTGTGAGGAGAACGTCTTTCATTTCCTCCCGAAGGCTGGGGGAGATTGGTTAGCATTTGCCAACTGTGCAATGTGGGCTGGCTGCTAAAAGAGGCCTTTTTACGTGGTCCTCTTTCAGGCCGCAGTACTCCCTTGGCACCCCTGGCCCCTTGGAACAAAGCCTGCTGGAAAGTCTGGGTGCTACCCAAACCAGCCTGGGAAGAAACTCATTTACTAATGGGGAAAGGCTTCAACATGTCCTCAGGGGATTTTGTAAAGCTAAGATCTGATTTGTCTTCTTGTTTGTTTCCCCTTCATCTTCCCCCACAACTGTGACTTATACCATGGATGCTACAAGGATGCTGGGAAAACAAAACCAAAAAGAGGTAGAAAGAATCAGGCCCAAGGAAAACAGGAAGAGAAAATTAGGATCAGATCAAAGAGGGCCACAGCTGTGTAGACAATGAAGGCCAAATCATTGTGATAGTTAAAATTCAAATTTAGCAACCTCAAATTTTCCTAGTTTCAAAGCAAGAATGGGCTACACTGTTCTTAGCGTAATTCTTAATATTGGGGAGGAGAATTCTAGTTATTCAGAGGAGTAGACCTTTGGCCATGCATTCAGTAAGTATCTACCAAATACTATATGTCAAGTATCATGCAGACCAATCAGAGATGAAAGGGCTGCATTCAACCTGCTGAAGCTGGGCATCTCAGGGAGGCTAGGGGAAGGAAATTTTATTTGCATACTCACAGTATGCCAAACATTGTATTTAACTGCATACCTACTGTGTTCACTCACTATACACTTAATTATGTATCTTCTATATGTCAGACACTAGGTTTTTATGTGTGTATGTTTGTGTACATGTGTGCATGTATGTGCACATTAGTCTGTGCAGGTGCACATATGTGTGCAGGCATGCATGCATGTAGACACCAGAGGACAACCTCAGCTGTCATTCCTCAGGTGCCATCTACCTTTTTATTTTCAATCTTAAAACAATGGGGGCTAGAGAGATGGCTCAGCAGTTAAGAACACTTACTGATCTCTCAAAGGACCCATGTTCCATTTCTAGCACCTGTATCAGGCAGCTCACAATTGCCTGTAACTCCAGCTCCAGGGATCGGATGTCCTCTGGCCTCCTTGAACAACTCCCAGACTTGTGATAAACCTAAGCTCATGCAGGCACACAAACATACACATAAATAAAAATAAATACAGCTTTAGAAATGGTTCATTAAATTTTTTTTGCTCACCCTTTTATCTTCAAATATACCAATTACATTTCTGTGCACCATCACATGGACCCTGTCCAATCTGTTCTTGGAAAAAGGATCTGGACCCTTGTAGGAGGCAGTGGTGCAGACACTGCCTGTCTCCCAAGCCATCATGATGAGGTCCTCTGATACCTGCCTGGCCCTGCCCTACCTCACCAAAGACTTTTTGACAAGCACACTAGCTAAGTGGTTGACATGGGGATCCTGTTCAGGTTGGTAGAACTTGTGACCCGCTCAGAACTTAGTATCTAGACACCTTTCTGCACCATGGGCTACGTTGTCACAGGGATGGATCACCAGACCCAGATGGCCATCAATCAACACCAGCATGCTGAAGATACTGCCCAAGCTCCTGAGGTACCTCAAAGTCATATATCTAGGAGGAGGTCACCTGGGCCCCTACACCACATCCAGCACTGATCATGTGTGACCTGCTAAAAAAATGGAGAATTCATTCAAAGCTCAGAAAGAGGCTATGTGAACTGTGGCTAACCTTACAAAAGGGGCCTCTATGGACTAGCTGTGGCTGCTTGTCCAGTCTTGGGGCCACATGCCTCAGTATCATCCTCAACACCATCTCTAATCTCCTCCAGGACACAGATAAACTGAGTGAGAGGGAAAGTCTGTGTGTTCTGAAGTTGGTAGTCTTGGTAAACCTGGGGCCTTACAGCTATATAAGAACCATCACACTGGCCAGACTGCTCTGAGCATCGAGTCACTTTGGTGAGGATGAAGATGGTGACAGTTTCCCTAGCTCAGGGCCAAGAGCATGAATTCATGAAGCACTTTGAAGTACATAGAGACCTCTTACAACTTCCATACCAATAAACAGGCAATAAAGGATTAACTTCTTTGAGAAGCACCATGTCTGTCTTTTAGTTTGTCCCTTGTAAAGCTCTTAAAACTTAAAATGTTCAACACTTTCCCCTCTTAAAAAATAAATTGCATATAATTATCACGTCATAAAATGCTGTCCTTTTAACTTTTCCCCAAGTCATTAAACATTATGAAGACCATTCTTTGTCTATCAGCTACACAAACAGAGGCATTTAGCCCTAGTTGGCCAACCCCTGGCCAAAAGTTCTCATTGGTTGTCAACTAGGACGAGAGCCTGTCTGGTGCTGAGCTGGAACTTATCCTGGATCCAACCATCTTTCTGACCTTACTGCTGTCCCTCTGTCCTTGACAAAGGGCTTTCTTTTGTTATATAGTCTACAGTTATACATCAACCACCACATTTCCACAGCAATAGAAGCTGGCATTCCCCTAAAGTGGTCCATGTCATGTCAAGGGCAGGCAGAGCACATCCCTACCACTCAAGGGGAACAAGGGAAAAAGAGCCTAGAGAGTTGACCTCGTAGATTAAGGGATGTGGCTTTGCATAAGCTGAGTAAGAACTCACTCCTGAAATGGAGGCAGGAAGGTTCATTAAAATTTTATTACACTTATTTACTTATTTATTTGGGGTGTGTGTTTATGTGCCAGAGTGCATGTACAGACACTAGAGGACAACTTGCAGGAGTCTGTTCTCTCTATCATGTGATCATGTGGGTACTGAGGTGCAAACTCAGGTTGTCAAGCCTGGCAGCAAGTGTTTTTACCTACTGAGCCATCTTGCTGGACCTACCTTGTTGTTGTTGTTGTTGAAGGAGGTCTCTCACTGACCTGAAATTCACTAAATAGACTAGGCTAGCTGGCCAGCAAGTCCCAGGGACCCATATGTCTGTATCTTCCCTCCTCCAAGCTTGGGGATTACAAGCATGAGCTACCACGCTCAGCAGGTTTCTGTGCATAAAATGTAAGCACTTGAACCATCACCTCAGCCTGATGGTATGCTTTTAATTATGTACCTACTGTGTATCAGACATTGGACATTTAATTACGTATCTGCTATATGACAGACACTGTGCCTTTTTGCTTAACTCTCATAAACACTCCTGTCAAATAGACATCATTATCTTCTGAAGAAGAAAGCAGACTTCAGCTGTTAAGTATTGAAGTTGGGGTTTAAGTCAAGGCCATTAGTTTTCAGTGGTGCCAAACTGTTGGTGGTTTCCCAGTTTCTAGGACTGTCCTCTCTTGCCTTGTTAACAGAATCTCAGCACTTTTTTTGTGGTTTTGTTTAAGATTTATTTTTATTTCTCTCTCTGTGTGTGTGTGTGTGCGTGCATGCGTGCGTGCGTGTGCGTGCGTGTGTGCATGCGTGTCTGTCTGTCTGTCTGTCTTAGAAGAAGGTGTCAGATCCTTTGGAGCTTAAGTTACAAGCAGTTGTGAGCTGCCTGGTGTGGGTACTGGGAACTGAACTTGGGTCCTCTGAAAGAGCAGCAAGTACTCAAGAGCTGAGCCCTCTATCCAGCCCTCAGCTTAGTTAATTATTCACTGCTTCTTAAAGTAGCTGACTCAAAACTGACCCATTTCCAATTCTTGGGAGCAGGATGAGGAGGCTGATTAATGTAAGCAAAACACAATCCCTTGTGTTTTCAAGGGATTGGCTTAAGATTGAAACCAATGAACATGTGACAGTCTTCTTAGGTACAAGATGATATAAGGGACACAAAGCAAAGGAGGCTTGGGGATATGATAATAATTCAGTTGCACAGTGCATGCCTTGCATGCGTGAGGCCCCAGGTTTAACTCCCAGCACCATAAAAACAAAACAAAAAAACGTGTCTTCTATAGTAGGGAGAAACCTTTTCCCTTTCTTGCTGGATATAAACTAGTAGATATACTGCTGCTGGAAGTCTTTTTGTGTCTTGGTGGTGGCTATTTCCTCCAAGGGAGAAGGGAGGCTCATAAGGCTCAGGAACTGAATAAAACATGTGGAGAGGAGAAGCCTGGACTGGTAGAGCTGCCTGAAAGTCCTGTGGGGATCACCAGGGTGCAGCTTTCCTGAGTTGTTATCATGATGTACCATTGGGATACATGCTATCTTGTCTCAAAACAAAACCAAAACCAAATTACTTATGAGGAAGTAGTAGGAATTCCACCCTTTGAGCATGTTAGCAACAGTTGAGGCCTTAGAAAAGAACTTTTAGATTTTTTAAAAAATTATTTATTTTTATTTTATGAGTATGGATGTATTGCCTGCATGTATGTGAGTGCACCCATGTCATGCATTGCCTGCAGAGGATAGAGAGGGTCTTGGATCCCCTGTAACTGGAGTTATGGTTGGTTGTTAGCTGCCATGTGGGTGCTGGGATTTGAAGCCTGGTCTTCTGCAAGAGCAGTCAGTGCTCTAAACCCCTGAGCCATTTCTCCAGCCCTGAAAAAGATCTTTAGAAGACTGAGAAGAAATCTCAAAATGCTGTACTGCATTTTCCTCTTCAGCATCTGCCTGTGGAATCAATGCTGTGACCAGACCAATACCCCAATGCCCTTGAACTTCCCTGTAAAGTCATCATTGCATTTCTTTTCTCAGAGGTCATCTTATTTCCTTTGGGGTCATAAGGGGCTCAGAAGTAAGCTCCAACTTGCCCTGTCTGTCCTTACATCCATTTCTCCCTGGCTGGGATTGGATCATTGCAAGCTACAACCTGCGGACAGATTGTTAAGAGAGGATCCTGGCATGGAAAGAGCTGCCAGCTGGTCTCGTACCCACATCTTTTCAGTAAATTCCTCTCGAGCATATGTACACATACAAATACGCCTTCTGCTGAACACAGTGAAGTAATCTTTCACCACAGAGCCTGGAGGAAATATGAGACCACGAAATCGAAGTCATGCTTTGGGCCCTGGTACAGTTTTCATGAAGTAGAGACCCCATTGTTACCCTGGCTGAGTGCTGTGAGACTCAAATATTCAACAGTTTGGCATGGCCTAGGGAAACTTAGTTGTCTGTATGTGGTGTCCTGGGAGAGGCTAGTCCACCCTGGCTAAAGAGATGCCACTGTCAGCCTCAGCTCATGTCAAGTTGAAACATTCCCTTCTGGAGGGAGGAGGGAACTCATAAAACTTAGGAAGGGAATGAGGCATCCAGGAAGCTCCAGAAAGTTACAAGATTCATAAGCCCCTTCCCCTTCTTACAGCATAATACCTCGCCAATTTATAATGTGTGTGTGTGTGTGTGTGTGTGTGTGTGTGTGTGTGTGTGTGTGTGTGTGTGTGTGTGCAGTGCTGAGGCTCAAACCTCTGGCCTAACATATACTAGGCAAACGCTCTTCTACTGACCTACATCCCCAGGTGGGATTTCCTTATTGATTTGTGTATACATGGTCCATTGCCCCATAGAAATGTAAGCTTCATGATCTTTTTTTGTTCACTGCTGGGTCCCCAACACCTATCCTCTCTGTCACACACTGAGTGCATGCAGAATATATGCTTAGCCTGTGGGTCAGTGCAATTGCACGTTAGACCACAGGTATTAGTTATTTTTCACGTTATCATGACAAAACACCTAACAAGAAGCAATTTAAGGAAGGAAGGGTTTATTTGGCTTACAGTTCAAGGGGATATGTTCCATCATGGCAGGAAAGGCATAATGGTAGGAGCAGAAATGACCTGTCACATAATATCTACAGGAAACAGAGAGTGATGAGGAAGTGAAGCTGTGCTGTCTTACCACAAGGCCCTCTCCAGTTCCCTGCTTCCTCCAGCAAGGCTCCATCTCCTAAAGGTTCCACAATGTTCCCAAACAGCACTACAAGCTGGGGACCAAGTGTTCGAACACAGGAGCCTATGGGGAACATTTTTCATTCAGACCACAACACCATCCTGATTCCTGACCCAACCTCCTGACTTTTCTGCTTCTCATGTCCTCTTGGAAGGCTGACCCAAGACATGGAAAGACTTTTTCAGTTAGAGGTTGCCTTGTAGGAGACTTGGGTGAGCCAAGCCCTGCTGAGCACCAACTATAAGCAGACAGAGGGAACTGAGACAAGCAAAGAGTTACCTATAGCTCAGTGTGATAAATGGTCTTGACAGAGCCAGCTGTGCAGTGCTGGGGACACAGAAGGGCTAACTGCTCTTTGCCTCCGGGAGCATTCAAGGAAGTTTTCAGAAGAGAGGAGGTCAGGTTGAAATTTGAGGAATGAGGAGGAACAGGGGTAAGGGCATTAAGGCAAACTGAATTTGGAACAAAGTTGCTGCTGTATGAGACACTCCCCTAAGACAGACTGGTTTCTTCCTCTGAAAGACTGACTAGAGACCCAAAGTCTTAGGCTTTAGTTATACAGGACTCACAGCAGTGGGAGCTCTGCCAGTTCTTGACTCTCTTTCCAGGGGTGTGGGGCGGGGGCACACACTTCCTGTTCATCTGGTGCCTTCCATCTCTTCCCTGTCACCTTGTCTGAGGTCAGTACCTCCTCCTGGCAAACTCTGCCATAGGCTGGGGATATATGTAGCTCATTGGTAGAGTCCTTGCCTAGCACACACAAAACCCTGAATTTAATTCCCAGCACCCTATAAAACTGAATTGGGTGTAGTGCATGCCTGGGTGCCTAGCATTCACAAAGTCCTGAGTTCCATCCCCAGTGCTTCATGAACTTGGTGGGTGGCATATGCCTATCATTTCAGCCCTTGGGAGGTAGAGGCAAGGGGCTCAGAAGTTCAAGGTTGGACTGAGAGGATAGCTCAATGGGTAAAGCATTTGCCATACAAGCATGAGGACCTGAATTTGGATCCCCAGAATCCACTTAGGAGGGGGCTTTCGATTGTACCAAGTCCCTTATGCCTTAGTCAGGGGTCTGTATGAACCCCTTCCCAGAGTGACCCTCCCCATTAACTCACCAGACTGTCTTTTGTTTTCGTGCCTTTAACACTTGAGTCTTCGCAGGTCCTGGGGCTAGTGGTGACCTGGCATAACTGCTGGTGCTTGCCACCTTGTAGCCACCCTGTGACTGCCCTACCCCAATTATTGTTACTACCCTCTGAGCCCCTAATCAGGCAGGTGTGAGGAGCAGGGTGGAGGAGTCAGTTGAAGTGAACATTCAGGAGGCAGGAGTGATAAGAACATCTCTGATGGCAGTCTCAGTGCCTCACCTCCCCCACTGTCCTTCTTCCCTCTACTTCTCTGGAAGGAGGAGTTATGAGCTCATGTCTCAGAAATGCTTTGAAGATGAGAATCACTGAACATTTTCCCAACAGCCCTCAATTTACTTTTTCAGCATTCTCTCTGGGTTGTCAAGCCTTTGTAGTTATTTTTATAAATAGCAATCTCTGGCTGCTTCCATTTTTACCCGGGACAATTCCACCTCCGGCTGGAGCGGGTGTCATTCTGCAACAGACAGCCCTCAGGCTGGACCTGCCTGCTTTCTCCTGATGACACTTTCTCTGTGCCTTCCTCCTGCTGCTCCCTCCCTCACTGTCACTTTGGTGTTTGAAATGCCTCCCTGTCTCCCTGTAGAGAAGCTTTGTATCTGTCCTGATTGCTCCTTTCTTCCCATAGAGTCCAAGTTCTCCAATATGGACCTGAAGACTGTCCATCATTTTCCACAGCTCACCTGCTTGGCCACATCCCTGACCTTGTCCCTTACCACACCTGGGCCCAGATGTCTTGGTCTCTCTGCTATTGCCTACTGTACAAGGTTAAATCATCGACAGGGGATGTAGCTCAGCTGGTAGAATGCTTGCCTAGCATGGATGAAGTTCTTGGTTCCATCACCAGCACAGTATAAACCAGTCAGAGTAGCATGTGCCTATCAGCCCAACCCTTGGGAGGTGCAGGCAGGAGGATCAGAAGTTCACAATTTGGCTGGGAGAACTCAGTGGGTGAAGCACTTGCCATGTAAGCATGAAGACCTGAGTGTAGATCCCCAGAACCCATATAGAGGCCAGATGCAGTAGCTGGAGTTTGTAGTCCCTCCTGTGGGGAGATGGGAGGCAGAGACAGGAGAATCACTAGGAGCTCGTGGGCCACCTAGCCTGGTGTACACAAGGCTGATGAGACCCTGTCTCAAAGAAGATAGAAGGTAAGACCCCACAGCTGAAGTTCTACTTTAACTTTCACATACTTGCTGTGACACGTGTGTCTGTATACACACACACACACACACACACACACACACACACACGAGAGAGAGAGAGAGAGAGAGAGAGAGAGAGAGAGAGAGAGAGAGAGAGAGAGATCAAGGTCATTTTCAACTCCATATTGAGTTGAAGCCATTCTAGGATATGTGAGATCCTATCTAAGAAAAGAAAAACATAAGTCATGTCTCTAGGTTGGGAGGGAGTCAAGTTCATAGAAAATAAAGTGAGGCTGGGCCAGTAAAATGACTCGGACGGTAAAGGTACTTGCTGTACAAACCTCCTAACTTGAGTTTAATCCCCAGAGCCCACATAAAGGTGGAAGGAGAGAAGCAACTCCGCAGTTTTCCTCTGACGGCCACATGTGCCATGGTGCATGCACACACACAAATCATAAAATTACTAAAAGGGAAAGTGAATCTAATGATGGAGCTGCCCCGCTGTGGACAGGAGCTCAGGTTCCTTTACTGACACACATTTTATAGTGAACTATTTAAATCATAAAAAAACGAGTGTGAACTAACACAATGAATATAACACATGGATCCTCTGCTTAGGACATGAAATGCCACCTTTGTATCTATGGGCTTTTCTTCCCCCCTCCAATTCTCCCCACTAGAGGAAAACAACAGCTTAAATTGAGTGTCTGATATCTCTGGGAAAGTCCTTGTGTGTTAATGTTTCTATATAACTAAATAATGTATGATAGTATTGTGTGAGTTTAAAACAAATTTTTACATTTTTTATTTGTGTGTATGTGTGCATGTATGTGCATGCCATTGCATATGTGTGGTGGTGAGAGGACAAACTTGTGGGAGTCAGTTCTCCCCTTCTGTTGTGGGTCCTGGGGATAAAACTCAGGTCATCAGCCTTGGTGATAAACACATTTTCCCACTGAGCCATCTCATTGGCCCTGTTTTGTGAGTTTTTAAACTACATGAATGCTGACTTACTGGACATATTCTTATGAGACTTATCTCCTACTGACTTATTACACAGTTAACAAGCTAACCATTGCTTTCTTGCTAATCAAAGTGATGTTCTTATTACTGTGTGTGCTGGATAGTTTTAGTTGTCAACTTGACACACCTAGGCAAAGGAGCCTCAATTGGTGAATTGCTTCCATCCGACCGGCCTCTGGCCATGTCTGTGGGGCATCTTTTTGATTATTGAGTGATGTGGGATGGCCCAGCCCACTGTGGGTGGTGCCACCCCTGGGCAGGTGGGCCTATGTTGTATAAGAAAGCAGGTTGAGCAGGGGTCAGGGGAGCAAGCCAGTAGGCAATGTTCCTCCATGGCCTGTGCTTCAGCTCCTGCCTCCAGGTTCCTGCTCTGAGTTCCTATCTTGGGATCCCTCAGTAATGAACTATGACCCAGGAGATGTAAGTCGAACAAACCCTTTCCTCACCAAGTTGGTATTGGTCAGAGTGTTATGTCACAGCAATGGAGAAACAAACTAGAAGAGAAACTAGTACCAGGAGTGGGGTATTGCTGTGAGAGATCTGATCTTGGTGTTTTTAGGAGGATTGTGGAAGCGTTTGGAACTTTGGGTTTGAAAAGCCATTGAGTGCTTAGGGTTTGTTGTTATTGACCTTGGAACACTTATGCTGAAAGAGCTTTAGATGACAGAGGCCTGGCTTGTGAAACTTCAAAGGGAAGCAGAAGCTATCAGGGCTGTTTATGGAATATTTTGAATTGAGAATCTCTGGTTTCTGGTTGGTTGGGGCTGAAGAATCAGCTATGATTAAGAAGACATCAGAACCACTTAAATAAAACCTTTGCTTTACTGGAACAATTGATTTTGGTTAGTGGGGGCTGAAAAATCAGCTGTAAGTAACAAGAGATCAGCATCACTGTGACAAAATCTTCTGGTAAGTATTTCTTCAGGGTCAGCACAGAAGCTATGGTCTAGAGGGGGCCTGAGCTGCCATCTCAAGCTGGAAGCAGGACTAGGTAATGTATACAAGTCTCCTGTATGGTTCTGGTGTGCTGAAAGCATGAAGGGGTCACAGACAGCAGCTGAGGCTTGGCACCCTGAGAGCCAGGAAAGGCCATTGGTGAAAGTGCAGCCTCAGTTTCAGTGGAGACCCTAGCTTTTTGGAGATGCCTGGACTATATAACCACCAAGGGTAGCAGCAGGTGTGGAACAAAGCTGGCCTGGGTCTGCAAGGCTAGCTGTGTATGCTGTGGATTTCAGAATCAGAGAAGGAGAGCTCACAAAACCCTTTGGACATGAGTGAATCCCACATGTCCAGCCTTGAGCTAATTTGCTGCACTTAGGTTTTGCTTAGATGTGCCCAATTCTTCCCTTTTGAAATAAAACTACTTGTTTTGGGTCTTACAGGAGCCCACAGTTAAGAGATTTTAAAAGAGACTATGGACTTTTAAGTGCTTGGATTTCTTAAGGACTGTGGGACTTTTAAGGTTGTACTATCTTATGTTGCAGTATTGTTAACATCATATCTTGGGGACAAGAAAAGGTTGTGGTTTAATAGTGATGTGTTTGTGTGTCAAGTGGACAAGTGGTCAATTGTGCTGGATAGCTTTAGTTGTCAACTTGACACACCTGGGTAGAGAAAGCCTCAGCTGGTGAATTGTCTCCATTGTACTGTCCCGTGGCCATGTCTGTAGGGCATCTTTTTTATTATTGAGTAATGTGGAAGGGCTCAGCCCACTGTGAGTGGTACCACCCCTGGGCAAGTAGTCCTGGGTTGTATAAGAAAACAGGCTGAGCAAGTTGGTAAGCACTGTTCCTCCATGGCCTGTGCTTCAGCTCCTGCCTCCAGGTTCCTTCCCTGAGTTCCTCCTACCTTGGGCTCCCTCAGTGATGAACTGTGACCTAGGAGATGTTGGTATTGGTCAAAATGTTTTGTCACAGCAATAGAGAAACTAGCACTGTGCTAGGGTTACAGGCATATGTACTATCACACCTGGTTTATATGGTGCTAGAAATAGAACCCAGGACATCTTGTATGCTAGGTAAATATTCTATCAACTGAACCACATCCCCAGCCTCTGATCTACATTTTCTTGACCACTTAAGTACATGTGCTTTTCAAACATCACTCCATTGAACATTTCCAGTACTTAGCAGGAAGGCATGACTAGCCCATTTTAGAGATAAAAAAACAGAGGCCCCAGTTGAGTACTTTTACTCAACCATTTGCTCTGTGTGGCATTGGCATGAAACCATTCTGTTTTCCTCTATATCTTTTGGGGACTGGTAACAAATCTCTTGTTCACAATATTCAGTAAAGTTATTGGTGGATTCTGCAGGTTTCTGCACATTTTCAGATTACAAAAGAGCTTCATACAGTTTAGGCCTCATACCTTGAATGTGACAGAACACTTTATTTATTTGTTTGTTTGTTTATTGTGTTGCAGGGGGTATGCACCAGCACATATGTGGAGGTCAGAAGTCTCCTTCCACTATGTGGGCCAAAGGGATCAAACTCAGAGCTCCATGCTTGTAGGCAAGTGCCTTTACCTACTGAGCCATCTCACCAACCCTACCTTGGTTTTATTAAGACAAGGTCTTTCACTTGTACTGGAGCTTGCTGATGAGCCTAGGCTGGCTGGCCAGTGAGCCCTAGAGATCTTCCTGTCTCTGCCTCCTCAGTGCTGGAATGACAAGTGTGCACCACCATACCTGATTTCTTTATGTGGGTTCTGCAGGCTCAAACGCAGGCAAGCACTTTACTAGCTGAGCCATCTCCCTAGCACTTTCTTCTCTCCCTTGGCTCCTTTCTCTTTTTGTACTTGGGGACTTGGAGAAGGGGTGAGGGAAGGATGAGGGTCTTCATGGGGTACTTGCAGCCTCCTCTTCAGAGGGTTTTATAGGTCTCTTTACGGCTATTCTCAGGCAGCAAGTGTAAAATGCCATCTCCAGTAGAGAATGCCTTAAGGGACTTCTCTGCCTCTCTTCTCCTGTGAGCTGAAGGTCCTTTAGTGTGGGAAGTGCTGATGAAGCAGCCCAAGAGATGCACTGTCCCCTAAAACTTATAGGTACACGTTGGCCATGAGCTGCTTGCCTGCAGACCTTTTCTCCAACATAGAAACAGGCTGACAGGCGCTCATCATCTAAAAGGTGATTGTCCTTCTCTGAGTGGAGGAGCACCTTCGAGCACTCCCCAATACTATGCTCCCCAACTCCAGGGAACTTCCCCCTGGCAACCTTGTGTTCTGCTGCCATAGTCTGAACTGATGGCAAGGCTAGGGTGTGGTTTGTCTTAGCAGAGCTGAGTTGAGCCATTTAAACTGGTTAACTGGAGTATATTTATTTTCACTGGGATAAAATCCCCATGACATAAAATTAACCACTTGAAAGCAAAGGATTCAGTGGCATTCAGGACATCCATGGTGTTGTGCAACCACCCCCTCTGTCTAGTTCCAAGACATTTTTATCACCCCATTTCATCACCTTATGCATCCATCAGAGGTTTCCCATTCCTTCTCCCCAGCCCCTAGCAACTACCACTTTGCTTTCTGTCTCAATGGGTTACAAGTATGGTTTGCTGTGACATCTTCTAAGAGTAGCTAGATGACCCTATCAGTCGCCATCAAAGGTTTTTAGTACTTCTAGTGACCAAAGACTCCCTGAAAATTCAAAGGGATTGGGACTGAGGGGTGGGTGGGAGTTTTAGCTAGAGTAAACCAGTCATTGCTATCAGCAACTGTCTCTAAATGGCCAGTGTCACAGGAACTATCTGGCACAGACATTCAGTGAGCACAGTCTATAGCTTTTTCTTTTAATCTCCCTTCCGCGCGC
>NW_008350246.1:262591-290545 GCF_000622305.1 Nannospalax galili | reverse complement strand
GTGTGTGTGTGTGTGTGTGTGTGTGTGTGTGTGTGTGTGTGTTAATGATAGCAGTCTGTGTATGGTGTGTATGTGATGCTTGACTGTTTACATTAAAAGACACTGAGGACTAGCATTCACATAGCTCTGGGTTCAATTCCCACCACTGAAGGAAAATCCAGGCAGGGAACACATCTACTAAACACACTCTGTGGACCTTGCTTAAACCCCGATTGAAACAAACCAACTGTACAGTAGGTATATCTGGGGCATATTTGGGAAACTGAATACAGACTGGGCACTAGATACCCATAAGGAACTTGGGCTAAATTTGTTGGGTGTGTTCACACGTGAGCACAGGTGTGAACAGCTTCACATGGGAGTTATGTAAGAAAGCACTCTTGTGTTTAGAGACACATGCCAAAACCATTCAGCAGCACCAGGGTGCCTGGGATTTTTTTTCCCCCACAAAAATAAAAATAGATAAAGCAAGAGTAGCAATCATTGCTACAGCTAAGGGAGGGGCGTTAGGGAGTTTACTGCGCTGTCTGTATGACTCAGGATCTACCTAGGAGGCGAAAACCACCAGCAGATATTTAAAGAAAATGGACTCTAAGACAGAATGCTGGTTGGTTACACAGTGGATGGGAAACCAGGAGCTAGACAAAGAACCCAGAGGTTTGGGACAATTACCACCAATACCAGGCCAGAAAGCAAGGCTAAGAGATGCTGTTCCGTGGAGACAAGGGTGGGGTCACCTGACCAAATGGGACCCCCTGCAGGCCTTTTGGACATGTGTGGAGCCTCGGGGGCAATGAGGACATTACACAATATAGAAAGGGTGAAAAAGCTCTGACTTCTCCTCCCTCCACCTCTAAGTCTCTTACCTTCTGCTGGTGCTCCCCTTCACTGCAAGTAAAGCCACCAGGACCAGCCCCAAAGTAGGAGAGAGCATGGCCAGGCAGGACTGCCAGGGCAGGAGACAAGGAGGCAGCTGGCCCAAGCTGTGCACTGCTCTGTATTCCCCCCCCCATCCTCCTCCCCCTCCCCTTCCCCTTCCCCTTCCCCTTCTCCTCAGAGCCATCAGCTCTGAGAACCTGGGGAGATCTGGCCTCATTTCCACAGTGGTCCTGCTGGTGACCTACCCCAAATCCATTTCCTCTATGTTCCCATGAATAGAATCATGACTTTGTTCAGTCTGACAATGCACCCAGCTAAAAAAAAGGGCACTTCCTCGGCACTATAGAAGTTGACGGTGATCTTGTGATCAACCTTAGGCCAATGAGATGTAGAAGAAAAACCCTGGGGAAGGTGATCCTTTCAGAATAAAAAGGCGAGTCAGTCAAACATGGTGGTATACCTCTATAATCCCAGCACTAGGGGTGTGTGTGGGGAGGCAGGTGGCTGAGGCAGGAAGGTGGTGAGTTTGAGGTCAGCCTGAGTGACATAGAGAGACTGTCTTGAACATCAAACAACAGGGCTGGTGATATGGCTTAGCAGGTAAAGGCACCTGCCACCAAGCCTGATTATCTAAATTTGATCTCAGGACCCACATGGTAAAAGGAAAGAACCAAAAGTCAAAAGTCGACTTTACCTCCGTACATATGCTGTGGCACATATACACACACACACACGCACACAAAATAAATAATATATAATAAAAAAATCAAACAACAACCTAACCCAAACCAACCAAACAAAAACAAACACCCACGCCAATACCAACAACAACAAAAAACAAGCAAGACCTAAAGGAAGTCTCTGCGTTCTTCTTCCTGTGTGAAGTATGATTCAAAGCCTGGTGATGCAGAAGCAGCCTTGTGCCTCCAAGGACTGACATTAGGTGCTGGAGCAAGGAGGAGCCTGGAACAACAGTGCTCTTTGAGCAGCTCTAGCTTCCTAGGGTTGTCTACCCATGGATCTCTTAGGTGAGTGAGGTAAATCCATCCCTCTTACTTTAAGGTCACTCCTTGGTGTGTTCTAGGTTGTTAGGCATAAAAATTTTTGCTCAACAGAAGGAGGCGGGGGAGTAAACAGAAGGCTACCAAGGTCCAGTGCTAAGACTGAAGAGGAAACTGATGCCAATGCATGGAGGGTGGATGTGGAGTGTGAGGGCTTCTGGGATGAGACAGCAGCAAATATTCCCAGGTCATCACAGTTATCTTAGGTTAAGAAACTTCTTCCTGGAGTTGAAGCGGGTTCAACAGTTAAGGACACTTGCTCTTCCAGAGGACTAGAGCTTGGTTCCCAGCACCCATGTTGGGCAGCTCACAGTTGCCTTTAACTTCAGTTCCAGGGGATCTACTGCCTTCTTCTGGCCTCCTTAGGCACTGCATGCACAAGCCTCCCTCCCCATTTGCCTCCATATGTGCTTAGCTCTAAGAAGACTAGGGTAGAGAGACACTTTTGGGTGGGGGAGGTGGTTCAGTCGATAAAGTACTTGGCCAAAGATGGGGACTTGAGTTTCTTCTCCAGAAAAAAAGTTACAAAGAAATCTCAGTGCTTTAAGTAAGTTTATGATTTTATTGTGGGTGGCTTTCATAGCTATCCTCAGCCTGATGTACCCCCATGTGGCCCATGGGCTGCAGGTTGGGCAGGCCTGGTAAGAACCTGTCTAGGACCTGGCCCATGGAGGGCAGATCTGGACAGAACATTCATGTGCTTTTTCATTGATTTTTCAGCAACTTATGAAGGGTCTTCAGCAAGCCATTCACACTATAGGGCTTTTTTTTCAAAGCCTTCCTTCTTTCTTTATCATAGAACAGTGGTTTTCCTACCTCGATGTGATTGAGCGAACAGGAAGGGGAATTTACACTGAGGAAGTCCCACGATGTCCTGAGCACAGGGCCGGACACTTTACACACACACTGAACTGTATCTACCACCATAATGATCATAATGCATATGTTCATCAGCTCATTCCACAGATGAGCAAGCTAAGGTATTCAGAAGGAGAGCAGAGGTTCTAAGAAATTGTTACTCTTTCCCATGCTAAGCTGGGTAAAACTCTGACTGAGGGAAAAACCAGGCCATCTGAGCTCATGAGGCCTACTTTATCCAACTGTGTTCCTGCTGGCTTATCCCTCCCCTCCCTACCCTCCTCCACCTCTTCTTATGAGAAGAAGCAAGTTCTTAACGGTTATCAGGAATTTAAAAAATACGAGGTAGGTAATCAGGACAATTTCTAAATGGAACAGTCTCCCATCTTTGCCTTTTATCAGAATATCCCTCCCCTTCCAGGCAGGCATTTTTAGATTATTCCCTCAAACACTTTCTAAATTTGAACCTGGTGTTGACTCTTCTCTCTCTCTCTCTCTCTCTCTCTCTCTCTCTCTCTCTCTTTCTCTTTCTCTCTCTCTCTCTGCTGGATGAGTTTAAGGAAAGTAAATGGTGATGCTGAGGCACCCAGGGGCTGGCAATGATGGGAAACTGTTATCAATTCCAGCACCAAGAGGGGAAGGGGGAAAAGGCCTGCAGAGTCCAGTGGGGCTTATCCAGGAGCTGTGGTCCTGAGCACTATCACAAGCCATTAAATATCTCTCAATGACTTGTCTCTGCCATTTTTTTTCTTTTGAGACTGGATCTCATGTATCCCAGGCTAGCTTCCAAATCCCTATGGTACCAAGTATGACCCTGAACACATGCTCCTCCTGTTTCCTTCTCCCAAATGCTAGATTGCAGGCATGTATTGCCATGCTCAGTTTGTGTGATGCTGGGGATGGAACCCAGGACTTGGTGCACACTAGGCAAATACTCTACCAACTGAGCTCCTGCCCCAAGACAGGGTTCTTAACAGTGAAAGAACATTGAATCACACAGCAGATATACAATTTATTATATTATGATTGGCAACATCAGAGGACATTTGGATGGGCTTTTCTGTTTGTAATTATTTCCGACATCTGCTGCTGATGTTGTGCCTTGCCTGATGAAGTTTTCTTTGTAGTTCACTGCTGAATCCAGGTGAGAAAAATCAGTGGCCCAGCTCTCTCCAGGCATACCAAGAGGCCTCTGGAAATCGTGATGGCCATCAAGTCCTGCCTTGCTTTGCCAGGTTATAGGTCAGGAGGAAGTTTGGGTGGCACAGGAGAGGACTTGTCTACAGGAAATTGTAGGGCTGGGCCTGGGCTAAGGGAGGGAATATGGATGTTCTTGGGGGTGGAAGCGTGTCCCTGCTTACAGGTGTGCTCTCCCTCAAAGGATGACAATAAACTCAGGAAACTCTCACCCCCCTGGGCTTCCTGCTGCCCTTCTCCACCCTCAGGCTCCTGGAAGCCTGCCAGGCCCCAGGTCATGGTGAGCTTGTGCCCCCTGCTGGCCAGACAGGCCATGGCAGAAAATTATGTCCAGCCAGCTCTGGAAGGTCACTCGGGATTCTCTGTTCTGAGGATAGTATGTATGCACTAGGGCTCTGAAATGTCCCTTCCCTGCAACAAAGTTCCCACAAAGCTCTAAGAACCTTTGGGCTTAGCTCCCTGGGATAGAGAAAGGAATTGCAACAGCATCTGACACCATGACACCTTAAATTGGCATGCACAAGAATCTTAAAAATGTGTATGTTGGGACTGGAGAGATGGCTCAGCAGTTAACAGCACTTGCTGCTCTTGCAGAGGACCCAGGTTCAGTCCCCAGTACTCACGTGGCAGCTAACAACCATCTATAACTCCAGTTCCAGGGGATCCTACACCTTCTTCTGGCTTCTGTGGGTATTGCAGGCATGTGGTACACTTAAATACGTGTAGGCAAAACACTCATACACACAAAATAAAAATAAATAAATAAATTTTAATGTGTATGTATAGGTGCATATGTGTATATAGTACATACATGTGTACACGTTATGTGTGGGTGCATGTCAATGTCAGGTGACTTCCTCTATCACTCTCTACCATATTTGTGTATGGGGGTGGTGGTGATACATGCAGGTAAGTGTGTGGGTATATGTACCCATTCCAGAACATGTGGAAGTCAGAGAAGAATGTCTTCCTCTATCACTCTCCATCTTATTTCCTTGAGGCAGAGTCTGAATGAACTGGAAGTTTGCCATTTTGAATAGGCTGGCTAGCCAGCAAGCTCCAGAAACCCATCTGTCTCCACATCCTAATGCTGGACTTATAGGCATCCACAACCATACCCAGCTTTTTACGTTGGTGCTGGAAATTTGAACTCGGGTCTTCATGCTTGCACAGTAGTGCTTTAACCCCTTGAACCATCTCCCCAGTTCCTCTACCTTATTTTTTGAAACAGGGTCTCTCATTAAACCTAGCTCACTGATGTGGGTACACTGATTGGCCAGTCAGTTCCAGGAATTCTCTGTCTCTGCCTCCCTAGTACTATGACTACATGTGTGCATCACCACACCTGGATTTTTAAGTGAGTACTAGGGATCCAAACTCAGGTCTTCATGTTTGCACAAAAAGCTCTTTTTCAACTGAGCCATGTCTCCTCTCCATCCCCAACAACCTTAACATTTGGATTCTGCCTCGTCTCCTCCAGGAAGCCTTCTGCCACCATACCCCAACCCCAGACTTGCTCCCTTTCCCCAGTCCTGTGGTTTTCTTTTTCCATTTGTCTGACTCTGGTGAATAAGAAAAATAATTTATTTTGCTATAATTTAAACATTTCTATTTGGAACCCCAAGTTCACCAAGAAATTGTGACAACTTGCTTTGAATCACTTCAGGGTTCTCTGGTTGCCTTCCCTGTGTTCCCTGGGATGAGGCTGTAGGGGAAGTGTACCATGCCTTAGGAGACACACCATTCTGTGGAGCTGGGTCCTTGAAGTGAGGCATGCAATGGGATGGGAAGCATGGGCACAGGTGGAGCTTGACCACCTCAGTCCAGATGAGGTGTTTGGGCCCATATTTTGCTGTGTAGTACCCTTCAAAGGGAAGTTAAGATTAATACTGATTGCCATCTTGACATGCTGGGCATGTCTGTGAGGAAGTTCCTAGACTGTGCTACTTGAGGTGGGAAGACTCAGCATAAATATGGGAAGTACCATTCCACAGACTGGTGTCGTGAACTGCATATAACAGAGAAAGAAAGAACAGTTGAGCACCAGCATTCATCTCTGTCTGCTTTCTGGCCCTGGATACAATGTAAGTAGCAGTCTCAAGCTCCTGCCACCATGCCTTCCCTACCATGATGGGCTGCATCCTCAAACTGTGAGCCACAATAAACCCTTCCTTCCTTAAGTTGCCTTTTTAAAGTTGCATTTTGTTACAGCAACAAGAAAAAGCCCGGGAGATGGCTCAGTATATAAAGTGCTTGCCATACAAGCCTGAGGACCTGAGTTCAGATCCTCAACATCCACATAAAAAACCAACCAACCAAAGAAACAAAAAAACAGTATAGGCAGTGTGTATTTAAAACCCTAGCGCTGAGGAGACAGGCAGGTCCCAGTTCCAACTCATTGGTCAGTCAACCTCGCCAATTAGCAAGCTCCAGGTCCAGTGAGAGGCCCTGTACAAATAATAAATAAATAAATAAATAAAGTGTGGAGAGCAATTGAGAAAGACATCTGATGTCAACCTCTGGCCTCCACATACACACATATGCATGAACATCTGAACGCACATACCCTCACACCCACATGTACACCCCACCCAAAGATAAATAACCAATACAAATTCCACTCAAAGGCAAGCTGAGTGTGACCCACACCTTTGGGAGCTAGGTCTTTGGTGCCTTTGGGTCTCTGGGGCAGGGAGCACATGAACTCTCAGCTCCACTAGGAAAACAGTCAAGGGGGCCTGAGTTTGGGTCTGGCCACAGGCAACCTCAACTCATCTTCTCGGAGGTGGTTGCTTCCCACAGAAGCAGTTTCCATCCACACAGTGAAGTAAAGCAGGCTTTGGGGGAAAGCTAGGAAGACCCCCAGCCCTTCCTTCATAAGGTCCTATACAGTGCCTACCCCCACATCTCTCATCCTATTACCCTACCCAGAATGTTCTTTCCCCAAATTTTCACCTGGTTCCCTCCCACTTAGTGCCACTATCACCTTCTCAGGGTCATCTGTCTTTGGTCACCCTATTTGGGAAAGTGATGACTTCCCTAACTAAGCATTTCCCATCCCGTCTGCAGAAGGCCTGATGGACCTCTCAAATGCTCTGCTGTTACTTATTCCTTGTTAACTGCCTGTACCCCTTATGGGAACCTAGAATAAAGCCTGGTGCACAGGTGTTCTATGAACGTGTGCTCACAAGTGAAGGGGTGGTGGAGACATGGCAGGTGCTGTAGTTTGAATGCGAAATGTCCCTGGAAACCCCGAAGGTGCGTGTGTTTGAACACTTGGTTCCCAGCTGCTGGTACTGTTTGGGAAGGTTGTGGAACCTTTATGAGGTGGAGCCTTGCTGGAGGAAGCGGGTCACTGGAGAAGAGACTTGAGGCTTTATAGCCCAGCCTACTTTGTGATTTCAGATGCAATGTGACCAGCTGCCTCATGTTTCTGCTGCCATGCCTTCCCGTCAGACTTTAAGCCCAAAGAAACCCTTCTTCCCTTAGGTATCTTGTCACAGCGATGAGAGAAGTAACTAATACAGCAGGTTTTTGTCAAATGTCAGGGACAAAGTGACATTAGCAGTGAGTGTTCTTCCCAGGTCCAGTCCCCCTAGAACTCACAGTACTCTGACAATGACCAGCAGCTATCTACCCAGCCACATGCTTCCCATGGCTCAGGTTTAAGCTCCCAAGTTTTTCCCCAATCCCACAGTTCCTTGATAGCTGAGCTTTCTGTTTTGCTTTTTCAATTATGTGTGTATATGAGTGTTGGAGGAGTGCATGTGCACATGTGGGTGTGTTCATGTGTGTTCACACAGAGGTCACAAGAGGACATCAGATGTCTAGCTCTATCACTCTCTGCCTTATTCTCTTGAGATGGGGTCTTACTGAGTCCAGAGCTAAGCAAACCCCAGGGATCCTCCTATCTTCACCCTCCGCAGCAGTAGGGTTACAGGTGCACATGGCCATGCCTGTTTTTTTTTTTTTTTTAAAAATAGTGCTTGGGATTTGAACTCAGGGGCACCAACTGACCTTACCTGCTTAGACATCTCCCTAACCCCACGGTTTTTGGCCCCAGGATCCTCCTATCTTCACCCTCCGCAGCAGTAGGGTTACAGGTGCACATGGCCATGCCTGTTTTTTTTTTTTTTTTAACATAAGTGCTTGGGATTTGAACTCAGGTGCAGCAACTGCTCTTACCTGCTGAGCCATCTCCTCAACCCCTAGCTTTCTGGACCCAGCACCCCATGTAGGCAGCCCATTCTTCACTTTGACATGTACTCCTGGGCCCAACCCTGTTGATTGGTCTGTGGCCTCTGACCTGTCTCCTTGACCCAGTTTACCTCCAGGCCTGAGCATGCCTGCAGATCAAGGCCTCTGCAAACTTCTTACTCAGTAAAGGAAGCAGTCCTGGGCTATAGGCCAGACTGGGCACTGCTAAAAGAGTGGGCACAGCAACATCCTCTTTTGTAAACCACACAGCTCACTGGGACAGAGCCAGCACTTAAATCAAGCTGCGTGGCCTAAGGTGACTGCTCTCTTTGCTATTCCTCTCCTAAATTCTATAATCCCACACTCAAAACAGAATAATTATATATAACTTACCTCACCCTGATATTGTGAAGTTAAAAAACAAAGCAATACTTAAGGTGTTACAAACTGCTAAGTGTATCTTACAAGCTGGCCTCCCCAGAGCTTTGCACTGTGACTTGTATACAGTAGGTACTCAAGAAATGCTTTTGGCTCATAAGCCTAACCCTACTGTGCTTCCTCCCACCTCTCTGCTCTTGCTCCATCTTCACACCGCACCTGACCACTCACCTACATCGGGCTAGTTGCCCAGTCAGGTGTCCAAGCTGTGGAAAGCAGGATCCTTCCCTATCCCCCAGGCATTCACAACACAGTTGGGAGAGCCAGACAAGTTGCCAGACAAATCAAAATGTAAAAAAAAAAAAGTGCAGGCAGTATGTGCCAGGCTGCCATGGGAACCAAGGGGTGGACCTGTGAACACACAGATGAAACAGCTCCTGACATCTGTGCACGGCTTTCAATTTCTCAAAGACATGGGTACGAAAGGTGTAGTTGGGGGTTGGGGGGTGGAAAAGCAAGAAATGGAACTTTCCCAGTCCCCCAGTGCTCAAATTCTAGAGCTGTTTCCTGTCAGGGGAGAAAAAAGGAAGAAAAGGCAAAGACACTTTTGTACACCAATAAACTAGGTAGTTTTTTTCCTTTTTCCATTTTCATGTGTGTGGGGGGGTGTACATGGGTGTGGTGTGTATGCATGTTGGCATGTGTGTAGACACACGTGTGGGTGGACGTGCTCCACCATGCATCTACCTGGGTCCTGGGCATCCAAACTTCCAGTCCTCAAACTTACTTGGCAAGCATTTTAGCTGCTGAGCCATCTCTCTAGCCCAAGGAGATTGTCTTTTTGCAGCTCAGTGTTGCATGATAAGTTTGTGATGCTTGACACACAGTTTTTTGAAAGGCTTGGCAATATGAGCTGGTACTGGGTTCTAAAGACCTAGATGCTAAGAATTCACAGGACAGACTCCCTAGAGCAGAATTCTCAAGTCCTGTTAAGGACACTTCATAGCCAGCTTTCAAGTTGGTGCCCTCATTCTGTGGCTGGTCCAAGTCAGTGGAGAACTGGACAAGATAGGTAATGAGGCAGGATAGAAAGTCAGGGCAAATTGTGAGGACATGGGGAGGGAAAGGAGCTCCTCACTCTGGAGTCTGGTGGAAGCCTCTTACCAGCTGAGAAGTAAGAATTCCAGCACAATTAACAGCATTTGCCTGAATGTTGCCTACACAGTGTTTCTTTTGTATAGAGACGTTTTAAATAAGACTCTTAAAGCTATAAGGAATCATGCCTAAAGCCTTTGTCATCTTCCAGTTGTAAACCTGCAATTTTCTAGGAATCTCATCAGGAACCTCACATTCAGTAAAAACATGTTTTAACCACTGTACGCAACCTTTGTGACCCATGTTTTTAGCTTATCAGATTGTAATCCTATCCAAGGTGCCTCTGGAGCTGCCCTATTATCTCATTTATCAAAAGAAAAAGAAAAAAAGGAGGGTAAAAGGGCTGGTGGTGAGATAGCTCAGAGGGAAAAGGGAATTGTCGCCAAGCCTGACCACCTGAGTTCAATTTCTTGAACCCACATGGTAGAAGAAGAGAACTGGCTCATGAATGTTGTCCTCGGGTGGACCTAGGACTCTGAACTCACGCAACCTTTGTGACCCATGTTTTTAGCTTATCAGATTGTAATCCTATCCAAGGTGCCTCTGGAGCTGCCCTATTATCTCATTTATCAAAAGAAAAAGAAAAAAAGGAGGGTAAAAGGGCTGGTGGTGAGATAGCTCAGAGGGAAAAGGGAATTGTCGCCAAGCCTGACCACCTGAGTTCAATTTCTTGAACCCACATGATAGAAGAAGAGAACTGGCTCATGAATGTTGTCCTCAGGTGGACCTAGGACTCTGAACTCGGGAACTCCCAGGTGGGTCAGAGCTTTCCCTTCCCAATGCTGATCTAATTTTACTCCCCACTGTCTTCTCTGTGGAGGAATTTCAGAAGCAAAATGTTGGAGTAGCATCCTGTGAGGACAAAGCTGTGACTGAAACGCCCTCAGGGCTCCTGAATGCACCACACTACTTCCTATCCACCCTCTGAGAACACACACACACACACACACACACACACACACACACACACACCCCTACCTCCAGCTAAGGAAGAACTCCCCACTGTCTCTAGAAGGCTTTGCCATCCATTAAAGGGTGCTGCTGGGATCCCTCCTCTTTCCCCGGGATGCAACCTTGATAGAGAAACAGCATGAAGCTGCTGTGGATCCCCACCTTGGCCCACCCTCAACTTTTTGACCATGGGTGAGTTACTTAATCTGCTGCTTCCCCACTGTATCCAAGACAAATCCCTTCCTTTGTGTGTGTGTGTGTCAGTGTGTGTGTGTGTGTGTGTGTGTGTGTGTGTGTGTGCAGGTGCACAAGTATGTATATGTGCATGGGTATGGAAGTTAGAAGATAACTCTGCTATTATTGTTTTTCAGGAGCTGGCTTTGTTTTGTTTTGTTGCCTGAATGTATGTAAGTGCACCCATGTCATACAATGCCTGTGGAGGTCAGAAGAGGGTTTCAGATCCCCTGGAACTGGAGTAACAGGTGGTTGTTAGCTGCTCTTTGGGTGCTTGGAATCCAACCCAGATCCTCTGGAAGAGCAAGAAGTACTCTTAGCTGCTGAGTAATCTTTCTAGTCCTGACCATGTTGTTTTTTGAGATAGGGTTTCTCACTGGCCTGGGGCTCTCCAATTCAGCCAGACCCCCAGGGATGGCTTGTCTCTGTCTCCTCAGTGCTGGGATTTTAAGTACACATCATTACACCCGGATTTCTTACACGATGCTGAGGATGGAACTCAGATTCTCAGGAGTGAGTGGCAAGTATTTTGCCCATGGAGTCTTCTTTGAGGAGTTTTGTGATAATTAAATGAGATGGCATTAAGGAAATAGCCTGGCTTCCTGCTTGGTAGTTACAATACTGTTCCGTGGAAAAAGTTCCAATGTAGGATGGGGCAGAATGAGGTAAGGGGAAGAGCCACCTCAGTGGGGTTCTGGGAGCCATCTCTGCCGAGGACCACCTCAGCTTCGACCTCGTCAGGGGAACATGGGTCCGTTCCTCTCCTAGGCATGCAGGGCCGAGGCTACAACTTGCAACTTCCTTTGAGGTCACAGCTTGTTGGGCCTTCTCAGTAATTTCGTCTCTTGCCCTGGGCAGTCAGATCTGCTGTCCTCAGGTTACTGCAACTTCTGAATAACTTAGCAAATCTTTCCCTTGCTCATCTGAGGGGCTCACAAAACCAGACAAAATTGTTTCATAGGGTTCCAAGCATTTTCTCAACAGCTGCTACAGGCTTAAGCAACAGATGGTGCCTGACATTCATTTGGCTAGCAGAGAGAGCCTCAAGGGCCATTTAGAATGGTTAAAACAGGAGTTGGCCAGAGGAAATGGTGGGTTTCCTGGGTCAGTGGGAGTGGGCACCAAAGCAGGGTGGGGCAATTGGGCTAACTCCCAGGAATTCTCTTAACCTGTATGCTGGATGCAGCCCAGGACATCTGCACACGTCTTCTACATGGGTTGCAGCCAGACTTCAGTGCTGTGACACATTTCCCCTGGGACCAGGCAGGATAGTCAGTGAGCCAGATGCCAACCACGCAGGTCTGGTCCTGAGGAATGATGGTTGAGGGGGAATTCTAGCAGTATCTAGGAGCAATGTCAGAAGTGACAGGTCCTTTTTGAGCTGCCTTATCCAGAGGGGACAAGACTGGGGCTGAGAGACCTGGCCACAGTAGCCTTTCCAGCTATGTGGCCCCTTGAGAAAGGTACACTGAGATGTTACAATTCCATCACTGTTGTGATTTGAATCTGAAACCATGCTTTGAATTCCTGTTCCCCAGTTGGTGGGGCAATTTTGGCAGACCACAGAGACTTTAGTGAGTGAGACCTAGTTGGTAGGATTCGGTCACTCAGGGTGGGACTTTGAAGGCTATACCTGGCCCCTGCTTTCCGGTCCACCATGATGTGAAGTCCTCTGTCACACACTCCTGCAGCCATGAACTGAGCTTTTCCACCATGCCTTCATTGCCATGATAGACTGAAACCATGAGCTAAAATAAATCTTTCCTCCCTCATGTTAATCTTTCAAGTAATCTGCTACCTCAAAACATTCATGTTGTTTCTCTCAAGCACTCTGTCACCTCAATACATTCAGCAAGCACTTCTTAAAAAATGGACTCTCTCTCTCTCTCTCTCTCTCTCTCTCTCTCTCTCTCCTCTCTCTCTCTCTCTTAAATAGACTGAAGAGATGGCTCACTTGGTAAAGTGCCTGCCATGTAAGTATGAGGACCTAAGTTTGGATCCCCAGAATCCACACAGAAAGTGTTGGACATGGTAGTGAACTTGCTTGCAACCCCAATGCTGGGGTAGGGTAGAGACAGGTCGATCCCTGAAGCTCCTTGGCCGCCAGCCTAGCTGAATTGATGATCCGTAGATTCAGTGAGAGGCCTGCTTCAAAAAACAAAGCTGGAGAATGATCAGGGAAAGACACCTGAAATCAATGTCTGGCTTCCACATGCATGCACACATATGAACACATGCACTAGTATGTACACATGCTTATGCCTACACTATCAAGTATATACACACACCATATATATATATGAAAGACTACTGCAGCTTGAGAATGTCGAGTAGGGTAGGGCTGCCAACGATGACTCATCACTACCTGAGATGATTCCAAAAGTGCCACACTGGGCTAGCTCTGATTCTGTTACTTCCTGACAATAGCACCTTGGGCAATGATGGGAACAAAAATGACACTCAGCTTCCTCAGGCTTCAACTCCGGGTTAGGCACTGATCTAGGTGCTTTACAAATATTAGCTCACTGCAGGAAAGAGGTGGGCACTGTCATGATTCTCCCCACTTACAGTGGGAGAAACTGAGACATAGAGAGGGTAACATGTTTAGAGTATCAAGTCATAGAGCCAGATGTTTTGGTGTGTGAGTGTGTGTGTTTGTATATATGGTGTGGTGTATGTGCTTGTGTATGCCCGCTCATGCATGTGTGTGCAGAGGTTAGAGGGGTACATTGGTGTCCTGCTCTATTACTGTCTGGCTTAATCCATTGAGACAGAGTCTTCACTGAACCTGGAGCTTACTAATTTTCTGCTGGCTGGCCAACAAGCCCCAGTGATCCTTCTGTTTCTGCTCCCGCCCCCTAGTGCTGGGGTTATGGATGCAGCTAGGCCTGTTTATTATTTTTTTAATGTGAGTTCCGGGGGTCCTACTTCAGGTCTTCGTGCTTGCACATCAAGTGCTCTTACCCACAGAGCTACCTGCTCAGCCAGAGTCAAGATCTTTAAAAAAATTATTTTTATTTATTTAAAATTTTTTATGTATATATTTTGCCTGCATGTATGTTAAGTGTACTACATGCATGCAGTGACTGTGGAGGCCAGAAGAGGGCACTGAGTGCCCTGGCACTGGAGTTACAGACAGTTATGAGCTGCCATGTGAGTACTGGGTACAGAACACAAGTCTGCTGCAAGAGCTTCCAGTACTCTTAACCACTAAGCCATCTTTCCAGGCTCAGATTTATTTTTATTTATATGTATGTGTGGGGGTGTCTGTGTATGCCACTTGTGTGCTAGAGCCTATGGAAGCTAATGCAGGCCAGAAGAGGGTATTGTGGTATCCCCTGGAAATGGAGTTGCATGTGGGTGTAAGTCTTCCAACGTGGGTGCTGGAAACTGAACTTGGGTCCTCTGGAAGAGCAGCAAGCACTCTTTACCACTGAACCATCTCTCCAACTCCAGAAAAAGGATTAAAAAAAAATTTTATTGAGAATTTCACATATGCATATAAGGTGTTTTGATCAAATCCATGACCACTCCCTCCCCTCCAGCTCCTGCCATATCTCCCCATCACTTTTTTTTCTGATAACTTCATGTACTCTTTCTACTTCTTTAGTTTTTTTTTTTTTAATGGGGCTTTTGGCTACTCTAACATTCCCCCCTCTGAAGAGGTAATCCTAAAATCTTTTAAGGATTAGATAAAAGCTCCCAAATATTTTTGATGTTTTTGGCCTTTGGAATGGAGTAGGTTGCTAAGAGGCCCAAGGACATTGTGAGTTTTAGCCAAGAAACTCGCTACTTGAGAAACAGGATCTTAATCCTGGTTGTCTGGCTTCAAGACCAAAGGTAGTCTGGAGAGGCACCCACAGATCTGCTCCCTAGAGGATCCCAGTACCCCAAGATGCTGGCTCCAATTCTTCCATGTCTTAGCAATTTGACAAACACATTCATGTCTGCAGGGCACCCACAAGCAGTGGAACCAGAAGGAGCACCCCACCTGCTGGGCTTAGCTCTGACATGAACCAACTTAGCGGTTTAAACTTAGGGTCCTGGAATGGAGGGAGTCCTTGCTTCCGGGGAACAGAGCAAGGGCCTTGGCCCTTTCATGTGCAGATAAAATTGGGCAAAATTGAGCTCAGTGGTAAAGTCCTTGCTTTATAAGCATGAAAGCCTACATTCCACCCCCTACCCCAGAGCCCATGTGTTAAACAAAAAAATCTAGGCATAGTGGCCTATGCTTGTAATCCCAACATTGGGGAAGCAGAGACAGGAGGATCCCTGAGGCTCACTGGACAGCCAGCCTAGCCTACTTGGTGAGCTCCAGGCCAGTGAGAGACCCTAACTCAATAAACTAACAAATAAAAAACAAGGAGGATGGCACCTGACAAATGGTAGATGAGATTGTTTTCTGGCCTCCGTATATGTGTGCATTCATACCTGGACACACACGAGGTTAGGAAAAATTTACCACTGATAGCCACCAGACATCTTGGAAAACTGAGCCCATGAGCAGACAGTGAACTGCCATGAAGAACTAGTTGGACAGGGTCCCTATCCTGGCATCTTCTTCGTTCTGTTGGGTCTTTGCAGTAAGGAGTTCTGCTGAGGCCCCTCTGTGTCCTGTGGAAAGCTGTCCCGGCATGCAGCCCAGGCTGGCCTGAACTCATATCTCAGCCTCTCAAGAGCTAGGATTACAAGTATGAGTTACCACACCTGTCTCTCAGCTGGTTTTGTATGCCATTTTGGGTACCTCCTGTGGATGGTTTCTCTGTTAATTCAGAAGGGAAGTTCCAGCAAGTTCTCCTGGTTGCACCTCAGCAGCATCTCTGCCCCCATAACTCACAATCCTGTCTTCTCCAGTGAGAGCTGGGTGCCAGTGCCAGCAGCACAAGCTGCTCCTTGCAGCTACTATTCATGTAACTTTAAGTCCTCTTGAATTTTTACAAGTCAGTTCAGGTAGTCCAGGATGGCTCAAACTTCCTATGTAGCCAGTGATGACTTTGAACTACTGGTCCTTGTGCCTTTACCTCCCAAGTGCTGGGATCGCAGGCATGTGTCACTATGCCCAGTTTATGTGGTGCTAAAGATGGAACCCATGGCTTTGTGCATGCTAGGTGAGCACTCTACCAGCTGAACTACAGCCTTAACCCCCTTGTCATGCCTTTTAGAGTAATGATTCTTTATAATGAACTTTTCTTGTTCAAATGACTATAGGGTTTCAGTTTCCTGCTTGAACCCAAACTCACACAAAACTGTAAGAACCATGTAATTCCTTGCTCTCCCCATAGACCCAGCTAACACGGTAAGAGCATTAAATGTTAACCCAAACTGCCTGGGTTTAAACTGCCCATCCTGTATTGACTGATGAAAGCTACTTGACTGCCCCTATTCCTTGATCTCTGGTTGTAAAACAGAGACGTCTTAGTTTATTTGTCCTGCTATGATAAAAGAACTCAGGCTGGGCAAATTTTAAGTAGAAACGTATGGCTTCCAGCTCTGGAGGCTGGGAAGCCCAACCTCAAGACAAGTTGGATTGCCTGTGGCCAGCAGCTTTATTGTCTGGTGAGGGTCCATTTCTCACAGGTGATATAATGTGTCTGTCCATGGTGGGAGGGACATATGAGCTCTTTTGGTCATTTTATAAGGACACAAATTCCATCCTGCCCTTCTGGTTTAGTCATTACTCCAACAACCCTACCTCTTTAGCCTTGGCTGACCCAGAACTCACTGACCTCAAACTCACAGAGATCTGCCTGCCTCTGCCTCCCAAATGCTGGGACTGAAGATATGCACCATCATGCCCAAACCCCTACCTCTTAGTATTATCAGATTGGGGGATTAGGTTTCAGTGCACAAATTTTTTTTGGGGGGGACACATTCAGACCATAACAGTATAGCAAGATTATCATATCATAGAAGCTAATGTATGCAAAGCACATGGCATTTAATGTGTTATATAAGGACTTGGCATTATCATCTTGACTTCTTTCATCTCACCGTTAGGGGTTTTGGTAGCAGGGCTATCTCATAGGAAGTCCTCCATGACCTTCCAACCCAGGCTGAATTATTCTCTCCTGTGCTCCCTCACATGTCTTCAGTGTGATTGTCTCACAGGCTGTCACTGCTGGTGTGCCTGTAGGATTGAGCTACCTGAGGGTAGGGGTGTGGTCCAGAAGCTCACCTGCCTGGGTAAGGGAGGAACAGTGTTAGTTGAGGCCCTCTGAGATTGAGACAGGGGAACATGAGGGGAAATGTCTATGATGGACCAACGGGGAAGAGGCAGGAGAGGTGGGAGATCTGTGTGTGTGCACATGCGTGTGTGTACGTGTGTGAAAGGCATCTGCATGTGTGAACATGTGTGTGGAGGCCAGAGGTCAATCTTCAGTGTCTTCTTCAGTCACTCCTCATCTTTTCTTTTTTTTTCATTTTTATTTATGTGTCTGTGTGTATGTTTTAGTGTGCATGCCATGTGTGTGTGGGTGCCTGAGGAGGCTAGAAGAGGGCATTGAACCCCCTGGAACTAGTAGTCACAGGTGGTTGTGAGTCACACTATGTGGGTCCTGGGAACCAAACTTGGGTCCTCTGAAAGGGCAGCAAGCAATCTTAATCACTGAGCCATCTCTCCAGCCCTGCTATTCACCTTTAAAAATGTTTTTTATTACCAGGTATAGTGGCAAATGCCTCTAATCCCAGCACTCAGGAAGCAGAGGCAGGTGGAAATCTGTAGAATGAAGCCAGCATGGTCTACATAGTGAGTTCCTGGCCAGATAAGCTACAAGGAGACCCTGTCTCAAAAAAAATTACACTAATTAATTTTGTTATGTATATGTGTGTGTATTTGAGTGACATGGTGTGTATGTGGAAGTCAGAGGATAGCTCACAGAAGTTGGTTCTCTCCACCATGTATGTTATAGGTCATCAGGCTTGGTGGCAAGTGTCTTTATCAACCGAGTCATCTTTCTAGCCCCATATCTTGTTTTATTTATTTATTTATTTATTTTTGGTGTTTTTGAGACAGGGTCTCCCTGTAGCCCCAGCTGTCCTGGAACTCACTATGTGGACCAGGCTGGACTTGAACTCACAGAGCTCTGTCTGCCTCTGCCTCCCAAGTGCTGGGATTAAAGGTGTGCACCACCATGCCCAGCATTATATCTTGTTTAAAAAAAATTTTTTTGTTTTGTTTTGCTCTGATTTTTTTGATACATGGTATCCTTGTAGCCTCAGCTGGCCTAGAACTCACTATGTAGAGCAGGCTGGACTTGATCTCACAGAGGTCCACCTGCCTCTGTCCCGAGTACTGGGATTAAAGGCATGCACCATCATATCTGGTTTCTCCACCTTGTTTTTTGAGATGGAGTCTCTACTTGGAACTCTCTGATTCTGTTATGGTGTAGCCAGTGAGCCCCAGGAATCAGGGATCCATTTGTTTCTTACCTCTTCCATCCTGGGATTACAAGCACACATCATCACATTTGGCATTTATTTATTTATTATTCATTTATTTATTCATTCATCTATTTTTTTAATGTGGCTTTCAGGGATGGAACTCAGGTCTTTCATGCTTGCAAAGCAAGCACTCTATTGACTGAGCATCTCTGCAGCCCCAGGACAGCCTTCTGATACTTCCAGGGGAATGGTGTGGGGAAGAGCTTTGTAAACCAGCTTTCACCTGGCCATGGGGAGCTTTTGAGTCACCAACTCCTACTGGGGGAGATCCCGCTCAGTGGCACTGCCACTGTGCCTAGCCACAGATGAAAACAGCCCCTGGAGGCATGGCCTCGATGGGAATACTCTGATAGATCTAGAGAAGCAGCTGGGGCTGCCAGTCAAGCTGCTCCCACAGCAAGTCTGAGCAGCTCGTTTTCACAGCTTCCACAGCTACCAACAGATGGAAGGTTGGCCCCACCCCAAGAATGCAGGGCCAGAAGCAGGGGCACCAGGATCTGCCACCTGGACATAAATAAAGAGGGAGAAGTCCAGGCCTTCTGCAGATGGACACACACACACACACACACACACACACACACACACACACACAAATATATAGTTATATGTCTCTACTACTTGATGAATAAAATCACTCAAAATTCCACAACAGAATTATGTGTGTTCTGTGCTTTTCCTCCCAGCTTCTACCCATTACTGTAGCCATCATACAGGCTGTACTTTGTCATTTTTTAGTATCAAGATTTGATAGATTTGGCATTTATAAGCATTATTTCTCCATATTCCTGTCACAGTTTTCATAATGATTTTTTTTTTCAGGATCTCATGTACACCACCAGGCTGGCCTCAAACTCACTATGTAACTGAGATGATCGTGAACTTCTGACCTTCTGCCTCCACTTTCTGCCTCCTGGGATTTACAATGTATTACCACTCCTAGTTCATGCTGTTCTGGGAATGGAACCCAGGAATTTATACTGGCCAAACCCCTATATTAAGCCACATACCCAGCCTAGTTTTTTTTTCTTTTTTTAATCGTTTTGAGACAGGGTCTCCCTGTAGCCCCAGCTGTCCTGGAACTCACTATGAAGACCAGGCTGGCCTTGAACTCACAGAGATCTGCCTGCCTCTGCCTCCCGAGTGCTGGGATTAAAGGCGTGCATCACCACAACCGGCTCCAGCCTAGTTTTTAAAATTATTTTTTGAATACCTTTTAGTGGCTAAACAAGAGTCATAGTTTTTTAAGTCATTGTCATTCAACAGTTTCATTATTTCTATTCTAAAAAGTATTTATAGCTAATGTTCTTATATATATATTTTTTGACAAACATTAAGTTCTTTTAGTTACAGTCCTAGCACAAATTTCTATGTTTGAAGATACTGGGTCAAGAGGTTAAATGTGGGGTTAGAGAGAGAGTGTAATGGTTAAGAATGCTTGCTGCTCATGCAGGGGATTGGAGTTTGTTGCCCAGCACCCATATCTGATGGCTGACAACTGCCTATAACTCCAGCTCCAGGGGATCCACACCTCTGGCCTCCACAGGCACCTGTATTCATGTGCACATGCCCCCCCATATAATTCTTAAAAATAACAAACATTTTTTATTATATTTGTTTTGTTTTGTTTGTGTTTTAAGACAGGATCTCCCTGCAGCCCCAGCTGGCCTGGAACTCACTATGTAGACTAAGCTAGCCTTGAACTCACAGAGATCTGCCTGTCTCTGCCTCCCGAGTGCTGGGATTAAAGGTGTGCACCACCACACTAGGCTCTTTGACTATATTTTTATTTTACATGTACAACTGTTAGCCTGCATGTATGTAAGTGTGCTATTTGCATACAATGCCTGCAGATGCACGAGGGCATCAGATCACCTGGAACTGGGATTACAGGTGGTTGTGAATTGCCATGTGGGTGCTGGGAACTGAACATGGGTCCTCTGCAAGGGCAGTCAGTGCTGTTAACCTTTGAGCCATCTCTCCAGCCCTAAAAATATTTTTTTAAAAAAGATTCAAATATCACCAAGAACACACGTCTGTATCAATTTTTACAACAGTGACTACCCTTCATTGTTTAACTGTTTAACTAGTAGAACTGTTGTAAAGACCATCTCTCACTTCGTGGGAATGTGGTTGTATGCACATGTATGTGTGTGGGTGTGAGCATGGGGAGGTCAGAGGATATTGGGTGTCTTGTTCTGTCACCCTCTGCCTTATTCTCTTGAGACAGGGTCTCACTGAACCTACAGCTAGGCTGGCAGCCAGGAAGCCCCAGTGATCCTCTGCTCCCCACAACATTGGGGTCACATATACACATGTGGCCATGCCTACGTATTTATGAAGATTCAAATGCAGATCCTCGTGCTTGTGCAGGAAGCATACTTATCCTGAGTTACCTTACTGGTCTCCATCCCATCTCTCACTTTAATGCCCTATTTCCCAGATGGACCCTCCCCATAAGAACACCAGGGTCCTTTGCTGTCCATTGCTGCTGAGGAATTTTCCAACTGATATCAACCTGAAGAATCACTGTGACCAGGGCTTTGAAATGATCTCAAAATCTAAGGAACCAATCTGTTAAAGCCTACCACATCATCTCCCAGGCTTCACAGCTGCAGTGGCTTTGGTATAGATGTGCTCAGTTCCAGGCATAGAGGGGGATGTGCATTGTGAATACTGGGTGGGACAGAGGCAGTGGGTCCAGCTGGAGTTGGGTGGGCAGAGCCATGCCATACTATGACTTCAGGATCTAATCCCTGTATTCTGTGCCTCTCTGACTGTGAGGCAGAGGTGCAACACACACACACACACACACACACACACACACACACAGGCACACACTCACTCATATTAGGGTCAAGGGGGCATGTAAAGCTTGTGGGTTTAGGAAGAGCACACAAGTGGAGACAAACACTGTAACCAGAACAGAGGGAGACAAATAAGGGACCATTTTGGGGGCTAGTTCTCCCCCATACTGGGGCTACCTTCATGTATTATTGTTTTCTGTTGCTATAACAGAATACTTAAGGCTGGGTGGCAGGACCACTTGAGCCCATGAGTTTGAAACCAACCTGGACAACAAGACCCCATCTTAAAGCCCAAACAAAAGCAGAGCCATAGTAACTTGTTCCTGTCAGCACTGTGTTCCAGCATGAATCCTTTCTGGGGTGTCACATAGTGACATCCCCTAAGGACCTCATCACCGCCTACTGGGCTCCACCTCTTAAAGGTTCCATTACTTGTAACACTGTCACAATGGAGACTGAGCTTCCACATCTAAAGTCCAGACTTGTCCATGAAATAATTAGGTGGTCGACATGGCCTTTGGCTCTAGATGGGCAGTAGCATCACTACTGCTTCTGAGAGATGTCCCAAGGAGCCCTGGGGAGTGCTGTTAACCATGCTGGAGAGCCATTCACCTAGTCAATACCTCATCCATTTGTCCTAGTTACCTCTGTCAACTTGACATAGCCTAGAGTCACCTGAGAAGAAAGCCTCATTGAGGAATTTCCTAGATCAGATTTCCCTTTTAGTCTGTGGGGGACTGTCTTATTAGTTGATGTAGGAGAGCCCAGCTCACTTGATTTTATCATTCCTAGGGCCTGGGCTATATAAGAAAGCTAGCTAAGCATGAGCCTAAAAGTGAGTTAGTGAGAGAGCCAGCAAACAGCATTCTTCCATGATTCTTGCCTTGAGTTCCTGCTCTGTCTTCTGTAATAATGGACTGTATGGTGGTTTGAATGAGGTACCCACCCTAGGCTCAAGTATTTGAACATTTGGTCAGCTGGTGGCAGTTTGCAGAGGTTCAGGTGTGGCCTTGCTGGAGGAAGGCAGGGGACAGGCTTCCAGAGTTCATAGCCACATCCCATCTTGTGTCTGTCTGTTTCCCTGCCTGCTTGACGATGTGAGCACTCAGCTTTCTTTCTGGCTGCCTCCTGCCATGATGGCCTCTTATCCCTCTGGATCTGTAAGACCTACAAACTTCCTTCTATAAGTTGACTTGGTGATGGTGTATTTTTAAAAATTTGTTTTTATTTATGTGTCTGTGTGTATATGCCAGTGCCCACAGAGGCCAGAAGAGGGTGTCAGATACTCTGGAGTTAAAGTTACAGGCAGTTGTGAACTGCCCAGTATGGGCACTGGGAACTGAACTCAGGTCATCTGGAGAAGTAGCAAGTGCTCTTAACTGCTAAACCATCTCTCCAATTCCTTGGTCTTGGTGTTTTATCATAGCAACAAAAAAATTATACAGACTGTGACTTGGAAGTGTAAGCCAAATAAACCCTTCCTCCCTCAGTTGCTTTAGGTCAGTGTTTTATCAGAGCAACAGAAAGGAAACTAGACCACCATCCATTTATCAAACCCATACTGTATATTGTCCTAGACCCTAGGGACCTGTGAGATTTAAGTGCCTTGTCCTCAAGAGCTCAGTCTGCATGTCTACAGGAAGGACCTGCAGGTTGGCAGTACACTGACCTCCAGTCCACACACACCAAGTCCAAGCAGGAAGGAGTGCCATCTCACTCCTGTCATCCTTCAGCCCCACCTGGTCACCCTCCTCTCAAGGTCTCCTGCCAGGAACTAACAGCCACCACTGAGTACCCTCCCCTAGGTATGGCCTAACATCTTTTCTCTGAATTATATTGGCACCAGGCCTGCATCATTCAAGACTCTCCAGGGAAGACATAATTTCTAGTGAAACAATGACAGAAATGGTCAAGTAAGGCCTGGTTCTCTGATTACTGTTCTCACCTTGCACTTTTGGGGTTTCTTATCTAAGGACCAAATCTGGGGTCTATTCTCTCCACCTCCAGAGGACTGAAGGAACACATGACAGCCTCTATGATTCCTAAGTGTGACACCTGCCCTGGTTCACTGCCTTCAGCCATGTTTCCCCAAAGTAGCCCTTCTCTAAGTCCTGATCCTGCTGTGCCCAGGAGGTTGGCTGTTCTGCACTATCTCAGCAGAGACTCAGTTGCAATGGTGTTTCTTCCTTTATCTTCAGGCAGAGCTCCTGTCATGTTCAAGAATACCTCTACTCCCCTTCAGGGGCTCTCCTGGTATCCCACTACACTTTAGGATTCCCCTTTTCTGTGTGTCAACTGTATTTACAAGACTGTAATTGTAGACCACCCTTAATGTACTACCTAAAAGCCACCTTAGGTCTCATTAAAGCTACATCTTGACTTCTTAACTCTTTTAGCCTCTATTACAGGAGAGGAATAAATAGCTATTTGACATCAGGAAGACTGGGGTGGTCCTCCACTGCAGAAAAGGGTTGACATACTACAAACATGTCTGGTGGTGATACATGGCCCGACTTCCATAGCCCACTGAATTCAAAGACCAAGAAAGAGCAATGATCCATTTATTTATGGTGTCCTTTGCCAGGCCCTTGTGCTCATAATCTCATGCAACCCTACGATCAATACTGTGAGGTAGCTTGTATCCTTCCCACTTCACAGTTGAGGTAAAGGCTCAGATTCCTACAAGGACATGCCCATGGCCACAGAGACCATAAGTGCTGAGGACACAATTGAGTTGTTAAACTGCAAAGACTGTCAGTGCTCTGATCTTGGGCTGTGGGTGCAAAGGCACCAAGAGATTCCCCCAGAATCCATCACAGGGTGGTACCTATGAGAGCTGGGAATATCCTGTTTGTTGACTAGACTCTCAGGAACGACCTGGGCTGAGCGTTGCCCTCCACATTTGCAGTACAGAGTCCCGGCGGGTAGTGTAAGGTAAGTGTTTGATGCGGAACCAGTGCCTGGGAACAATGTTTCCACTAGGGGTATATAACTTCTCCCCTTGCCTGCCCAAGAGACTGCGCAGGGCTAGGTTGCCAGATAGAACCTTCTCGTAGAATTCCACTCCTCCCTGGGCATAGGATGCAGACAGGGATGCTGTGCGGCGGTCCAGCCAGCCTTCCAGGGCAATGGTGAGGGAGTCCATGGAGAAGGCGTAGGCCACAAAGCCTGCCATTGCTGCAACCAAGTTGAAGGCAGCCCGCAAGCTAATGGGGCCTCCATAAAGCCCCAGGGCATGCTTGACACCCACACTCAGTACCCAGGTTCCTGTCAGGCAAGCTGGAGCTGGCAAAGCCTGAAGGGCAGCCACATTATTCTCCAGGTATACTACCTCCTTAGCCAAGGCAAACTTCTGGGCATCACGAGACAAGGTCAGGGCGTCTCTCAGCTTGGTGCCTGCTGGGCTATGCCAATCCACTCTTTGCCCATGTATGACCACAGTATGGTCAACACTGGTCACTGGGCCACCTAGGAAAATGGCAGGGATTCCCACCACAGCTCCAGCAGGGAATCTTGGGAGGCCAGCACTCACAGGCTGGAAGGTGAAGGTGGTGAAGGGCTTGTAGCAGTGAACTGAGGAGATAGCCATGTCCTGTAGCACCTCTTGGAAGAGACTCTGCAGCTGTGGGGAAAGTGGAGCTGGCTGGCCCTGAGGCCAGTACTGGTATAGCCACTGGACTATGGGATCTGCGAAGAGGTGGAATGAGATTTGAACTCCAAACAGACCTGCACAGGAACCCACCAGGAGTCCTGTCCTGTGACTCTGTACAAATGCTGCAGCCCTCCACAGGGGACCAGCCATGAGGACTGGCTCCGATGATAATTTGGCCAAGAAAAAGAGAAATCAGCCAATGGTTCCCAGGTAGGCTTGCAGAATGAACATCCTCCAGTGCTACTCTCCTTAACTGAAGCAACACTGCAAGGCAGATGAAAGCATGGGCTCCAGAGCCAGACCACCTGGGTTCAAAGCATCACTTCTCCACCTGCCAAACAGGTAATATAACAAGAGTCTTAGAGTGGCTGTGAGGAATAAGTAGACATACATAAAACTTTTCAGTGTCTCCCACGATGGCAGACATCATTCTGACAATGGCCATTATTATTTTAACTCCCGTGGGCTGGCACAGCACTAAGCACTCAGTGCTTTGTGCCACCCATCATTCATCCCATAGTGTACATCTATGTCTAGTGATTTATGAATGAAACATGTTTAATTTACTGAGCACTTACTACATGCTGGACACAGTTCTGAGAGATTCACCTATATAGTTGGCTCTTAGTATCTAACTGCAAGGGTTTAGTACCAGGATCCCTGCAGATTATCAAAATCTAAAAATGCTCAAGTGCTTATTAAAAAAGTATAGTATTTGCATATAAACTATGCACTTTTCTCCTATACTGTAGTCTTTACTCATAATACCCAATAAATTATAATGCCATATATAGAGTTAGACTCTATATTAAAAAGTCTGTATGTTCAGCACAGACACAATTCTTTTGTATATTTTCAGTTCTTGATTGATTGAATGTGCATCCATGGACAAGGAAAGCTGACTGTATTAAGAAAAAAAAATGTAATACTAATAAACATAAGGAGACACTTAAATATATCTGCATATATTTATACACAAACATGCGCTACATATACATATATCTTTAGGGGATTGGTTTCAGGGCCCTAAAGATACCAAGACCTTCAGACATTCAAGTCTCTTACATAAAATGGCTTAGTGTTTATACAGTATCTATGCAAACCCTTTCGTATATTTAAAATCATCACTAAATTCCTTACATACCTATTACAATGAAAATGCTAGGTATATAGTTGTGATACTGGACTGCTTAAGGAATAGTGACAATAGTCTGCATATGTTCAGTATAGATGGAATTTTTTCCCTAAATATTTCTGGTTTGCCTTTTGGCTGACTCAACAAATGTACAACCGGAGGACAGAGGCTTCACTTCAGTCTAACTTTCTAAATGTATCTTCATAATGCCAAAACTTATATGACTGTCCTTTTCCTAAAGCTGTGAAAACTGGTGTAGTAACAGGTGGACCAAAATCCCAAGCTAGTAAAGTGGCGGTGTGACCAGTTAAATGTATCCCCCTAAATTTCCATATTCGCAGCCAAATTCTGAGTATCTCAGGCTGTGGCTGTATCTGGAGATGGGGTCTGTGAAATGGGATGGAAATGGAAGGTTGTTCGGACAGCTGTAATGCAATCTGACTGCTCTCTTTCTAAGATTAGGATACCTACAGAAAGAATACCAAATGAAGAAACAGGGGAAAGAGAGCCATCTGCTAGCCACGAAGAAAGGCCAAGTCCACCCACACCCAGGTCCTGGACCTCTAAACTCCTGAACTGAAAGAAAATAAATTTCTGCAGGGTAGGGCATCCAGTGTGTGGTACTTTGCTAAGGCGTGTTAGCCACTAATAGTACAAGGCCAGTATTTGATCACTGGTGGTCAGAAGAGCACGCAAATGTTCACTTAAAAAAAAACTTGTTATGCTATCAATTTAATTCAGCCCATCGATTTAATTCACTATCACAGCCAACACCCACATCCCTGTCTGATTTACTTTTAAACATTCCAGGCACTTTCATCTGTGATCATGCTTTGGAAGAAACTTAACTATAGCCCTATCTGCAAAAAGCATTTAATTAGCAAAGAAGAACGCAGGGTTCTGCTTACCCTATTTATGGTCCCATGACTTAAGGAAACTAAGGCTAGGAAAGGGAGGGTCCTGCACAAAGCCCCAGAGGCCCCAGGGCCACCGGCGCCAAAGAAGCTCTTGGGTCAGTCTCGAAGGGAAGGCCCGGCCCGGCAGCTGATCCAGGAGCGACTGCAGGGTACTGGCTTCTGGAAGAGTCCCTGCTATGCTTCCGCCCCAGGGCCCCAGAACTACGTTCTCCAGCCGGAACCGATAGGACCAGGGAAGTGAGTCCTGGGGATTCCGAACTCCAAGACCCACACACAACGCGCCTGCGCTCACCTCTCCGGGAGGTCCCCTACAGTGTGCCATACAAGCAGGGGCGGGGCAGCCGCAAAGCATGGCGGTCTGGGCCCTGAGGGCGGGGCCTTAGGGGACAGGGCCTCCCTGGGCGGCCCTGCGTCCTGCTTCCGGTATCTGGGTGGTGGTTGTACCACACTCCCGCACAGGCGGTTTTAGGTGCTGTTCCTAAGGCGGACCAAGCTGCTGTAGGACTTGGCCATCCGGTTTAATCACGGAAGGAAAGGCAGCCCCGCACACTTGTCCTATAGGACAAGCCTGCACAAAACCCCATCCAGGCCCACGCCCTTCTGACTGGCAGGCCTGAGTGTTTCTCCTTTCCATACTCAGGGCTTTAACTACTCCATCGTGGTCCTGTTCCCGACCCCAGCTTCCCTAGGTGCTCCTGGCCGCACAACCCACAAAGCAATGGCTATCATTTTTTTTCCCAGTGGAACCATGAAGTGAAATAGGGACTGCTTGACTGTGAACCAAATTGAGACCTCCATTTTACGTTAGTTTTCTTTTGATTTTTTTATTTTAAAAAATTTAAATCGCGAGGACCCACAGGCTTCTCTGCGACACGCAGGCCTCTCTCCAGGACCAACCCTGTTCCTCAGTGCAGTCCCCAGGAGTCCTTGGGGCTGCTTCTTGCCCGCATCTGCCTTCGCATCTCTGGGTGGCATGGAAACCAACTGCCCTAGACCAGCATCTTTCCTGGGCCCAGCTCCCAGGCCAGTCCAACCCCCAAATTCCTGAGGCCAAAATTTTTCCTGGAGGGATCCAGACCTTAGGAGAAAGCCTAAG
>NW_008350246.1:261507-261783 GCF_000622305.1 Nannospalax galili | reverse complement strand
CAGACAGGACCAGAAAAGAAACTCTCCACGGCACATCATAGTAAAAACACTAAATGTACAAAACAAAGAGACAATTCAGAAAGCTGCAAAAGAGAAACAACAAGTCACATATAATGGAAAACCCATTAGGATTACAGCTGACTTTTCGGTGCAAACTATGAAAGCCAGAAGAGCTTGGACCGAAGTTTTCCCAGTTTTAAATAACCACAAATGCCAACCCAGATTACTGTTCCCAGCCAAAATGTCTATTATAGTTGAAGGGGAAAGAAAAATCTT
>NW_008350246.1:260404-261316 GCF_000622305.1 Nannospalax galili | reverse complement strand
ATGACAGGATTCAATACTCATCTTTCATTAATAAATTTAAATATTAACAGAATGACCTCCCCAGTCAAAAGACATACACTAGGTGAATGGATTAAGAAACAAAGCCCATCTTTTTGTTGTCTGCAAGAAACTCATCTCACTTTCAAGGACAGACAGTATCTCAAAGTGAAAGGATGGAAAAAAATATACCAAGCAAATGGCACTAAGAAAAAGGAGGCATAGCATTTCTACTTTTTGACAAAATAGACTTTAAATTAAAACTAATTAGAAGAGATAAAGAGGGCCACTTCATTTTAATCAAAGGAACAATGAATCAAGAAGATATTACAATCATAAACATATATTCACCAAACTCTGGTGTACCCAACTTCATAAAAACAATACTACAAGACTTTAAAACCCAGATTAATCCCAACTCATTAATAGTAAGGGACTTCAGTACCCCACTGTCTCCATTAGATAGCTGAACAGGGCAGAGTGTTAACAGACATCTGAATTAAACAATACCATATATCAAATGGACTTAACAGACATCTACCGACTATTCCACCCAAGCACCAAAGGACATACTTTCTACTCAGCACCCCATGGAACCTTCTCCAAAATCGACCATATACTGGGACACAAAACAAACCTCCACAAATACAAAAAGATTGAAATAATTCCATGCATTCTATCAGACCACAATGCAATAAAGCTTACAATCAATACCTGAGGAAGCCCCATGACACATGGAGATTAAACAATACACTCCTGAATGATGAATGGGTCAAAAGAGAAATTAAGAAAGAAATAAAAGTATTCCTGAAATTAAATGAAAAGGACAATACAACACGACAAAACCTCTGGGACATGCTGAAAGAGGTCCTTAGAGGGAAGTTTATAGCTCTAAGTACCTACATGAAAAAATCT
>NW_008350246.1:259998-260296 GCF_000622305.1 Nannospalax galili | reverse complement strand
CTGGTTCTTTGAAAAGATAAACAAGATTGACAGACCACTAGCCCAATTAACCAAAAGAAAGAAAGAGCACCTCCAAATCAACAAAATCAGAGATGAAAGGGGAAACATCACAACAGACACCAGAAAGGTACAGAACATTATAAGGGAATACTTTAATGCTATATGCTACTAAATTTGAAAAACTAAAAGAAACGGATGGGTGTCTTAAGCCATGGGAACCACCAAAACTAAACCAAGAAGAGATTAACAGCTTAAACAGACCCATATCACAAACAGAAAATTAAAAAAAAAAAAAAAA
>NW_008350246.1:259609-259842 GCF_000622305.1 Nannospalax galili | reverse complement strand
CTTGAAACTCTTGCAAGAGCAATAAGACAAGAGCAGGAAATTAAAGGAGTAATAATTGGAAAAGAAGAGATCAAATTATCTCTTTTTGCAGATGATATGATATTATATCTAAGGGACGCCAAAAATTCCACTCACAAACTCCTAGAAATTATTAACACGTTCAGTAAAGTTGCAGGTTACAAAATTAACCTACAAAACTCTGTAGCATTTCTGTATACCAACAGCAAGCAATA
>NW_008350246.1:256955-259423 GCF_000622305.1 Nannospalax galili | reverse complement strand
GAAAATGACCATCCTACCAAAAGTCATTTATAGATTCAATGCAATGCCAATCAAAATCCCCATGACATTTTTCACAGAATTGGGAAAAACAATCCTAAGATTCATACAGAAGCACAAAAGACTTCAGATAGCCAAAACAACCCTGAGCACTAAGAGCAATGTGGGGGGATTACTCTACCAGATTTTAAGCTGTATTACAGAGCTATAGTCATTAAAAGAACATGGTAGTAGCACAAAAATAGACCTATAGATCAATGGAACAAAATTGAAGACCTAAATATGAATAAATGAAATTTCAGCCACCTGATATTTGACAAAGGGGCCAGGAATATTCACTGGAGGAAAGGTAGCATGTTCAGCAAATGTTGCTGGCAAAACTGGATCTCCATTTGTTAGAAGAATGAAACTAAACCCCTATCTTTCACCCTGCTCAAAAATCAATTCCAAATGGATCAAAGACCTCAATGTAAAGCCTGAAACTCTGAAACTGTTAGAAGAAAACATTGGCAAAAACCTAAAAGATAAGTGTAGGAAAGGACTTTCTAAACCGGACACCAATAGCCCAGGAAACAAGGGCAAAAATTAACAAGTTGGACCTCATTAAACTAAAAAGCTTCTGTACATCAAAGGAGGCAACCAAGGAAGCAAACAGAAAACCCAGAGAATGGGAGAAAATCTTCACCAGTGACACAGCCAACAGAGGTTTAATAACCAGAATATATAACGAACTCAAAAAACAGGGAACCAAGACAAGAAGCAACCCAATTAATAGATGGGCTAAGGAGCTGAACAGAAAGTTCTCAAAAGAAGAAGTAAAGATGGCTATGAATCATCTTAAAAGATGTTCAACATCACTAATAATTAAGGAAATTCAAATTAAAACCACTTTAAGATTTCATCTTACTGGCTAAGATCAAGAGAACAAATGATACCAAATGTTGGAGAGAATGTCGGGAAAGGGGAACACTCATCCACTGCTGGTGGGGCTGCAAACTTGTTTGACCCCTATGGAAAGCAGTGTGGGTAACCCTTAAAAAACTACAAATGAACCTACCATTTGACCCAGTTATACCACTCCTTGGCATATACCCAAAGAACTCATCCTATTGCAGAGACACTTGTATGTCCATGTGTGTGGCTGCTTTTTTCACAATAGCTAAAAGATGGAAGCAACCTAAGTGTCCCTCAATTGATGAGTGGATAATGAAAATGTGGTTCATTTATACGATGGAGTTTTACTCATCAGTAAAGAAAGATGAAATCATGAAATTTGCAAGTAAATTTGCAGGTAAATGGGTAGAACTAGAAACTGTTATACTAAGTAACATAGAATCAGAAAAAAAAATCGACATATGTTCTCCCTCATATATGCATCCTAGAACCAGACTCTGATAAATGAGTGTGTAACCAGACATAACTACAGGAACCAGAATAATGGAAAGGAAACAGGGATGTAAAGGAAAAGAAAGAACCTGAAAGAGAACAATAGGAAACGGGCCTCAATAAGGGAGACATGGATAAAAATTGGGTTAGTTTAAGGAAGAGGGGAGGGAAGGGTATACAAGGAACCTAGGGGATAAAGGGAAAGAAGCTCAACAGAGCTCAAGGAGCTCAAGGATCATAAGAGAAGGGTATTAATAAGGGAGAAAGGGGGGAAATGGGGGCACCTTAAGTGGGAAAACCATGATGGAGGGGTGAACAATGCGAGAGATAATGCCTAGCCAGTTTTGAAAACCAGAGGGAACCACATTACTCCTAAAACCTGCTCACAGCAATTGAACCAGAATGCACAAGATCTACTCAAGATCAAGGCAGAGAAAATCACAAAATGGAGGAGGAGGTGAGCATGAGATTTCATTCCTAGCTGTGGAGCTATCAGCATTTGGTTGCTGCTGGTACTAAAGGAGTCTGTTTTCTTTAAGATGCCTCCTTTGCTTGACCCAAAATCCAGGGCAGTTTCCACACCCAAAAGTATTTGGACAACACATATTAAACTCAATGTAGACAAGAAAAGAAATACAGGAAGTTGGATGGGTAGGGGTGTGAGACTGGATCTGATAAGAGTTGGGGTTGGAGAAATATGATCAAAATGATGTTCTGAAAAATTTGCTAAAAATACATTTAAAAAAAAATAATTAGTAGTTCATGTGTATAGCTAAAGACTACATAAGACGAAACAACGCCAGACAGGAGATACCGTCCTTTCAGTTATTGGTCAGGGTGGCCCCAGAGACTCCCAGACAGTAACCCAGCATAGAACTGGGAAAATGAAGAGCAGACTCCAGTCTTATCTAAAAGAATATTGGCAACTGATTGCTGCTAGTTGAGGGACAGCTGATTCTCCTAAAAGAAAGACCTCTACATAGGCTGACTAGATTCACCACAAGGGCAAGTAGTGGGGAATGGCTGGGGGTGCCGACAACACAGCAGACAGTAGCAGGGATATCAGAGGATAAGGGCTCTAGTAG
>NW_008350246.1:256479-256654 GCF_000622305.1 Nannospalax galili | reverse complement strand
TGCATGCGCCAACATCTCAGTGTTAGTAGCAAAAACAATGAGTCTTTCTGCAAGGAACAATATATTCTAAAATGAAATGGAGGTTTTTTTAAAGGTTAAAAACTCATCCAATTTTATATCTTACAGGGCTTATACTGAGTTCAATAATATATAACTATATTAATTCAACCGTGAA
>NW_008350246.1:238281-255955 GCF_000622305.1 Nannospalax galili | reverse complement strand
GATCTGAGTGTAACCAACTGTGACTAGTAATAATCAGATACATAGAGATTAGAGACACATGTGCGAACATCTAAGCATTAGTAGCATTAAAAATGAGGGGTTTTTTTGTATGAAACAGTAGATTTTAATAATGAAATGGAGATCTTTTTTTAAAGGTTAAAACCAATATTTATTTCATGTCTTATAGGATTTATACTGAGTACAATATTGTATAACTGTAATAATTCAACTGTAAACTTAAAAATGTACAGCCAATTTTGTAAGAGATGCAGCCTAGCTCAGAAAATTATTGATTATGTCAATGCTGATGTAATGAAATGCTTCTTATAAGTATGTGGTTATTAAATAATTTAAAAAACTTAAAAAAATCTTATCTAGGGTTTGGAAACATTTTCTGTAGCTGGACCAGAAATAAATATTTTTGTCTTAAAAAAGTTTAAATCGTATGTGTTTATCTGTGGTGTGAGGGGTGGGGTATGTGCCACAATGTGTATGGAGGTCAGAGGACAACTTGCAGGAGTCACTTCTTTCCTTTCACTATGTGAGTCCCTGAGATCAAACTCAAGTCATCAAGCTTGGTGGCAAGCACCTTTACCAGTGAGGCACCTCACTGGTCCTGTTTTTTTTTTTTTTTTTTTAATTTAAAAGATTTTTATTAGCATACATTAATTATACAAAATAAGTTTCATTATATTTTCATGCAAGTACACAACATTTTTAAATCATACTCACACACTCCTCTGATAACCCTCTTTTGTCCCTCCCATGTCTACTGATCCCCTTCTTCTTTCCAAGTAGCCCCCCTTCTACATGTATTTTTCTTTTTTGTGACCTGAAGAATCTCATTAGTGTTGTTTACAGGAGCATGAACACAATATTAGTGCTACATCACTGTAGGAAATGCTTCTCCCTCACCATTAACTGTTAACTATGTGTAAATCCTCAGGGAAGGGTTTCATAAATGAAGTTTTATTAGAAGGCAGCCACAACCGTTCCTTTACAAGATGTGTGGACCAAGGCGATTCTTTGTTCAATGTGGCACAAATGGAAAGGTTGGACACCCAAGGTTTGTCTGTGCCTGTTTTCCTGCTAGAAGAGTTGAGTGACTAAGACAGAGATGGTCTGGTCATCTGGTCCTGATTTCTCTGTCTGCACAGAACAGTTATCTTTTTAGTGTCCTCAGGGGAGAGAGCCAAGCACAGTGAGACCAAGGAAGGAAAGGTTTGGAAATTTGCTATGAATGGCCTACACATTCTAAAGGTCAAGTGCAGTGGTCTTGTGAGGTCTGCAAGAGATGAAGTACTGAGATCAGATTAGGGGATAAGCAAGAAATATATATAGGCAGGAGCACCCAGCCCCAAGAAATACATACAGGAAGGTAGATGGCAGGCATTTGGTGATGTGTTAATTACTTTTCTGTTGCTGTGATAAAACACCATGACTAAGGCAACTAACTTATAGAAGGAAGAGTTTATTGGGCTTATAATTCCAGAGGAAGGACCTATAATGGCAGGGCAGGCATGGCAGGAGGTGGAGCAGAAAGCTGAGTCCTCAAGTTTTCAAGCACGGATACACAGAGGCAGAGAGAAAAAGCTGGAGGTGGGGCAAGGCTATGAACTCTCAGAGCTCACCCCTAGTGATGTGCTTTCTCCAGCAAGGCCTCATCTCCTAAACCTCTACAGAAAGCACCACCAACTGCAGCCAAGTGTTCAACTATGTGAGCTCGTTGGGGACGTTTCTCACGCAAACCACCACAGATGAGTTTTCTTTTTGTGGTACATACATGTGTGGGTGCATGTGTGGGTGCATATGCACACAGGTGTAGAGGCCAGAGGTCAACCTCCAGTGTCTCTTCCCAGTGTTGGGATTGCAAGCACATGCCACCACACCTAGTTTTCTATGTAGGGACTGAATTTAGGTCTTTCATGCTTTCATGGCAAGCACTTTATTAACTGACTCATCTCCTTAGCCCTCTGATGAGTTTTCTAAGAAAATCAAATAATCCTGAAGGTGCTTTGGGGCATGAAGATAATACTTAAAGTATTACTAATATCTTAATTACCATTCAGTCTGTTAGAGTAATAAGTTTAAATATCCCATATCTCTTAAGCCTAAAAATCTCAATTTACAAATATCACCTTAACACATTCAGAAATCTTTGTATTTTCTACTTTGTCTATGATTAACTTTCAATTAATCCATAAACCTTACAGATTAAGTCTTCTTTATTTATATCTCACAATTTCCATTTTCAATTGATTAAATTTCTGCAGACATTCCAAACCACACTTTGAAATTGAATTGAGTTGATTCTCTTAAATACACTAACCTCCTGGATTAGTCGGGACTCTCCAGAGAACAGAACCTAGAATGTGTGTGTATTATTAAAAAAGCATTGGCTTGTTCAGTGACGCAGGCTGAAAAGACCCAATGTCTTCTGTCAACTAGCTGCAGAGACAAGGCATCTTATGGTCTAGCTCCAATCTAAATCAGAACCCTGAGAGCAAGAAGCCAATGGACTAGGCTCCCATAAGAGCCTGATTCCAAAGCTGGGAAAACACCTAAATTCCAGGCTTGTAGGTTTGCTAGTTTTTCAGTGTTAGGAATTGAACTCAGGACCTCGGGGCATAGACAAGCTCTCTGTCCCCCAGCCATGTTCCAGTTTTAAGACAGCTGGAAGAAAAAGAAGAGAGAAAGAAGGAGGGAGAGAGGAGGAAGGAGAGAGAGAGAGAGAGAGAGAGAGAGAGCAAGAGAGTGAGAGGGAGAGTGAGAGCGAGCGAGCAAGTGAGAGAGAGAGATATTCTTACTTTTGTTCTGGTCATGTTTCATGTTAGCAGGAGTTTAGCTCTAGGAGATACTGACCCCACAGATTGCCAAAGATAAAACATAAAGGACAGTGCATGTGTCTGCTCAAGGCCATGGTGTAAAGATAAAGGTGGTGAACCACTGGCGGTCAAGGTATTAAGATGCTCTCCATTGCATTTCTGTAAACAGGGTAAAAGTGATACCCCAACAGCAGCTGGGACTACCTGTGCAAAATTGGTTCCCTCGCTCAGCATTCAATGGAGAGGGAAAGGGATCACAAGGCCAGACCCTTCCCCAAGGATCTCTAGGCAGTTAATGGTTGCTGAAGGAGGAAGAGACATTTTCTTCAGTGGTGTAGCCTTTGGTAAGTTGTCCATGCTCCTGTAAATAACCCTTCACCCATGCTCCTGTAAGCCACCCCAACTAAACTCTTTGGTTCACTGGGAAGAAAGGGGATGAAAGTTGGAAGGCGAGTAATTGGGAAGAGGAAGGTGATCTGTGGGAGTGAGAGGGGGCCAAGGGAGGGTAATGGAGGGGAATGTGATCAAAATACATTATATATGTGATGAAAATAGCATTAAGGAAACCCAGTATTTAATTAATATATGCTAGTAAAACTTTAAAAATAATTTTATTTATTATTTTTATTTGTGTATGCATGTATTGCCTACATGTAGGTAAGTGCACCCATGTCAGGCAATGCCCACAGAGGACAGAAGCAGATGTTGGATCCCCTGGAACTGGAGTTATAGACAGTTGTTAGCTGCCATGTGGGTGCTGGGATTTGAACCCAGGTCTTCTGCAAGAACATTCAGTGCTCTTAGCCGCTGAGCCATCGCTCCACCCCGTATTCTAGTAAAACTTTAACAAAGAAGGTCCCACATTTTTGGGCCTCTAGATGTTGAAATATCAGCAGCTGGTGTGGGATGGGGGTGTGTGTTTGTATGTCTATAAACAGTGTCTCATGCACTGTTGGTTACTGGAGGTAGCTGGATACTCTGGCTACTTTCCATATTCATCTAAATACCTTGCTTTTAAAAATTTTTGCACATGCTTGTGTGTGTGCGCATACATGGGAGGCCTGAGGTTGATGTCAGGTATCTTCCTTGTCACTGACCAGCTTATTTACAGAGGCAGGGTCTCTCACTGAACCCAAAGTTTGCCAATTCAGCTAGTTTAGCTAGCCAGCTTGCTCTGGGGATTCCTGTCTATAAACCTCCTGTGTGATGTGATTATAGGCAGGTCACCACACCCACCAGGCTTTTTACATGGGCTCTGGGAATCCCAATTCTGGTCCTTATACTTGCTGGGCAAGTACTTTACCTGTCTAGCTATCTCCCCTGCCCCAAGTTCTTGCTTTTAAATAGATTCCTCAACGACTCATCACAAATGGCTTTTAAAAACCACCTGTAGAGTGTTTAAATGGAACACGCCACTTTGGGAGAATGTCATCAGACTTCTGGGTCCCCACCTTGGCCAAGGTCCAAGATCTGATCTTGGAGGTAAGGGGCTTTGGAGGTAAGCTCCTTTAAGTTCTATCTAGAAAAGAGGGGCTTTGTAAGGCAGGAATGTACTACTGGACTGGCTGGGCAGGGCACAGCTCATGAATAGGAATACTACAGTTGCATCCTGATCTGCCTCTTGATATCTGTATGTGTCCAAGTGTAGGTGTGCCTAGAAGCTAGAGAGCAACCCCAGATGTTCCTTTGGTGTTGTCTACCTTGTTTTTTGAGATGGGATCAGTCGTTGGCCACCTGTCTTAACCTCTCCAATGCTGGGATTGTAATCACATGCTACCGTGCCTGACTTTTTAATGTGGGTTCTGGGTATTGAACTCAGGTCTTTGTGCTTGGGTCACAAGCCCTTTACCAACTGAGCTATTTCCCCAGCCCTACACATAGTTCTCAATAGCCCTTGTATATTATTTCATTCAGTGAGCACCTGATCCTAAGTGATGAGAGACTTTGCCTCAAAACACAAGTGCACTAAAAATATTGTATGCTATTCAGACTGCCTGTATATGCAGCAAGAGCAAATTTTATGTCTACTTGTGGATCCTATCCCTATGATATCTCATTAAATATATGCATATATTTTAAAATCCTAAAATCTGCAACATTTCCAGTCTCAACTTCTAGTAACTCTGTGTCTCAGTGTTGTAGGGATCATGGATAAAATACTTCACTAACTGAAAGTCCTTGGGAAAGGAAGCAGTTATGACCCCTTTTAAAGGGAAAGAACTGCAGTGGGTTACTCTGAAGATCTTCATTGGGTCTTAGAGAAGGAACTATAAGGTTTGAATTTGATAGAGGACACCGAGGCAGATTTCCATTTTAAGGGTTTTGTGGAAGGGGAGGGGTGTCTTTCGCTGGGGAGGAAGGACTTTTATTAATGTGTGACTTAGAGGATGTGGGGGAGGTGTGCAGGAGGGCACCTTCAGTTAATGCCACAGCCCTCTGATGCCGCTGAGTGTGGCAACCTGAGGTCTGTAAGCTTCCTTGGTGCCTGTCATTCTCTGGAATCTGGACACCTGGGGAGTCTTTTGACCGGCTCACAGACAGGCTCTGGGTAAGGTGTCTGTTTCTTCCCCATAATAGCAGGGATCCAAGGATCCACTATGAGGAGAGGAAGAGAGGGCAGCAGGTAGGCATAACCTGAGTAGTGGCTGGTTTGGGACTTGGTGTTTTTTCCTGCAGTCTGGGCTACTGGGGAGCCTGTTACAGATTCACAGACAGATTCTCCATACATAGGGTGCTTGCCAGTAGCCAAGAGGCTAGAGCCAAGAGTGGCTGGGTGATCCCCTAGGTTAAATATAATGGGAATGATGTGGTAATTTGAATGAGTGTGAGAAAAAGAGAGATGGCTTCAGAGAGAAATGTTTCAGTCACTCAGCAGTCCTTGGTTCTACACATAATCCCCAAGGAACCTGGGTAACTGACTCCAGAGAGCCTCCAAACGTCACATGCCAGTGGTTACACTGGGGAATTTTCTTCATGGGATTGACTATAGAATAAAATACAGGTGACTGTTCCCTGCCTCTTTCCATCTACAGGAGACCTGGAAAAGGGAAGATAGGCTCTGAGGATGACTTGGAAACTGGGAATCAAGAGATGCACTTCTTATAATGTCCACTAGAGGGCACATGATTTCCAACACAATCAATAGAATCATCCCAAGAGGCCAGAGTTAGGATGGTCTTTGGAAAAGCTGAAAGACAAAGGAAATTGGTGCTTGCTCATAGGCGGGGAAACTGAGGTGGACACACACACACACACACACACACACACACACACACACACAGACGTGAGAACAGGTTCAAAGTCATTTAACATGGCTTGAGCCAGAAAGTCATTGTGGTGGTTAATCTTGATCAACTTGTTAGGATTCAGAATCACAATAGAAACACACCTTCGTGCATATCTGTGAGTATTGGATTAACTGAGGTGTGAAGATACACCTTAACTGTGAGTGGCACCACTCCAAGTGTTGGGTCCTAGGCTAAATAAAAAGGAGAAAGTAAGCTGAGCACCACCATTCATTTCTTCCTGATTAAGGATGCAGTGTGGCCAGCTGCCTCCTGCTCCTGCAGCCATGATGGACTGCATCCTGGAACTGCAAATAAAAATAAACTCTCCCTCACTTAAGATGATTTTGTCATGTATTTTGTCACAGTGATGGAAAAAAAAAAACTAACACAGTCTTGAATGCAATGCTGGGCACTCAGGAGAAGGGATGGGGCATTGCAACCAGCTGGGGCTCAGGAACTGATGGCTGGGAGCTACTGAATGAAGCAGACAGGGTGTGTTAAATCTGCATTTGAGGACAGCAGTTCCCCCGGACAAGCACAGTCTGGACCCGTCCTCTGTGGTGGCAGGCACTAGGTAGCCACAATGCAGAGCCCAATTTATGCTATGCTGGGGGTGGAACCCAGGGCATTGGCATATTAGGCAAGCACTCTACCAACCAAGTTCCAGTCCCAGCCCAGAAGAAGCCAACTTTCTCTATCAACTGGGTTCACCTGAACAGGCCACCCACTCCCACAGGATGAAAAATCAGGGGTTGCCCTGAAGGTGGCTGTCAGTTGAAGGGAGCTGTGGCATGGCAGCGATGATGGTCTCCTATGTCTCCTGGCAGCAGTCAGCTGCTACCCAAAGGGCTAAGTGAGTGTTAGTATCAACACTAGTGTGGGGATATCAGAGAGAGAGAGAGAGAGAGGAGAGAGAGAGAGAGAGAGAGACTCTGACAATAATTTATAATTACACATTGTTGATGGTTAATATTGATTGCCAACTTGATAGTGTTTAGAATCACCATAGAAACAAATCTCTGGGCATGTCTGTGAGGGATTCTCTAGATTAAGTTCATTGAGGTGGGAGGCCCCATTCTAAATGTGAATGGCACAGTTCCATGGGCTGGGCCCAGACTGAGTAAAAAGGAGAAAGGGGTCTGAGCACTGCCATTCATCCCTCTCTGACACAATGTGACCTGCTGCCTTCTGCCCCTGCTACCATGTTTTCTCCATAATAATGGACTATGTCCTCTGAAACTGTGAGCCAAAATAAATTCTACCTTCCTTAAGTTGCTTTTGTCAAATATTTTTTTGCAACAAGACTAATAAGTCATAAACATACATACATACATACATACAGAAAAGGAACTGGAAGGAATATATCCAAACACACTGGATAATTATGGGTTAGTATAATACAACCTAAACACTATCAACCTTCCTGGCCTGTGCATATGAATGGAGTCATACTGACAAACACAATCAAAGATTTGGGGGTTTTGTTTTGTTTTTACAAACACCAGGGTTCCTGGCATCTTTACCAGGCCTCCTGCCCCAGGTGCTGCTGAGAGTTCCCAGAGGGATATTTTCCAGTTGTTCCCAAACCAGTCTGCAAGTTCTAGTCACCTCATAATGTCTACTTTAGTACCAGTCCCTGGCCAGTGTCACCACCAGCACAGCTATGGGGAGCCAGTGTTCCCACCAATGTTGCTCTTCCAAAGGTTCTGAGCAGAGGTGGGAAACAAGGTCCCTGCCAGGTCCATCTGACCTCTGACCCCTGGGCCTCACACCATCAAAGACTCCCAGAAGCAGTTATTATTAGTACCTAGCTCTTAGCTGTGTGTGTGTGTGTGCGCGCACGTAGGAATGCATTTGTGTGAGCAAGCATGTGCGTGTATGTATGTGTAGGCCAGGGGACATCTTGAATGTAATTTCTTAGTATGTGGTCCACCTTATTTTTTGAGACAAGGTCTTTCATTGGGCTGGAATTCACCGAGTAGGCTAGAGGGACTGGCCAGTGACCACCTGAGATCTGGCAGTCTCTGCTCACTCCCAGCACTGGGATTACAAAGTGTGCACCACCACGCCCCGTTTTTCACATGGTCACTTTACCAGCTGAACCATCTCTGCAGCGCCTGGCTGTTGGTCTCTTGTCACCTCTAGAGGCTCTTGCTTGCTCAGGAAGGCTTTGTTCCACCATGAAATCTCGCACTTAAGACTCTCCCAACACCACTGTCATAATAATGACAGACTTACATTTTCAAAAATACAAACTATAATTTAAAAACAAAGCACCTACATTTTCATTTTTTTGTCTCTACAAAGTTTAATTCTAAAAGTGGTTGGAATGTAAATGGATTCAGAGGGCCCCAGTGATGTGCAAAGGCAAACAAAGGCAACTGACCCACTGTGGTTTTTACTCTAGAATCAAGTATGTGTTGAGAGCCTTGTTCCGCAGATTCTTCATCTCCTCAAGCACCTTTTCTCCCATCTTCCCTGCTGGCTGGATTGGGTCTTTGACATCCCTGAATATTGAAAAACACAATAAGATAAGCAAGTGGGGCTGATGAGACAGCTCAGCCAGTAAAGGCATTTGCTGTTAATCCTGAATGTTACCCTCTGACCTCCACACATGCACCATGGCATGATCATCCACACTCACATCCACACCAAGTAAAATAAAATAAAAAAACATGCAACTCACTCACTGATGATCTGCACTTCCAGTGAAGATTTCATTTTAATATAGAAATAAGGTTTAATTATATTTAGTGGCAACTTACTAGCCAGTGAGAGCCTTTAGTGTGCAAGTGACTCAAACCTGGCTTTGGTCTCAGCTACAGTACAGGTTCCTATATGGGTAAATTACCTGAATGGCAGTTTTCTACCTCCCACTGTGGTAATTCTGTCAGCCACTGTGAAGGTGAAATGAGAAAACAGAGATCCTTCCAAGATGCTTCTCAATATGCAATCACAAAGAGCTGTTTTTGCATCGCATTGAGTGTGTGTGTGTGTGTGTGTGTGTGTGTGTGTGTGTGAAGACTTTGTCTTCCTCAATAGCTTTCCACTTACTTTTTTGTTTGTTTGTTTTTTTGAGACAGGGTCTCCCTGTAGCCCCAGCTGTCCTGGAACTCACTATGTAGACCAGGCTGGCTTTGAACTCACAGAGATCCGCCTGCCTCTGCCTCCTAAGTGCTGGGATTAAAGGTGTGTGCCACCACTTACTTTTTGAGCCCAGGTCTCTCACTGAACCTGGAGCTAGGCTGGCTGGCCTGCAAGCCCCACAGATTCTCCTGTCTCTGCCTCCCCAATGCTGGGATTACAGGCTCGTGCCATCACATCTGGCTTTAAAAAAAAATGGGTTCTAGGGGATCAAATCTAGGTTCTCCCACTTGCTCAGCAAGCACTTTACTGACTGACCCATCTCCCCAGCACTGGACTCAATTTTTAAAGGTCTTCTTCCTAAAAAAAAATTTGAAGGAGATAATTGTGCATAAATTATGGTATATATTTAAATATTTGAAGTGTTGGAAGTGTGTCTCTTTCAAAGCTTGACATACTTAGATTCAGACATTGTGACAGTTCCGGACTTCACTGAGGACATATCTTATCCAAGGCTACCTCTTATAGCAAGGCGTGAGAACACCCACTTACTTCTCCTTCTTGGCTTCTTTGTTGCTCATGGGGAACTCCACTTGGATCATTTCTGGAGTTAGCAGGACTTCTATGCTCTGCTCACAGAGCTCTCTGAAAGGGAATAAAAGGTTTAGTGGGAATAGATCTTCCTTAGCATAAAAACAGACTGAGCTATTGGGACCATTTAGAAGCCACTCATTCCTTGTGGCTTCCAATGTTTTTCCAGCTACTTTTGTTGAGTCTATGTTCAGAGAAGCAGAGGGTGGATGGATGGCTTTCCATCAGCAAACAGTGCTGGGAGTAGTTATTTATAACCAGGGGATAGAAAGCATTTTTAAAAATGGGGTCATGGGTTTCATAGTACTTTCAAGTGCACCTGGAACATTTATCAAAATGGACCATGTCTCAGGCCACAAAGAAAGCTCAATGATTTCAAAAGATTGGATTCATTCTGATTATGTTCTCTGGGCACACTGGGATTAGAATAGAACTCAAAAGCAAAGAATAACCAGAAAGGCCACAGCCGCTATAAAATCAAGCAGCATATTTCTTTTCAAAAGAAATCTTTATCTTTAAAAATCAGCATATGATGTGTTAAGGACCATTATGACATTTTTGAACAAAGCGTTTTTTGTGGTTCTCCCCCGCCGACTTTCCTACCTCCCTGTCCCTCATTTCCTCCTTGAAGCCTCCCCCAACATTATTTCCTTTCATGACCCACGTGTCCTTTAGCCCACCTGCATCCTTCTCGTTACTTATTATGACCCTCTCAATCTCCTTTCAAGATTTTTCCATTTTACCCACGTTTATACCTGTTTACATATATATGTATAATTACAGGCTAAGATCTGCATATAAGGGAGAAAGTGCAGTTTTTGTCTTTCTGAGCTTGAGACACCTCACCAATAGTGCATTTTTAGACAATCTTTAATGAAAGAAATTTAAGGGATCTAGTTTATATATATATCCATGTTATTATGGGTGTGCATGCATGTTTGTGTGTTAAGTGTGGGTACATATGTTCCATGGTGGGTGTGTGCAGGTCAGAGATAATCTTGGGTGTTGGTCCTCACCTTCCACCTTGTTTGAGGCAGGGTTGCTCATTTTTTTCCCATTGTATTCTCACCCTAGCCGGCCTCTGAGCTTCTGGGGACTCTTCTGTCTTTGCCTCCCATCTTGCATTAGGAACGCTGGAGTTACAGACACTCACTACTACATCCAGCTTTTATGTGGGTTCTGGGGATCCAAACTCAGATTGCCACACCTGCCCCACAAGTGCTTTGCCCACTGAGCCATGACACTAGTCTGATCTAGTTATTTGTATCCTTTAGTTGTTTATCCTAGACTGCAAGCGTTATAGTTTGAATATGAAATGTCTTCCTGAAAGCCTCCATGTTGAAGGCTTGGATCCCAATGCAGCATTGTTCAGTGGCAGGGGTTTTTGAAGTGATTGGATCCTGAGGGTTCTGCCTTAATGAATGGATTAATCCATTGATGATCCATAATTTGATGGCATTGATGGGAAGAGGTAGGAGATGGGACCTGGTTGGTTGAAGCAGGTCATTGTTGGCATGACTGTAGGACGTATGATTTCTCAGCCATCTCCTGTTTCTCTTCTCTCTGTTTCCTGGTCACCATGAAGTGAGCAACCTTTGCCACGTGCTCCTGCCACCATGGTGTTTCTGTCTTATCCCGGGTACAAAAGAATGGATCTAGCCAACCATGGATTCAAACATCTAAATAAATCCTTGTACCTTTAAGTTGATCTTGTCAGGTATTTTGCCATGGTAATGAATAAGTCTAAGTAACAGAAATGAATAAGTCTGAGTAAGTCAGAAAAATTTCCTATGAAGACTTTGTGGGTCATGGATCTGTTGTAACTATTTAACTTTGCTATATGGGGTGAAAGTATTTTCTTAGTAACTTTATGCATGACTGGGACAAAAAGTCTGACAAAAGTATCTTAAGGAAGAAAGGGTTTAACGTGCTTCACAGTTTGAGGGTACAGTCTATCGTGGTGGGGAAGGCATGGAAGCTGGTCACATTGCATCTACAGTCAGGAAGCAGAGGGATGCATGCTGGTGCTCAGTCTGCTTTCTCCTTTTATTCAGCCCATGATCCCAGCCCAAGGAATGGTGCTGCCTATATTTAGGGTGGGTCTTCTCACCTCAGTTAACACAATCTGGAAATTCCCTCACATATATGCCTAGAAGTTTGTCTCTTTTATAACTTTAGATCCTGTTAAGTTCATAACTAAGGTTAACCATCACAGGAATCATGAAAAATACATAAATGAAGAGTTGTGGCTACTTTTTATAGGTGCAGGTGGTAAGCCAGATTTGCCTGTGGGTGGTTGTTGGCTGACCTGGGACCTGCTATTTGCTGCTTAAACTGGATCAGTACCTACTTGGATTTCAGCTGCAGAAAGTGTAGAGGAGACACACTTAGCTCATTAAGTAGCTTTCTAAGTAGCATACATCTTACCTGCTAATGTCCTGTTGGCAAAGGCCTAGTCAAACAGAGGACATGACTGTAAGGGAGGCTGCGAAATTTAATCTCTAGTTTCAAAAACTCTATGACCTTGAAGAAGATTCAGTGACATTTTGGGAAATAGCTGTTCCCTCCACATCAAAGTGAATATTGACAAGAACAATAAAGGCAGCAATAGCTTCAAAGCTTGGAATTACAAACAGGAACAATTTATCCAGTTGCCACACATAAACAGAGATGGCCATGACAATTTCCCGTTAGGAAAAGTAGCCCTGAAGGGTAGGGAGGTGGCTGAGTGAGGAAAGCGCTTTCTGGGCAAGCATGAGGATCTGAATTCATCCCCAGCACCCATGTAAAAAGCCACGCATGGTGCCATATGCTTGTAATCCCAGTGTTTGGGAGGTGAGACGTGAATCCCTGGGGCATACCGGCCAGACAACTAGCCTACTTGGCAAGTTCCAGGTTCAGTAAGAGACCCTGTCTAAAAAAAATTAGAAGGTGGATAGTGACTGAGAGTACCTCAGGTTAACTTCTGGTTTTTCTACACATGTGCAACCACTGTCCCACACACAGAAGAAAATACTCTTTATTTTTTAATCTATTTTTATTTTATATATGCATATACATACATATACACATATATGTATAAATGTTTTGCCTGCATGTATGTAAGTGAACTAGTGTATGCAATGCCCACACAGGCAGAAAGAGGGCCTTGGATCCCTGGAACTGGAGTTACAGACGGTTGTTAGGTGACATATGGGTGCTGGGAACTGAGCCTGGGTCCTTTGCAAGAGCAGCCAGTGCTCTTAACCACTGAGCCACCTCTCCAGTCAAGAAATACTCTTGAAACCTGCAAAAAGCTGTTACAGTCCATATAGCTGAGAGTTAACATTTATCAACCAGCTACTGACTACAAGTTATTACACTGGTGATTCTGCAAGCAAACATTATCCTCCCATTAGTGGCTCCCTCATCTCCAAGAGGGGACATATTAGTAAGACTTCATTAGAGGTCTTGCATGAGACTGCTTGTCAGACACTGTCTGGTGCACATTTCATGTTTGGTAAATGTTAGTTATCCCAACTACCATCTTCCTCCTCAGCATCATATTTAATCATTTAATTCTGATATTCCTCAATAAGGTGGGTACTATTTCAAAGATAAGGAAACTGAGTCACAACAGTGTATTCACATCAGTGTTGGATCTGCTGACTCCTCCTGTGGACAGGACTCATTCTCAACCTGAAGAAAATAGGGACCATTCTACCATGCCTGTAGCATGCCCAAGAAAGTGTCCTGTGCCTGGGCCAGCGAGATGACTCAGTGGGTAAAGGTGCTTGCTACCAAGCCTGATGACACATGAGTTCAATCCCTGGGACCTCCAGGGTAGAGAGAATTGATTCTTCCAAGTTGTCCTTTGACCTCCATATGCATGCCTGGGGAAAGCCTATGCACACACACATATGAGTGCATATATATATACAAATATAATTTTAAAAATTATAACAAATTAAAGGGTCTTGTGTAGTGTTTGGGTAGAATGCTCTTCAGCCTTTCTTTGCAGATCTTACATGCCCAAGTAATGCCAACTCTCAGAGCATGTAGGTGTCAGAAGAACTGGATATATGCTTTGAATATTTAGGTTTTTTTTCATTTTCATGGAAAATGTGCTAAAACTACCAATATAGTATGTGTTGATAAGGGAAAGAAGTAGAAAAAGTTTGTCACAGGTGATTATTTTGGGGTATGTACTGGGTGAGGGATATTGCACCTGGCAAAGGATAAGTCATTTCCTGTGATCACTGAGCAAGATGGCATGGATCCTAGTCTACCCATGACACTGATGGATGGTTATCAGTGATGGAGTTATTAGGATTTCTTTGCTTCATCATTAACTTATGGTATAACTTAGACTAGTTAAGTTTGATTGATTAAGAAGGAAAATGTGGGCTGGGGAGATGCTGTTTACAAAGAGCTGGCTGTGTAAGCATCAGGACCTGAATTCAGTCCTCAGAAACCAAGGCATGGTGGTGCACACGTATAATCCCAGTGCCATGGGGACAAGGGACAGGTAGCCAGTCAGTGTGGCCCAATAGGTGAGCTCCATGCCAGCGAGACACCCTTTCTCAAACAAAGCAAAACAAACAAATTAACAAGGTAGAGAATGACTGAAGACACTGGAGATAGACCTCTGCCCGACATGCATGTGTAATTATATGTGCATGTGCATACACTAAGTACTTAGTGTACACGCTAAGTAACTTGTGCCTATTGTGGGCTCTCTAGCTGGATTTAAGGACATATATTTACTAGCTGTTGGTTGCTGATTAGTAAAATAAATGAAATGCAAGCTTTTTGCTTCTAGCTCATATTTGTGCATGTGTGTGTGTGTGTGTGTGTGTGTGTGTGTGTGTGTGGTATATGTATGTGTCCATGTGCATGTACACAGAGTCTAGAGGTCAAAGTTGGGTGGATATCTTCCTCCATTCCTCTTTGCCAATTTTTTTTTGAGACAGCATTTCTCACTGAACCTGGGGCTCTCTGATTCAGCTAGATTAGCTGGCCAGGGAGCCCCAAGGATCTGCCTGTCTCTGTCCCCTCGGTATTGGAGCTAAAGGTGTGTAATGCCTCGACCAGCTTTTTATGTGCATGCTGGGGATCTGAACTTGGGTCCTCATGCTTGCACAGCAAGCACTTTGTCAACTCAACTGAGCCGTGTCCCCAGCCCCTCAGTATATTTGAGACTTCAGAGCTGGTCTGTTCTCTGCCAGGGGCATCTCTTCTCAGTGGTTGTGCAGTTAGGTGTCAATCAGCCTTATCTTCGACTTTGGGGTGGAAACTCAGGTGCTGTGCACCCTTCCAGAACCCCTTATGGCACCTCACATGGTTTTGGAAAACACACCACATTAGAAATCAAAGGCAAAAAGAAAATAGAAAAAATACCGCTCAGTAGTTTCCAGTCTGTCTTCCTCCGGTAGGGCGTTCAGAGGGGCAGGGACATCTACAGGCAGCAGAACTGAACTGTAGCAATCACTTCTGTGGAAAATGACACACACAGTGAGGACCAGTGAAGCATCAGCAGTCACATTAGCCTTTGGGTGATTTGTTTTTGCAGGTAAGGTCACATGTTTCTCGGATCAGCCTCAAACTTACTGTGTAGCCGAGGTGAACTTGAACTAATTCTCCTCCTGCCTCTATCTCTCAAGTGCTGAGATTACAGTCATATGCCACCACTCCTGGTTTATGTAGTGCTGGAGATTGAACCTAGGTCTTCCTGTATCCTAGGCAAGCACTCTACCAAGTGACCTGCATTCCCACCCCCAGAGTCCAGAGTTCTAGGTTTTGGGGCACATATGTGGGTGTGGTGCGTGTGCAGAATATCTATGCATGTTCACATGTGTGTAGGTGCAGGTGCATGTGTAGACACATGTGGAGACAAGAGGTTGATGCCAGCTGTCTTCCTTGATCACCTCCCACCTTATATTTTGAGGTAAGGTCTCTCACTTGAACCCAGAGCTTACATATTTGGCTAATCTAGCCAGCTTACTCTAGGGGCTCCCTGTATCTGCCTCCTGAGTGCTGTGATTACAGACATGCAGAATCATGTCTGGCATTTGCACAGGTTCTAGGGATCTGAAACTCTTGTCCTGATGCTTTAATGACAAGTACTCTACCTACTGAGCCATCTGCCCAGCCCCTAGAATTACACCTTTTTATTTAAAAAGTTCTGAGTATTGAGGGCCCTAAAAGAATTGAGATAGGGAGGTCATGTTTGGGGAGAGCGAACTTCAACTGGGGAGTTTCCTCTATCAGATTGGCCTGTGGTCATGTCTGTGAGGCTTTTCTTGATTGTTAAGGGATGTGGGTGATGTCACCCCTGGGCAGGTGGTCCTGGGTTGTATAAGAAAGCAGGCTGAGCACAGGTCAGAGGAGCAAGCCAATAAGTGGTTTTCCTCCATGGTCTGCTTCAGTTCCTGACTCCAGGTTCCTGCCTTGAACTCCTGCCCTGGATTCCCCAAATAATGGACTGTGATATGGAAGAGTAAGATGCAATAAACCCTTTCCTCCCAAGTTGGTTTTGGCGAGAGTGTTTTATCACAGTAATAGAAAGTTAACTAGGACAAGGAGAATTTTTTTTAAAGGAACTCTTATTTCAAAAGTTAGCATCTGATTTCTGTTTCAAAATGATAGAGTGAACACTTGGCTATTTTTGGTGTCAACTCCTTCCTTATGAACCTTTTAAGTAATATTAAAGGAATAAAAGCTGACCATGTGACAGCAAGTCAAACAGGAAAAAAACATCAGTGGCTAAAAACTTTCAATAATGGACAGCCTGAGAGGGTGGGTTTGGACCTCCATCTGGGTAGCAGCTGGGAGCTTAGCAGACCACCAGAGAATGCCAAAGCAGACCACCAGAGAGTGCTGGGTTCTGGCCTCCCTCTAGCCTCCAACTACCAGAGGGCCTGGGAACCCAGGGGACAGCCTGACAGCCCCTGGATCCTGCCTCCACATGGTGAAGGAAGCCTGAGTGTACCTGACTGGAACCTGAATTAGGCTTCTGTGGGTACCCCCTGAATAGTTGATCTGAAGCCATCAGTTCCCTCTAAAATAAACCTGAGAGAACCTGAACCCTGTACCAACCAGCTTTACATAACCAATAAAGGATCTAGGCACCCTGATAGTACAAACAGAAGTATACTTCAACTTAATTCTCTTACCAGAATCACAAATAACAAAAGAAATTCACATGCCAAAACCCCAATGAAACCCCACCAATCCTGTAAAAGAGTTCTACAAGGAGAACCCCCTAGAGATAACACAGGACACTGAATTTAAAAGATCAATCATAAATATGATAAAGGAATTCAACAAATTTAAAGAACACATGAATGAACAAATGAAAGAGCTAAAAGAAGATAAGGGATAAACTTCTGAATGAATTCACAAAAGAGATAGAAACATTGAAGAAAACTCAGGCAGAAATGAAGAAGGAAGTGCAAAGCTCAATAAGCCAACTTGAAACAACAGGAGAAAGCCTCACTGCTAGAATGAATGAAATGGAAAACAGAATATCAACACTGGAGGATAAAGTTGAAGAATTGGACCACTCAAGCAAATAGTATGGAAAATGAAAAAAAAAACAGGAATGGAATATTCAAGAGCTGTGGGATACCATGAAAAGACCAAATCTATGTATTATAGAAATAGAGGAAGGAGAAGAATTTCTGGTTAATGGTGTTGACCAGATCTTAAACAGGATTGTAGAAGAGAATTTCCTGAAATTAAGGAAAGATATCCCCATATGAATACAGGAGACACATATGAGGGAGAACATATGTCGATTTTTTTTCTGAGTCTATGTTACTTCACTTAACTGGATCTGATTCTTTATCTTCCAGTCCAGGTTTGTTTTCTTGCTCTCTGCTGATCTGGGATTCCCCCCCCCCCGCC
>NW_008350246.1:236645-238109 GCF_000622305.1 Nannospalax galili | reverse complement strand
AAAGAATACTTGAAGCAATACAGAGAGCAGAGAGAGAAACAACTATATCTTAGGGCAACGAAAGAAAATAAACAAAGGCATAATCTAGGAAACACAAAATTACACAGAGAACACAAACAGCAATCAAAATGACAGCAACCAATGCACACCTTTCAATAATAAACTTAAATATCAGTGGACTGAACTCCCCAGTCAAAAGACACAGGCTAAGCGAATGTACTAAGAAACAAAATCCATCTCTTTGCTGTCTGCAAAAAACTCATCTCACCTTCAAGGACAGGCACTACCTTAAGGTAAAAGGATGGAAAAGAACATTCCAAGCAAATGGCACTAAGAAACAAGCAGGGGTTGCAATTCTAATATCTGACAAAATAGACTTCAAAGTAAAGCTAATCAGAAGAGATAAGGAGGGTCACTTCATTCTGATCAAAGGAACAGTTAACCAAGAAGATATTATAATCCTTAACATATATGCACCAAATTCTGGCACAACCAAATTCATAAAAACAATACTACAGGACGTTAAGACACAGATTAACCCCAACTCAGTAATATCAGGGGACTTCAATACCCCACTGTTTCCATTAGACAGGCCAACTGGACAAAGAATAAACAGAGAGACATCTGAATTAAATGATAGCATACATCAAATGGACCTAACAGACATCTTTTGATTATTCCATACAAACACCAAAGAATACACTTTCTACTCAGCACCTCATGGAACTTTTTCAAAGATTGACCACATACTGGGCCACAAAATAAATCTCAACAAATACAAAAATATTGAAATGATTCCATGTATTCTATTGGACCACAAAGCAATAAAGCTCAAAATCAACACTGGATGAAGCCCTAGTCATTACATGAATTCGTGGAGATTGAACAACACACTCCTAAACAATGAGTGGGTCAAAGGAGAAATTAAGCAATAAAAGAATTCCTGGAATTCAATGAAAATGACAATACATCACAACACAACCTCTGGGGCACATTAAAAGCATTCCTAAGAGGGAAGTTTATAGCTCCAAATGCCTACATTAAAAAAATTGGAATGAGCCCAAATAAATGATCTAACACTGCAACTCAAGGCACTGGAAAGGCAAGAACAAATGAAACCCAAACCCAGCAGAAGAGAAGAAATAACAAAAATCAGAGCAGAAATTAATGAAATACAAACAAAGGAAACAATACAAAGAGTCAACGAATCCAAGAGCTGGTTCTTTGAAAAGATAAACAAAATTGATACACCTTTAGCCCAGTTAACCAAAAGAAAGAAAGAGCACCTCCAAATCAACAAAATCAGAGATGAAAGGGGAAACATCACAGCAGACACCCAAAAGATCCAAACCATTATAAGGGAATATTTTAAAAGCTATGTGCTACTAAATCTGAAAGTCTAAAAGAAATGGATGGATATCTGAGATCATGGGAACTTCCAAAGTTAAACCAAGAAGAGATTCA
>NW_008350246.1:234229-235626 GCF_000622305.1 Nannospalax galili | reverse complement strand
AAGACTCCTAGAACTGATCAACACTTTCAGTATAGTGGCAGGTTATAAAAATCAATCTACAAAAATCAGGAGCCTTTCTATAGACCAATAACATGCAATTGGAGAAAGAATACAGGGAAATACTCCCATTCACAATTGGCTGCAAAAAATTAAAGGATCTTGGAATAAATCTGATGAAAGACCAAAGATCTGTAAAATGAACGGAAAATTTTAACTCTTTAAAGAAATTGAGGAAGACATCAGAAGATGGAAGGACCTCCCATGCTCATGGATTGGAAGAATTAATATTTTGAAAATGACCATCCTACCAAGAGTCATATATAGATTCAATGCAATGCCAATCGAAATCTCCATGACATTTTTCACAGAATTGGAAAAAAACTATCCTAAGATTCATATGGAAGCACAAGAGACCCCGGATAGCCAAAGCAACCCTGAGCACAAAGAGCAACATTGGGGGGATTACTATGCCAGATGTCAAAGTATACTACAGAGCCATAGTCATAAAAACAGTATGGTACTGGCACAAAAACAGACACATAGATCAATGCAACATCATTGAAGATCCAAACATGAGTACATGCAATTTCAGCCACCTGATATTTGACAAAGGTGCCAAGAACACACAATGGAGGAAAGACAGCATCTTCAACAAATGGTGCTGGCAAAACTGGATCTCCACCTGTAGAAGAATGATATTAGATCCTTATAGTTTTCCTTGCACAAAAGCCAACTCCAAATGGATCAAAGACCCCAATGTGAAACTGGAAACTCAATGTGAAACTATTAGAAGAAAATATTGGCAGTAACTTAGAAGATATAGGTGTAGGAAAGGATTTTCTAAATTGGACAGAAGTCGCTCAGGAACTGAGGTCAGCAATCAATAAGTGGGACCTCATTAAACTAAAGAGCTTCTGTACAGCAAAAGAAACAATCAAAAAAGTGAAGAGAAAACCCACAAAATGGGAAAAAATCTTCACCAGTGACACATCTGACAGAGGTTTAACATCCAGAATACATAGAGAACTCAAAAAACAAAGAATCAAGAAACCAGATAATCCAATTAAAAGATGGGTTAAATATCTAAATAGAGAGTTCTCAAAGGAAGAAATATAGATGGCTAAGAAACATCTCAAAAAGTGTTCAACATCGTCAGTAATTAGGGAAATGCAAATTAAAACCACCCTAAGGTATCACCTTACCCCAATCACATTGGCTAGAATCAAGAGAACTGGTGAGGATGTGGAGAAAGGGGACCACTCATTCACTGCTGATGGAATTGCAAATTCGTGCAGCCTCTATGGAAAATAGTGTGGAGAACTCTTAAAAAACTAAAAATGAACCTACCATATGACCCGGTTATACCACTCCTTGGCATATACCCAAAAGACTCATCC
>NW_008350246.1:230021-234159 GCF_000622305.1 Nannospalax galili | reverse complement strand
CCCAGGGGATCCGACAGCCTCTTCTGACCTCTGCAGGCATTGCATGACCCGGGTGCACTTACCTATATACAGGCAACACACAAATACCCATAAAATAAAATAATTAAATTAAATTAAATTAAAATTTTTTAAAAAGTTATTTAGATAATTATTTCTCATTGATGATTTTGTTCCTAAGCAGAAAGTGCCGCTCAGACATAAGACTTCAAATCTTTGCCTCCAATACTGTAGTGCCCACCTGTGGCTAAGGGAGACAATCAGCTATTTTTCTAAAATTATGGATAAATTTCTTTTCTTCCCCTATTTAGAAGCCTTTGAGAGGGTCTGACACTGATTCTAACTACTCCAACAGCTATCAAATTACCTGAAAGCAAATCCTGAATCCCTCACTTCAGAGTCCAGCCTTGGAAGACAAAAGAAAAAGGAGGAAGAACCCAATAGAGGGATGCTTTTGGAAGCCCTTGTCAAGAAACTCCAATGGACTTTCATATGAACATTTGAAAATTGCCCTGTTCTTACTTTTTTCTAGTTCCCTGTCTAGAATTTGTAATGCTAATTACTCTTGTCTTTACTTCTCCTTCACATCTCCTATTAATGATTCAAGGACTTTCTTCTTCCCTTAGAGACCAGAGTCATGCAATTCGGGAGCCTTTTAGATAGACCCACTGAAGGGGCACTCCGATTGCCTTGTCCTGCGTCCCTGTTCAGCATGGAAGAAGCCAGAGAAGTTGGTGTCCCTGTTCCCTATTGGCAATCTGGGTAAACCCTTCAGAGGAAGGTGTGATAAGAACAGGAGGTAGGAATTAGCTAGGCAGTTAGGGTAAAAAGACCCCGAGGAAATGTAGCCAGTTTCTTGGCTAAAAGTCAAAAGGTCCTTGGGCCTGTTAGCAACATACTCTGTTCCAAAGGCTAAAAATGTCAAAAGTATTTAGAAGCTTATATCTAATCCTTAAAAGATTTTTGGGTTACCCCTTCAGAGAGGGGAATGTTGGAGGGGAGGGAGTGGGCATGAATTTGATCAAAACACCTTATATACATGTATGAAATTCTCAATAATGTTTTTGTAAAAATTAAACAAGAATAAGTTAAAATATTACAAATTATAATGTACTTAAATAATTTGATTGTTACAAATAAACGTTAATATTTTAAAAAAAGCTTTCAATAATGTGTGATAGAAATTTCTAGATGCTTGGAAGAGTATTGGATCTTGAAGACCACTGTGACACATGAGCACATGTGGAAGGAAAGTGACATCCCCAGATGTGTGGAAGGCAGTAGGCGTGCAGGAACAGCTGGAGTGGGGACAGAAGACAGGACTAGTTGAAGACCCCACTGTGTGTGCACATGTCATTGAGGCAAGAATCGTGGGCAGTTTTGTCCTTATGTGGAAATGCATTTGTTTGCTAAGTGTGGAGGTGGGACCAAAAAACGATGGTGCTATTTTTTTTTATGCTTTGAAGAATTATTTTTTTAAATTAAAAAAAATTTAATAACCACATAATTAGAAGAAGCATTTCATTACAGCTTTAACATATTCAGTAACATACTCCAGAGCAAGGATACATCTCTTTCAAAAGTGGCTGTAAGGTTTTAGGTTCACAGTTGAATTAATACAGTTATACATTATTGAACTCAGTATAAACCCTGTAAGATAGAAAATTGAATGAGTTTTTACCCTTTAAAGAAGATCTCCATTTCAAGATATGTTGTTTCCTACATTTTTTAAATATGATTTTTTTTTAGAAGAGGTATATTATTACAGCTTTAACATGCCCAGTAACAGTTTCCAGAGCAAAGACACAGCTCCTTCAAAAGTGGCAGCATATCATTACAGCTTTAATATGCTCAATAACAGTTTCTAGAGCAAAGAAACAGCTCTTTCCAAAGTGGCTATAAAATTTTTAGGTTCGCCATTGAATTAATACAGTTATACAATATTGAACTTAGTATAAGCCCTGTAAGACATAAAATTGAATGAGTTTTTAAACTTTAAAAAAGAGCTCCATTTCATTTTAAAATAAACTGTTTCTTACAGAAAGACTCATTGTTTTTGCTACTAACACTGAGATGTTGGTGCATACGTCTCTAATCTGTATGTATCTGACTATTACTAGTCATAGTTGGTTGCACTCGGATCCTTGGCACCTGTGTATGTCTATAAAGTCATCGGGTAGATTTCAGTGGTAATGTTTATCACCTCTACTAATTAGCATGATGTAAATTTTTATGCTTCCTCCTCAAATATAATACATTTTTAAAATTTGTTGATTTTGTGTGTGTGTGTATGTATATCACACAGAGAATCCCAAACCATCTTATTCAACTATATACCCACTTCCCAGATGGCACCCTGCCACAGCCTCCCTCCCCCCACTAGAGCCCTTATACTCTGCCATCCCTGCTACTGTTCACTGTGTTTTTGGCCCCCCAGCCTTTCCCCACTACTTGTCCATCTGGTGAATCTAGTCAGCTGTCTAGGGGTCTTTGTTTTAGGAAGGTCAACTGTTCCTCATCTAGCAGCAATCAGTTGTCAATATTCCTTTAGCTAAGATTGGGGTCTGCTGTTCATTTTTCCAGTTCTATGCTGGGTTACTATCTGGGAGTCTCTTGGGCCAACCTGGCCAACAACTCAAAAGAAGGTATCTCCTATCTGGCCTTGTTGTTTGTTATTTAGCTGTGCTGGATAGCTTTAGTGTCAACTTGACACACCTGGGTTGAGGGAGCCTCAATCGGGGAATTTCCTCTATTGGACTGGCCTGTGGCCATGTCTGAGGGGCATCTTCTTGATGATTGATGTGGGAGAGCCCAGCTCACTGTGGGTGGTGCCACCCACCCCTGGGCAGGTGGGCCTGTGTTGTATGAAAAAGCAGCCTGAGCAGGGGCCAGGAGAGCAAGTCAGCAAGCAGCATTCCTCCATGGCCTGTGCTCCAGCTCCTGCCTCCAGGTTCCTGCCCTGAGTTCCTACCTTGGGCTCCCTGATGAACTGTGACCTGGGAGATGTAAGACAAATAAACCCTTTCCTCCCCAAGTTGGCATTGGTCAGAGTATTTTGTCACAGCAATGAAGAAACAAACTAAGACAGTAGCCTTTAGCTATACATATGGACTCTTAAAAATTATATTGACCCCTTTAATCTTTGGTTATACTTTCCTTTTGGGTGTTTAAGGCCATACAGTTGGCCCAGATAAACCAATTTATTTTAACTTTTAAGGTCGTTTGAGGATCTGTTCCACAGGGGTGACATGGGCTTGGGAGGAGCCCCTGGCTTCCTTCTTTTACCAGTTCCGCCTATGTGAAGATAAGTCAAAGGTCCTGTTCGACCATGGCTGGCTTTGCTTGGAAGCATGGAGGAAATGATTCCTCTGTGCTGACCCTCCTCTTTGTAGACTGGACACTGGTTCAAGTCCATCTGGTGGGGTCTCCTAGGTCTCCTTGATCAAGAGGACAGGTGACCCACCACAATCACAGGAACTAGTCAACCTGGGAGAGCAAGGAGCAAAAACTGTCCTTTATGTCCTTCTGACCAAATTAGTATAGGCCTCAAAGGATGTCTGTTAAACATCCAAGAAGGTTAGTTCCACCAGTCTAGTACTTTTAATTACTGTGTGCCATGTAGATAAATCTTGGGCAAAGACCAATCGTTCTCAGATAAACCTTACCTAGACATATATTTCTTGATCTGGTATGTATAATTTGTCAGCAGATTGTTGGACTAATAGCATTCCCTTTGGTTTTTAAAACTAGTTAGGCATTATTTATATCTCATATTGTCTCACCCCTCCATCATGGTTTCCCCAATTAAGGTGCCCCCATTTTCCCCCTTTCTCCCTTAATAATACCCTTCCCCAATGATCCTACCTCTCTTGAGCTCCTTCTTTCCCTTTATCCCCTAGGTTACTTGTATACCCTTCCCTCCCCCCTCCCTTAAACTAATGCAATTTTTATCCATATGTCCTTATTAATGCCTGTTTCCTACTGTTCCTCTCTTACAGGTTCTTTCTTTTCCTTTACCACCCTTTTTCCTTTCCATTATCCTGGTTCCTGTAGTTATGTCTGGTTTCATACTCATTTATCAGAGTCTGGTTCTAGGATCCACATATGAGGGAGAATATAGGTTGATTTTTTTTCTGAGATT
>NW_008350246.1:229728-229997 GCF_000622305.1 Nannospalax galili | reverse complement strand
AGGAGTTGGTTCTAGGATCCACATATGAGGGAGAACATACATCGATTTTTTACTGAGTCTGTGTTATGTCACTTAGCATAACAGATTCTAGTTCCATCTATTTACCTGAAAATTTCATGATTTCATCTTTCTTTGCTGCTGAGGGAAACTCCGTCATATAAATGAAACACATTTTCATTATCCACTCATCAATTGAGGGACACTTAGGTTGCTTCCATCTCTTAGCTATTGTGAAAAGAGAAGCAACAAACATGGATGTAAAAGTGTCT
>NW_008350246.1:228323-229653 GCF_000622305.1 Nannospalax galili | reverse complement strand
GTTCATTTGTAGTTTTCTGAGAGTTCTCCACACTGCTTTCCATAGGGGTTGAAGAAGTTTGCAACCCCACCAGTGTTCCCCTTTCCCCACATCCTCTCCAACATTTGGTATCATTTGTTCTCTTGGTCTTAGCCAGTCTGACTGGGGTAAGATGAAATCTTAAAGTGGTTTTAATTTGTGTTTCCCTAATTATTAGTGATGTTGAACATCTTTTAAGATGCTTCATAGCCATCTTTACTTCTTTTGAGAACTTTCTGTTAAGCTCCTTAGACCATCTTTTAATTGGGTTACTTCCTGTCTTGATTCTCAGTTTTAGAGTTCGTTATATATTCTGGATGTCAGATGTGTCACTGGTGAAGATTTTCTCCCATTCTGTGGGTTTTCTCTTCACTTCCCTGGTTGCTTCCTTTGATGTACAGAAACTTTTTAGTTTAATGAGGTCCCATTTGTTGATTCTTGCCCTTGTTTCCTGAGCAATTTATGTCTGATTTAGAAAATCCTTTCCTACACCTATATCTTATAGGTTTTTGCCAACGTTTTCTTCTCTAACAGTTTCAGAGTTTCAGGATTCACACTGAGGTCTTTGATCCATTTGGAGTTGACTTTTGCGCAAGGTGAAAGATAGGGGTTTAGTTTCATCCTTCTACAGGTGGAGATCCAGTTTTGCCAACAACATTTGCTGAACATGCTCTTTCCTCCAGTGAATGTTCCTGGTGCCTTTGTCAAATATCAGGTGGCTGAAATTGCATGTACTCATATTTGGGCCTTCAATTTTGTTCCATTGATCTATGGGTCTATTTTTGTGCCAGGACCATGTTGTTTTTATGACTATAGCTCTGTAATACAACAAAAAATCTGGTATTGTAATCCCCCTGGCATTGCTCTTAGTGCTCACGGTTGCTTTGGCTATCCGAGGTCTTTTGTGCTTCCATATGAATCATAGGATGGTGTTTTCCAATTCTGTGAAAAATGTCATGGGGATTTTGGTTGGCTTTGCATTGAATCTATAAATGGCTTTTGGTAGGATGTTCACTTTCACAATATTAATTCTTCCAATCCATGAGAATGGGAGGTCCTTCCATCTTCTGATGTCTTCCTCAGTCTCTTTCTTTAAAGATTTAAAAATTTCATTGTAGAGATCTTTAATGTCTTTGGTCACATTTTTCCAAGATATTTTGTTTTATTTTTAGCAGCTATTGTGAAGGGGAGTGTTTCCATGTGCTCTTTTTCTGATTGCTTGTTATTGGTATATAGAAAGGCTAGAGACTTTTGTAGGTTAATTTTGTAACCTGCCACTTTACTTAATATGTTAATAATTTCTAGGAGTTTT
>NW_008350246.1:225631-227613 GCF_000622305.1 Nannospalax galili | reverse complement strand
CTGTAAATCCATCTGGTCCTGGGCTTTTTTTAGTTGGGAGGTTTTGTATTACTGTTTCGATTTCTTTTTGTGATACAGGTCTGTTTAAGCTGTTAATCTCTTCTTGGTTTAGTTTTGGTGGTTCCCATGCCTTTAGATATCTGTCCATTTCTTTTAGGTTTTCAAATTAATAGCATATGTTTTTAAAATATTCCCTTATAATATTCTGTATCTTTCTTGTGTCTGTTGTGATGTTTCCACTTTCATCTCTGATTTTGTTGACTTGGAGGTGCTCTTTCTTTCTTTTCGTTAACTGGGCTAGTGGCCTGTCAATCTTGTTTTTCTTTTCAAAGAAGCAGCTCTTGGATTCATTGAGTCTTCATATTGTTTTGTTTCAATTTCATTAATGGTTTGCCCTGATTTTTGTCATTTCTTCTTGTCTGCTGGGTTTGGGTTTCATTTGTTGTTGCTTTTCAAATGTCTTGAGTTGCAATGTAAAGTCATTTATTTGTGTTCTTTCCAATTTTTTGATGTAGGCACTTAGAGCCATCAACTTCCCTCTAAGGACAGCTTTCAGTGTGTCCCAGAGATTTGGTTGTGTTGTATTGTCCTTTTCATTTAGTTCCAGGAATACTTTTATTTCTTTCTTAATTTCTCTTTTGACCCATTTATCATTCAGGAGTGTGTTGTTTAATCTCCATGTGTTCATGTGGTGACTAAGTCATCTTACGGTGTTGATTATAAGCTTTACTGCATTGTGCTCCAATAGAACACATGGAATTATTTCAATCTTTTTGTATTTGTTGAGGCTTGTTTCGTGCCCCAGTATATGGTCAGTTTTGGAGAAGGTTCCATGGGTGCTGAATAGTAAGTATGTCCTTTGGTGCTTGGGTGGAATACTCAGTAGATGTCTGTTAAATCCATTTGATATATGTTATTGTTTAATTCAGATGACTCTCTGTTAACTCTCTGCCCTGTTGACCTATCTAATGGAGACACTGGGGTATTGAAGTCCCCTAATATTAATGAGTTGGGATTAATCTCGGTCTTAAAGTCCTGTAGTATTTTTTTTTATGAAGTTGGGTGCACCAGAGTTTGGTGAGTATATGTTCATGTTTGTATTATCTTCTTGGTTGATTGTTCCTTTGATCAGAATGAAGTGGCCCTCTTTATCTCTTCTGATTAGTTTTAGTTTAAAGTCTATTTTGTCAGATATTAGAATTGCAATGCCTGCTTTTTTCTTAGCATCATTTGCTTGGTATGTTTTTTTTCCATCTGTTCACCTTAAGATAGTGCCTGTCCTTGAAAGTGAGATGAGTTTCTTGCAGACAACAAAAAGATGGGTTTTGTTTCTGAGTCCCTTCACCTAGTCTTTGTCTTTTGTCTGGGGAGTTCAGTCCATTAATATTTAAAGTTATTAATGAAAAATGTGTATTGAATCCTGTCATTTTTCTTTCTGTTTACATTCTTGGTATAGCTGCACTTTTCCACCATTATACCTTCATTGAATTTCTTTCCGCAACCCCTAGGGTATAGTCATTTCTTTCTTCAGCCCTTTGTATTGCTTCCAGAACTGTCTGAAGGGCTGTTTTTTTGTGCATGAATTCGTTCAGCCTATTTATGTCATGGAAGATTTTTCTTTCCCCTGCTTCTATAATAGACATTTTGGCTGGGTATAGTAATCTGGGTTGGCATCTGTGGTCATTTAAAGCTGGGAATGCTTTGCTCCAGGCTCTTCTGGCTTTCATAGTTGCACTGAAAAGTCAGCTGTAATCATAATGGTCTTTTCTTTATATGTGACTTGTTGCTTTTCTTTTGCAGCTTTCAGTATTGTCTCTTTGTTCTGTACATTTAGTGTTTTTACTATGATGTGCCATGGAGAGATTCCTTTCTGGTCCTGCTTATTTGTTGTTGTGTATGCTTCTTATATTTGTATGGGCGTGTCTTTCTTTAATTTTGGGAAATTTTCTTCAATAATCCTGTTGAAGAGCTGGTCCATGCCA
>NW_008350246.1:217503-224935 GCF_000622305.1 Nannospalax galili | reverse complement strand
TGCCACCCAGAGATGCAAAGGGAGATGGGGGCATGAAGAGGCCCCAAGGGCTCCTGGGGACTGCACTAAGGAACTGGGTTGGTCTGGATGCAAAGGATCAGGAAGCCAAGAGGTCAGCCCTGGTGTCCAGGAAAGAGGCTGGCTGGTTGTACAGCCCAGGGAATCAGAGGTAGGTGAGGGCAGGACCAGGCTCAGTGGGCTCCTGGGGACCGTTAGAAGGCTGGGTTCCTCTGGATGCAAGGGATCAGAAGCAGTGGTGGTTCCAGGCCAAAAGGTCAGCTTGGGTATCCAGGAAAGAGGCTGGCAGGTTGTACAGACCCAGGGAGGCAGAGGGAGGTGAGGGCAGGGCCAGGCCCAGAGTGCTCCTGGGGACTGTGAGAGGGAACTGGGTTGGTCTGGATGCAAAGGATCAGGAAGCAGTGTTTTCTCCGGTGTCTGGGGTGCCAAGCACCCAGGCTAGGAGGAGAGACAGGCGGGGAATATGGGAGGGTGAATGAGGCTGGGGGAGTCAAGGCCCTGAGTGCATGTTTGACTTACCCAGGAGAGAGGCCGGCGGGTGGTGCAGGCCCAGGGAAGCAGAGGAAGGTGAGGGTGTCATGGTTTTTAAGATGGAAAAGAGAATGGGGAAGGCCTCTGTGGTGGTTAATCTTGTCACCTTAATGCATTTAGATTCATCCTGGAAACACACCAGCTGAGTGGGTCCATGAGAGGTTTCCAGAAAAGTATAGGAGCAGGGACAACCCATCCATGAGCTGGGGCCCTGGACTGAATAAAAAGGAGAAAGCTAGCTGAGCATCAGCATTCATCTCTCTGCTTCCTGACTGTGGGTACAATGTGACCAGATGCCTCAGTTCCTATCACCATGCCTTCCCCCACCATGACTCACTGCATCCTTAACTGTGAGCCACAATAAACCTTCCCTTCATTAAGTTGCTTCATGTCAGGCATTTTGTCACAGTAACAAGAAAAGTAACTAGTATGGTGACTTGGATTCCCAGGAGACATTATTAAGTGAAAAAAGCAAATAGACACCTAGGATGCCACTTTCTGTGTATGAAAGAGAGGAAAATAAGAAAACACATGTATTATACTTAGCATTATGAAGAGAAACACAGGAAGGACCCCTATAAAAAAAGCAGGTTTCCTCTCCTGGTAAGGGATGAGGTGGAAAGGAGGTGGAGGGAGAGATACTTCCCTGAGGACGCCTTTTTGTGTAGTTCTGAATTTGGAAAACATTGAGAAAATAAATTTGATTCAATAAAAGAGGAGAATTAAGAAACTGAAAGGATGGGCTTCAGAGATGGCTCAGCAGTTAAGAGCACTGGCTGCTATTGTGGAGGATCCAGGTTCTGTTCCCAGTACCCACATGGAGGCTAACAAACATCCATGTTCTAGGGAATCTGACACTCCCTTCTCACTTCTGCAGGCATTGCATGTCAATGGGTGCACTTACATATATGCAGGCAATACACTCATACACATAAAATAAAAATAAGAAACCAAAAGGAAATGTAAACAGATGATTCCATAATCATGATAGAGGGGAAGAAAGAAAAAGGAGAGGGATTGGAGAGATGGCTCAGTGGTTAATAGAGTGTGCTGCTCTTCCAGAGGACCTGAGTTTGGTTCCCAGCAGTTACATCAGATGGCTCACAGCCACCTGTAACTCCAGCTCCAGAGGATCCAATGCCTTCTTCTGGCCTCTGTGAGTATCCACACACATGTGTACATGTATACAGATAGACAGACACATGAAGACACATTAAAAAATCTTTTAAAAGGGCTGGAGAGATGGCTCAGGGATATCTTGCATAGGACATTCTGTTCATTTCCTAGCACTCAGGTTGGGTGGCTCACCACTGCCCACAACTCCTATTCCAGGGGATCAGTGCACTCTTCTGACCTCCACAGGTACCTTCACTCATGTGAACATACCCACACCCACACAATACACATGTAATTAAAAATCAAATAATTTTTAAAAAAGAAAGTCAAGTGGTGGGGGGGAATACTGAGCTAAATCCTTAGCCCATCCTTCATATTGTTATCCCTTTTCTTCTGCTGTGAGAACTCTGTATTCTGAAACAAACAGGCTCAACAGAGCATTCAAGAATGATGGAAGTGCTTTCATTCATATGGTCTTCATGTTTAATAAATGACTTTTTAAGGCCAAGGCCAACTGACTTCTGGGTGAAAGGATAGCCTTGGGAGACTTTGCCAATGATATTTTTTTGGACAATGATTTGCATTTGCTGGGCCTAGTTTACTGATTACATGAATCAATTTTATTTTTCTAGGGTGTGGGTAAACCTAAGGCTTTGCACATGCCAGGCAAGAACTTCACTCCCCAGTTATGCCCCTAGCCCCTACATGGGTGTAACGGTTGGCTGTAATAGTCAGTTTGACACAAATTAGAATCACCTGGGAAGAGTCTCAATGAGGGATTATCTACATCCGGCTGGCCTGTGGGCATGTCTTATTAGTTGATGCAGGAAGACCCACTTTGGGTGACACCATTCCTTAGGCAGGGGATCCTGAACAGTATAAAAGAGGAGAGAGCAAGCTGAACAGTTCACAAGCAAGCAATCCATGATCCATGTATTTATTCTCTCTGCTCTTCACTGTGATGTGATGCTTTAAGCTCCTGCCTTGACTTCCCTACCATAATGGACTGTAACCTGGAATTGTGAACCAAATAAACCTTATCTTCCCTAAGTTGCTTTTTGTCAGGATATTTTAATCAAGCAACAAAATAGAAACTACGACAATGGGTCAAGTTGAATGTGGTCCTGCAAAATGAGTCTGTTTGGGGGTGATGGTGCCATCTAGTGGTAAGAGAGTGATTGCAAGGTTTGGTGAGCTCAGTGAAAGGTAGAAGAGCTACCCAAAAGCAGTCATCAGACAGGATCATCATGTTGCCATTTAATTCCAAAATTCTCAACAGCTCAGTGATGATGTGTTTTCATCCCTGTTTCACAGTGAGGAAGATACTGTCCAGATATGGCTCAGTAAAGTGTGTGACTTGCAAATATGAGGACTCGAGTTCCATCTACAGAACCCACTAAAAAAGCTGGGTGTGGCAGAGACTATAGGATCACTGGGGTCAAATCAGCTAACCTCAGTGCCAATGAAAGACCACATCTCAAACAAGACAAAGCAAAAAGTGGACAGCTCCTGAAGAATGGCACTTGAGATTGTCCTCTCACCTCCTCAAGCATGTGCACATAGTGCATGTACACAAACAACCCCCACCCCCACACATATGCATACACATGCACAAAAGTAGACAGGCACAGATATTTCAACAGAATTGTATGACCAGTTCTCTGTGCTGAAGCACTGCTAATTAGCCACCATGACATTAGTTTCTTGATTAAGATTGTGGGGTTGCTCCCTCTCCTCGTGAGTCATTGGCCACTGCTCCACGAGGACAAAGGGAGCAGAAGCGACGAGCGGGGTCAGGAAGGCCAGTGAGTACTGACGGAAGAAAGCCCTTCCAGGGAGGCAGGTTCAATGATGCAAACAGCTCCAGACTCTTCAGTGAAACAGCTCCGTTTATTCAGTGGGGGTCAGGGAAAATACAGTGTGGAGGCAGCAGCCAATGCTTCAGCTGATAGGTGCTCATAGCATGCTTTATTTACATGTGGCAGTAGGCTCCTATCGTCCGACTACCAGGCTATGCCTGATTATCATATAGAAAAAACCTGGGGGTAGTTTTTACTCCAGGTAACTATGCCAAAGGTCATGTTCCAAATAAGGTCAGGCATCCGTGCTTGGCGGCACTTTCCAGGTAAGTCAGGCAGAGAGCAGGAGGGCCCCTGCTGAGAAGGGGAGTACTTCCATATGGAGCAGAGCCCCTTAGAGCTATCTGGACATGGAGGACTACAACCCTAGCAGCAGGGTTCCCCAACATAAGATAAATTCAAAACATGAAAATCAGCTAGACATCATCGTATCTTTCTGGCATACAAGCCTTCCCTCATACTTTGAAAGTATAATTTGAAAGTGTGATTTTTGTCAGTGTTGGCCATTAGCTTCTGGGCTCTCAAACAGTGCAAACATACCCTGTGGGGACAGCAGATGCCAAGGCTTACCTCTGGGCAGTCTCCAGCTTAGAGGGGTCAGGCAAGGAGGAGAACACCTGGGACTGGAACGTCTTCCAGTTCATGATTCCAGGAATTATGTCCTGTAATGAAAGTTGGTTCAGGGGCAGGACAAGGAAAGAAAGTGTTAGGTGGCAAGAGTTCATATGGACCATCAGCTTGACAGGATCCAGAATCATAGATGAGACAAACCTCTTATTTGGCATGCCTGTGAAGGAGTTTTTCAATATTGGGTTAATTGAGGTAGGAAGACCTACCCTAAATGTGGGCGGCACCATTCCATGATCTGGGGTCCTGGACTGCATAAAGAAAAAGTGAGCTGAGCACCAGCATTCCTCTCTCTCAGATTCCTGACTGTGGATGCAATGCGACCAGCTGCCTCCTGCTCCCGCCACCATGCCTTCTACACCATGATGGAATTTACCCTCAGACTGTGAGCCAAAATAAACCTTTCTTTCCTTAGGTTGCTTTTGCCAGGTATTTTGTCACAGCAATGAGAAAAGTAATTAACAACGGGGGTAGAGTCTGGGGGAGGTGCTTAATTTCATTCAGTTGACTATTTTTAAATTCCAAAAGGTTAGAGCCAAAATGTATCATTTCATAAAGTCTGACTGACTTTTTCTAAAGCAAAAAGGCGGTTGCTTCAGTATAGGGGGCTCAGTAATGCATAATATGGCTGTGATGGAGGGTAGGTATGGCCTTATGATCTGTTTGGGTGATTGTGGAAGCAATGCTAGCACAACATTCAAAGAGGATGGGCAGTTTGTCAAATGGCACATGGGCCTGGCCATATGACAGAGAGCTATTAGGTGACCATCACCTCAACAGAGTGCAGGGCATGTGCTGGGGATAGGGGTACCTGTGGCTGGAGAGGTAGGCAAATCACCAAGGTCCTTGAGGGCAAGCCTAGTGGAGCCACTCTGAAGGCAATGGATGCCTGTGGAGGGTGTGTGTGTGTGTGTGTGTGTGTGTGTGTGAAGGTCAATGTCCCTGTCTTCCTCAATTATTTCTTCACTTAATTTTTTGAGACAGGGTCTTCCACGGTACCTGGAGTCTGCTGATTAGGCTAGACTGGCTGGCCAATGATCTTCAGGAATCTACCTGTCTCCACCTTACAGGTCCATGCCACCATGCTTGAATTTATGTGGGTGCTATTGACTAAGCTATCTCCCCAGTCCCCTGATCCCAGCCCAATGAAGTTTTTCAAGCTAGATAGGATTTGTGTCAAAGGAAACTTTCTATGGTATTCCAAGTGTTGTAGCAGTTATGGGCCACAGTGGAGAGAGGGAGTTGTAGTCATGTAAGAGGAAGATGATGGGACATGGGGATGGAGATCATGGATCATGTGAGTTCTGTGTATCATGCTTGGGATAAAAAACACAAGTGACCAATGTTTCTACATTTGTAGGGGCCAAAGTTAAGAGGAAGTCAGAGTGCATGATATAGTACCACATAGCTATTTTCATATGGTTGAAATATGAATGAGTAAGCATTTCCCCTTTAGGGTGAAATGAGTGAGGGTGTTTTGGTAAAAGAGCAGCAGGTAGTCAGAGAAGTGGGTAGACAGAGGACCAGGGTGACACTGAGGGAGTCCTGTCCCCATTCCTAGCTGGCCATGCAAGGAACATGGTCACCATTCTTAGTCTATGACTGTGACTACAAGTCTTTATTTTTAAATTGTAGTGTGTGTGTGTGTGTGTGTGTGTGTGTGTGTGTGTGTGTGTACTCATACACGTGTTACAGTGTACACATGGAAGTCAGAGAACAACTTGCTAGAGTCAGTTCTCTCCTACCATGTGGGCTCAGAGGTTGTACTTGGGTCATCAGGCTTGGCAGCAAGCACCTTGATCCACTGAGCCATCTCACCAGCCCAGTCTTCTTTTACTCAATCCCAGATGTCGCTCTCCCCACACCCCACCTCTCCCCATAGCCTAAGGCCAGCTCTGCTAAGGGAGCCTGGTGTTACATTACCGTATGATGGAGAAACTGCTTTTGGGTGAGGGGAATGCTGGATCCTAGGTGGGTCTCTTGGGTGAACTTGTACTTGGGGTGAGAGCACAGGTGGTAATCTATTAGCGTTTCTGCATAAGCCAGAGGATGCTTCACAGCAAACAGTCCTGGGCTGGGATTCTGCAGAAGAGAGGAAGATGAGGTGGATGATGTTCCCACCCCAGACCCAGGCTGGATGTCGCTCTCTGTGGCTCCCACTAGCACTAGCCTTAGCCCTGGGAACACAGGTCAACTCTTCTAGCAAACATGGCCTGAGAGCAGAACTTCTTCAAGTTGACCCGTTTTTTCCAACATTACCATCTTCATAAATGAATTTTCTGGTTTATGAGCTTCTTTACATGCTGTTCAGATTTACTGACCTCACAGAATGACATGAGGAACTGAAATCACAGCTCGAAATGGCTCAGTGTTTACTTTTAACCAAGATGTACAATGGAGTTATTAAATAAGCAAACTGGTTTTAGAAAACAAATTAGGTTCCTTGTTTGTCTTAGTTTCTTTTCCTGTTGCTGTGATAAAATATTATGACTAAAAGCAACTTAAGGGTAAAAGGGTTTCTTCTGGCTCACTTCAGGGGAACAGTCCATCATGGTGGGGAAGGCAAGGGGCTAAAAGCAGTTTGTTACATTGCATCCGCAGTCAGAAAAAGAAGAGTGGAGAATGCTAGTGCTCAGCGTGCTTTCTCCATTGTACACAGTACAGGATCCCCTGGCATAGAATGGTTTCCCCCGACAAGTAAGATGGATCTTCCCACATCAGTTAAGCCATCAAGATAATCCCCCACAGGCATGTCTACCAGGTGACATTCAACATTAATCATAACAGGGTCTGAAACAAAAATAATCTCTCTTTAAAGAGAAGACAAAGAAAGAGTCAGTGGTTGATATACCGAAAATATCAACATTTAATATTGTTGGGTTATGTTTTTAATTCTGGAAGGTTCCTTTGGCACATGGAATCTGATGTTAAAGGTGATTTTAATTTCTTTTTAAAAGACATTCCCAGAAGTTATTTGTACATAGCATACTGCTATTATTAGTTTGAATATATTGCATAATTTGAATTTTTGGAAACTTTAGATGTTCTGTCAAGTTTGGGGGGGACTATTCCAGCTTACCAGGTTGAGTTGGCATTGCTCAAAAAATTAACAGCCCTATTCATTTAGAAATATTAAACTCAATTTTTCCATTTGTATAGGGGTAGGCAACATATTGCATTAAAAATATAAGAAGTCCAAGAGTAAAAACAAATCAGTTTATCTGGTCCAATTGTATGTCCTTAAACACCCAAAAGGGAAGTATAACCAAAGATTAAAGGGG
>NW_008350246.1:194166-216813 GCF_000622305.1 Nannospalax galili | reverse complement strand
ATAGGGTTTATACTGAGTACAATATTGTATAACTGTAATAATTCAACTGTAAACCTAAAAATTTACAGCCAATTTTGAAAGAGATGCATCCTACCTCAGGAAACTGTTATTGAATATGTCAATTGTGTTGTAATGATATGCTTTTTCTAAGTATGTTGTTATTAAATAAATAATTTTTAAAAATTAAAAAAAAATATATAAGAGGTCTTGGGCTGTCAAGATGGCTCAGCAGATAAAGGAGCCTGCTCTGCAAGCCTGGTGATCTGAGTTGGATTCCTTGAACCCACTTAAGGTGGAAGGAGACCTGACTCCACAAAGTTGTCCTCTAACCTCCACACATGTACCATGGTGCATATACACACATGCGTGTACGTGCCTCCCTAATGATAATAGTAATAGTTTAATATGGGTGGGGAGTTGGCTTAATGGTTGAGAGCACTGGCTGTTCTTGCACAGAATCTGGGTTTGGTTTCCAGCACCCAATGGCAGATAATAACTATCCCCAATCCAGTTCCAGGGGCTCTGACACCCTCTTCTGGTCTCTGAGGGTATTACATGCACATAGTGCACTACATGCAGGCAAAACACTCATACACATAAAATAACAATAAATAAATAAATGAACGAAGAGTTTAATGTGATGGCTTTATCTATATGGGTTTGATTATAGAAACTAATGAGGCATTCTGTAAGTAATGAAACAAGGACTTTCCTAGCAGAACCAGTTGTCTCAGCAGAATGTAGGAGGGCTCTCGTTTTAAATTTCCTCCATGCACTGCATGTACAGGGTGTTTTACCAGGCAGCAAGGGCCTGTGATGATGAGCTGGTGGCATCTGCCACTCTTCCAGTCACTCATCCCAAAGCTATTTCTTCCCTTTATTTCTAGGTTTTGTTATCTCTGATGTTACAAACTTAACCCTGATGTTGGGGGTAGGCGACCTCCCCCTGTACTGAGCTTTCTGACAGCCAGTAGGCTCAAGCCCCAAAGGCAAAGGAGCTGCAGAGAGACACCCCAATACCTCAACACCCCCACCCCAACACCCCAGCAGAACGCCCCTCCCGCTGAAAGCAGCAGGGGGAAGCAGCGGGTGGTCTGCAAAGTGGCCATAGCAACCAGGAACAAACTTTTCTTTTATGCGTTTTCATACCCCTGGAGAGACAGAGACCATTGGACCTGATTGTGGACTTCTGGAAACCTTTGACTACTCAGGGTTTGTCCCCTCCCCCCACCAGGTTTGTCAGCTTTTCCCTGATTGATTCTATTTTTTACCTTCCCACATACAGCCAGACAGGTTCCAGCTGGTACCCTGGCAGCTTTATAAATTCAGGGGTTCTGGGGCTGCAAAGTCAAGCTCCTGTGGGAGCCCATGGGGGAATTAAAAGGAGACACCAGAGCCTGATGGGGCCTTTCTCTCCGAAGGAAGAAACCAGAAAATCTCAGAGCCAGGCTCCTAGTCCACTTGCTCATCAGAAAGGAAAGACTTGCTAGAGGCCCCCTATCCAAGCAAGGATTCTGCCCTGGGCAAGCAGTTTACTCTAGCCAACCTCAGACCTCCACCAGCAGCTTCAGGCAGAGACTTTTCCTGTCTTCGTCTCAAGACTCTGCACTTGGCTGGGCTGCAGAAGGGGAATCCTTCCCCACAGCTGCTTCCAGCCTCCAAAACCAGAACTCTTGACTTTCACCATGGAGCTCCAGGAGTTTTCTCAGTTCAAATTAGGGCTTCTTCAGCACTTTTACTTTTCTAACACAGACATCATGAAGAAAGTAAATAAGACCAGGGAGCTTTTTCTATGTTTTCCCCAATGTTGTCTGCAATCAATTTATCTACCCATTATCTGTCTGTCTGTCTGTGTATCATCTATCTATCATCTTTCTATCTGAGACAGTGTCTCATGTAGCCCAGGCTAGTTCAAATGTACTAAGTAGTTGTGAATGACCTTACACTTCTAATCTTCCTGCCTCCACCTTCCCAGTGTAGGATTACAGGCATGTACCACCATGCTTGGTTTATGCAGTAGGTAGGTAGATAAATGAATGATAGATGATATATAGTAGATAGATAGCTGATAGATAGGCAGGTACATATGAGGATTAGAACTTCAAGGTCATAGTGATTTTGAGACCATCCTGGGCTACATGAGACTCTGTCTCAAACAACGAGCAAACAAACAACAACAACAAAAAACCCAAAACAAAAAACCTAGTGCTGATGCTCGGTAGTTAAGAGTACTTGCTTTATCATGAGGACTGGAGTTCAAATCTCGGCACCCACATTAGGCAGCTTAAAAGAGCCTGTAACTTCAGCTCTGTGGGCTTCTATGCCTCCCTGGGGCCTCCATGGGCACCTGTACACATGCACACATACATAAATAATAATAATAAAAATAAATCTTAAAAAATTATAAAAAAACCAAAAACCAGTGAAAAAGAAAACTTACAATGAATGCTTCTGCTTTCATATAGGGTAATTGCTGAGATAAAGGGACACAGAACACAGACATCTGCCAGCTGATACTTACAAAAACATACAGTGGATCATATTCTACAGACATGGCTAAGCCCTCTGGTGGTTTCATACTCAAGATGGAGGGCTTGGCAGAGAGTTGTGTGGCATCTTCTTTGGGCAGGGCTATGATGGTGGTGACTTCATCCTGTGGAAGGACCAAGAGTGACATGTTAGTCTTGATGGTGGGCCACGAGGGGGAGAGATGGCAGCAGTTCTTGAAGGTGGCAGTGTGCTACCTCAGCCCCTTGCTTCAGGGCTCGAGCAAGCTTATGAGGTCTGTAAGTTTTTGAAGACTGGTTGACAGAGAATGCTCTATATCCTTTGATTTTGTAGAGCTGAGGAACCTGAAAATGAAAGAAGATAGCTGATTAGTTACCCTTATTACTTATTTAAATTTTTTTGTCTTTTTGAGACAGTCTCCCTGTAGCCACAGCTGGCTTGGAACTCACTATATAGACCAGGCTGGCCTTGAACTCACAGCAATTCGCCTTCTTCTACCTTCCCAGTGCTGGAATTAAAGGTATGTTGCTACCATGCCTAGCTTTGGTTATCTTTATAAACCCACTGCTATTTTCTTAAAATTGGAACAGTCCCTTCTGGAGGGAGGCTCCTTAAGACTCAAGAAGTAAATGAAACTTGAAAGATTCACAAGGCACTTCCCCAAGGTGAACAATAGCTGGGAAAAGAGACTGTCTGCACAAATCATATAGGACTCAGGGAGGCGGTTTTAGTGACATCACAGTGATGTGGGGTTTTCATTGACACAGCGGTCTTAGAGTTACCCATGCACCTGTCAGTAGCTCTGATAAACTCACTGGTACACTAAACTACAATTGAGTGAAAAAAATGTGTTTGGTCTCTCATTGGTGCTCTATCTGGGATGAATAGATTTTTGTTAGCATCTCCTAAAAACTGTCACATGACAGCCCATCACTGTTTGGTGGGATGAATCTCTCAACAATGGCTCCCTGATGGGGCTAATCCTGAGCCTTGTTTGGGGTCTTGGTACATGCCAATATTTATAATTATTTTCTCATGCCACATGTATGGCCTCATTGGAGACATACACTGAAATATTTTCATTTCCAATAGCACAAGTGGTCCTGTGTTTTAAGAAAGGCTGACTAACTTGTGTCTGCTGGGTTTTGTCCTGAGGTTTCTAATAGATGTGGAGCCGCTTTTTCCTGTATGTACAACACATGGAGCACACAGAGAAGAGATGACGGTTTCCGAATTCACATAAGGGAAAAAGAATTTGAGGTACTACTAACATGCCATCAAATAACAGAGAAAAACACACAGTATGTTACCCAATAGAAGCCAGGACAGAGCAAAGCTCATAAAACAAAGTAACTAAAATTCAACTTATTTTATTCACTTCATAGGAAACCCAAGGAGTGAAAAGATGGCTCAGTGGGTTAAGGTGCTTGCTGCCAAGCTTGGTGACCTGAGTTCAATCCCCAGGACCCACATGGTGGAAGGAAAACTGACTCCCACAAATTGTCCTCCAACCTCCAAACATGTTCCAGGGCACACATGCCTTCTCCCAATAGATAGATAGATAGATAGATAGTAGAGAGATAGAGAGATAGAAGTAGATAGATAGATATGAGGAACTTGAATAACTAATGTTATATGACAGGTCTCACCTTCAAATTGAAGAAGGAATAACTGTGCCTGATTTGAATGTCTAATGGTTTAATTGGGACCATTCCAAGGCCATCAAGAGCCTATATGGGGAAATTAGGAGAGAAACAAGAGAGCAGGTAAGCATCTGTGAGCAGAAACAGCTATGAGTGTACTTTCATTACATTTCAAATTATTACCCAAACAGCTTTACTCTCAGAACTTCTCTTCCTGTGACCACAGTTGCTGCTTGATCTGGGGGCCACAAAGGCAGTCCTGGCTGCCCTCTTACGTCTCTTAGTGTGTGTGACTCTTCTTATCATGAATGATCATAGAGACCACCTGGAGTTCCCACAGATACTTCATCTTAGTTATCACTTGACTGGATCTGGATAAGCTGCTAGGCACACCAGAGAGGGATTTTCTTGACTGGGTTCTTTGCTGTAGGAAGACCCACCCTAATGTGGGTGGCTGCTTGCAGTGGCAGCACAGATAAAAGGAAGTCTGGGGGAAAAGCTTTGTTTTTGCCTCATTTCCCTTGCATCTCACTGGCATTTTCATCTACCTTGTTGCCACCACTACCACTGCTGCAGCTGTGGGATTCCTTTGCTGATATCAGAACCCAGTTTGTTTGGGTTTCCAGTGTGAGCTGAAGCCCAGTGGCTCCCCAGGAATCCTCCAGACCTTCAGTACCAGGTTGGGACTGCTGAGGTACCCAGGCTTGTGGACCAAGCAGCTACTGGGTTCTCAGTCTCTCCAGTGTGAAGACAGACTACCTAGACCATACTGTATAAAGCAATCTAATAAGACCCCTTTCTATATATATTTATTCTATGGGTTCCGTTCCCCTAGAGAACTCTAATATACCCCTAGAGCCCCTTTAGGCTTGAAGGACTACATACTTTAGCTGTTAGGAGCCTGTTGAAAGAAACAACTGGTGAAATGAGCTCTCCTGAGGAGCTGCCTAAGCTGAAGGAGCCACCTCACAACCTTCCAGTGTGCATCTTAGGACAGGTTGAAGGAAAGTTTAAAGGTCAGCTCCTCTCACCCTGTGCCAGCTTCAGAACTCCTTGGGGGTTCAGCTGAGCCCTTTGCCAGAAGCACCATGGTCCTGATCCCCTGGCCAGACCCCATCCCTGCATAGACCTTCTTTGGATGCTGGTCCCCAGAACTCTTCTAGTATGGTATTTGCCTCAGAAACCCAGAGAACCTGGGGCAGGGCCTGCTACATTCCACACACAGCAAATACCATACTTCATCTTGTCTAAGACCCAGTCTGCCCTTAACACGATGGAATGCTAACATGCCATCTTTTGAAAGAGATGCCTTAATGTCAAAGGTGCTAAGTGTTTAGAAAGTACTTCTTAGAACTGATGAAGCCCATTATTTATGGAATAAATTCCTTTCTTCCTTCCTTCCTTCTTTCCTCCTTCCCTCCCTCCATCCCTTCCTTCTTTCTTCCTTCCTTTTTCTTTCCGTGGTTCTGAGAATTGAACCCAGGGCCTCACACATGCTAGGTAAGTGCTCTACCACTGAGCTAAATTCCCAGTTCCAAAGTTTCCTTTGTGGACAGGAGTGCTGAACACTTTTTAACCACAAACAGCAAGGAACTCAGTAGCGCTAACTGGATTCCTAGTGAAACGTAAAGCTTTATCCTACTCAGAAGCAGAGGACTGGGTTCCACAACAGAGTGATGGCCAATTCTCAATCCATTTCCCTTTTTACCTGTTAATTATTGCTAGATATTCACACATAATAAATGGAATTATAGTCTGATATTTATTCTTGTATGAAAATCAGTTTTTTTTAATTGCTTAGGAACTAAACATTCTAACATAAGTCAGTTAATTCCCAAAAGCAGAAAACATGGAATTTCTAACTTCAGTTCTCTAATCCTTGAGTAGAAAACCTACAGTGCTCAGTAAATTTTAGGCTCTGAATGACGTTTCTACTTTGAAATTAAAAAGACAACTTTGCATATGCATTTGAAATAATTTTAGTAGCTTTAAATTTTTTGTTCATTTGTTTGTTGGTTCATTCTTTCCTTCCTTCCTTTTTTCTTTAGTGTGCATGTATGTGGGCACATGTGCCATAGTACATGTGCAGGTCAAAAGACAACTTGAGGGAGTTGGTTCTCTCCTTCCATCACGTGGACCCTGGGGATTAAATTTAGATAGTCAAGCTTGGCAGGAAGAACATTTACCTGCTGAGCCATCTCACTAGTCCCAGGTGAGTGTGAACTTGATGAACATTTTATGATGGATTATGTGATCTGTGCTTCAGTGCCCTCATCTATAAAATGATAAGCTATCATATGAATTTGTTAAAGATTAAATCATGTCACTCACCTGCTTTAAGACCTGACTGTGGTAAGTGCCATGTAAGGGTTAAATAACTATCATTACTATTACTATTATTGCTATTATTTATGTGTGTGCATGTTGGTGTATATGCAGGTGCACATGTATACATATGTTTGTGGAGGCCAGAAAGTGGCTATGTCATTACTCTGGAATGTTACTTTGCTTTTGACAATGTCTCTCACTTCACCCAGAACTCACCAATTCAGCTGGATTGGCTAAGTAGCAAGCCCCACCTCTGCCTCCCCATGGGCTCTGGGGATCAAACTCAGGTCTTTGTGCTAGCAAGGTAAGCACTTCCCTGACTGAGCCATCTTCTCAGCCAAATTAACTAGTATTTTTATTATAATGCATCATCCTGCCCATAAGGGAAGAAGAGATGAGAGAAAGAAACAGAGAGACAGGGGTGGTGGGGAGGTGCAATTCCAAGCCTGATGGGTTGGCTTGTCAGATCTGGGGCTGCATGCCCTCCTTAGTAGACCAGGCCCAGATCTGCTGCTGTCATCTTGGCCTCCCACTCACCAGACAGCACAGGCTCCTCTGAGTGAAGCCTGTCTCCACAGGCCACATGGGCTCTCTGGACTCCCATCTTTCCATTTTCTTTCATGTCTGGTTCCACAATAAGCAGATGCCCATGCTTCAGACAGGGAGGGATGAGCCCAGGTTTTCAGGGAGCTCAGTGCAGGTACAGCAGGTATAGGCCCCCGTGTTGGTCTTTGTTCATAATTCCCTGGACACAAGTCTCCTTTGGAGCCTCTCAGAGGAGGTGAAGAAACTGAGGATGGGCCTTTCCAGCAATCTGCCCAGTAACCATGTGATCTTGCTTGCCCGGCCCCACAGAGGAGAGGTACCCACCAACTCGTTGTAGCTCTGAGAAGTGTTGTAGGATGGGAAGGCAAAGGGCAGGACTTCCTCAGGCAATACTGAGAAGCGGCACGGGTAATACTCCTGACTTACTCGGGACCGAAGGTATTGGAAGGGATTCTTCTCTGTGTGGGAAAGACAGAAAAGTACTTTTAGTTGGGCTGTAAGGTATTTTCTATGCGAAAGCAGCATCTTTAGTTGTATATTTATCAAATACCATGTTCCAAAGGGTATTTATGTTTATTTTTTTCAGTGGTATAGCCACTGGTGAGTTGCCTACACTCCTGTAATTAAATACATTGGGTCACCAAACACAAACACAAACACACACACACACACACACACACACACACACACACACACATAGAAGGGGGACTGGTTGGGAAGAGCAGGGGATCAATGGGAGAGGACAAGAGAGGGTAAAGGGGGTGAATATGATCAAAATATACACATATATGAAAATATAATAATGAAGCCCATTATTATGTATAACTGGAGATATGTTAATATAAACTTAAAAATTCAGATTTATATATTCATGCATGTATATATGCATGTATACACATGTAAGATATATGCCCATTTTCGGTACCTGTGTTTCCTCCATACTTCCTTTCCCCCCTTCCTCTCACTGAGACAGGGTCCCATGTAGCCTAGCCTGGTCTTGAACTTGCTATGAAGCTGAGGATGACTTTGAACTCCTGATCCTCCTGCCTCTACTTCCTGAGGGCTGGAATTAGAGGTGTGGTAAGCACTTTACTAACTGAGAAACATTCCTAACTCCTTTTACCTTTAGTTTTTAAATTTTTATTTCATTTTTGCTTGTAAAATTACAATTCTCTTTTTAAAAATTTATTTTATTTTTAAGAGGATTTTTATTTTTAGTTTGAATTATGTGGATACGTATGTGCAGAAGATTGCACACATGAGTGTAGTGCTCGGGGTGGTCAGAAGAGGACACCAGATCCCCTGGGGCTGGAGTTACAGATGGTCTTAGGATGCTGGACATGGGTGCTGGGAAGCAAACCTGGGTCCTCTGCAAGATCAGTCTATGCTCTTAACTGCTGAGCCATTTCTATAGTCCCCAAAATTCACTCAGTTATTATTAATATGTGTTTGTGCATAATCCCACTTCCTTTCCCCTCCCTGCTCTCCCTACAAAATTCTCGATCTCTTGTAATCACTATTCTACTTTCAGATTCACCTCTCTGAATCTATAATTCTTTTTCTTTAAAGAATTATTTTTCCATTTGATTATGTGTACATGTGAGTGTATATGCATGTGAGTGTATATGCATGTGAGTATATATGCATATGGGTACAGATGCCCTTGGAGGCTGGAAGAATGTGTTGGAGTTACAGGTGGTTGTGAGCCACCTAACATGGGTGCTGGGAACTGAACTTTAGTTCTCTGCAAGAGTACCAATTACCCTTAACTCCTGAAGTGTCTCTCCAGCCCCCATTTCTTCTGCTTTTTGTTGTATGACAGGCAGGGTCTTGTTATGTAACCCAGGCTGGCCCTGAGCTCCTGACCTTCCTGCTGCCTTCTTTTGAGTGCTGGGCTTTAAATAATGAGCTATTTCCTCCGAAAGAGATGAATGAGGTGCTTTTTAAGTATTTAAAAAATTTGTTTACCTACTTACTTATTTAATTCATATATGAGTTTGCATGTTTACATGTACACATGTGCCCAGCTGCAAGTGCGCCACTGTGGCATATTTGTGTAAATTGTTTCTCTCCTTTCATAATGACAGAAGAGGACATTGAATTCCCTGGAGCTGGAGTTACAGGTGGTCGTGAGCCACCCAACATGAGTGCTGAGAACCTAATATACATCCTCTTCAAGAGCAGTAATGCTCTTAATCATTGAGCCATCTCTCTAGTCCCCTGAACTATAACTCTTACTTTAAAATACTTCTGATGAATTAGAAGGTTGAATTCTAGAAGGCTTTTTATGGGCAACCAACCACTTATGACTTGGATGTAAAGTTTATTATTAAAGACATTTTCCTTGTTAGAAACTGCAATATCAGAATAATTATAAAAATTATTATAAAATGATAATACAGGAGGAAAACAGAATAATTAAAATGCTGCAAAGTGTATGTTTTAGTGGAAAGGAAGGTATGGTTACTGCAGAGAGGTGGGGGCTGATGGAGGCAGGCACAGCAGATGGGGATGGGGTGGTACAGCCTGTCTGTGACTCTGTGTGAGCCACAGACTGGAAATACATGTATTGGGACAAAATTGTGACATGGCTTTTCAGTTTTCAGAAGTGACTGGAAGTAAGCCTGCAACAGCTCCAGCCAACCTATGGACCACAGGGTCAAAACTCCTTTTTGTTCTTCTCTCTCCCTCTCTCAATTTCTCTCTCTCTCTCTCTCCCCTCTCTTGTGCTCTCTCTCCCTTCCCTCCTTCCCTCCCTTCTTCCCTCCTTCTCTATCTTTTGCGTATGTTGTCTGTGTTCATACAGGTGCACATGTATGTGCAAATGGGTGCACAGGTGTGGAGACCAGAAGACCCCAAGTGTTGTTATTCAGGTGCAGGTCCACTTGGTTTCTGAGGTAGGGTCTCTTATTATCTTGAAACTTGTCAAGTAGGTTGGAGTGGCTGGCCATCAAGCCCCTGGGATCCTCCTGCCTCTGCCTCCCCAACTCTGTGATTATAAGAAGCATGGGATTATAAGCTGCCTCACCTGGCTTTTCTATGTGGCTTCTGGGGCTCAAACTCAGGTCTTCATGCTTACAAAGCAAGCACTTTACTGACTGAACTGTGTCCCTAGCCCCAAGGACCAGAATTTCCTTAAACAGTAAAGACAAAGGCTAGGTTGAGAATATCCTAGATTCAATCTGTCAGCAAGTAGAAATGACAAGTATTCTTGTGTCTCTACTGGTGACAAACAGCAAAGGTCACGCCATAGGTGCTACATCTTGGTCTGGAATGGGAAGATCTTTATTACTATCTGGGTAGGTACTTCAACCAAAGGTGGCATGGAGAGCTGGGCCAGGTGTGATAATGGCAGCCAAAGTTGTCCATACCCTTCCCCAGGGGTGTGAGAATATGCAACTACCCATGGAGAAAGGGGCTTAACAGATGTAATGAAGTTAGGTCTTCCAAGATGGCCAGATTATTCTGGGTTTCCAGGTGGGCCTGTTGAAATCACAGGCTTGCTAGAGGAGGTGAGAGGAGAGTAACATGAGGAAGGGTTCAGGAGCCAAGGAAAGCAGGCAGCCTTGGGCAGCTGGAGACAAGGAAACTGAGGTTCTGGGGAGCCTCCACAAGGTTTTTGTGTGGCTACTGACACATTGGTTTTAGACTCCTGACTTCCACAAGCTATGACATTCATGTGTGGATGTGTTCATGTGTGTGTGTTCATATATGTACACATGTATATGCGTGTGCAGGTGCATGTGGCAGTCAGAGTACAATCATGAGTGTCAGTTCTCAGGCATCTTTTATTTTTTCTTTGGCCTGGAATTTCACCAAGTGGGTGGGGCTTGCCAGCCAGGGAGGTTTGGGACCCTCCTGTCTTTGCCTCCCATCTCACCTCCCTGAGATCACAAGCATATACCACTGCACTCAGCTTTTTAATGTGGATTCTGGAGATTGAACTCAGGTCCTCATGCTTATGAGACAAGTGCTTTGCTGACTGAGCCATCTCCCCAGTCCTGAATGTCTGTTGTTTTAAGTTGTTGAGTTGGTGATCGTTTGTTATCCTGGCAACAGGAAACTAACATGTGGGAATTGTGCCATGATTTGATGTCAAGTAGCTGAGTTCACTGGAGAGAAACCTGGGGCTCAGGGATATCACAGTCCCTGCATGCCCTCTGTTGTGAATTACCTTGTATTAGAGATTTCTTGGTTTGAATGAGCTTTCTCATTATTCCTTCCTTGTCCATTTCACGGATAGCCTCAAGCATAATGAGTAACCGTCGTTTAACCATGACCTGGAATTGGAAAGAACAACGTGGAGCTAGAAATTGATACATACTTGTCCTGATTGCCAAAAGGTGAGCAGCTTTGCTCTCTCAGGCACTCCTCCCGATGATGTTGCCATGAGCCCAAAAGTGGTGCACTGAAACCTCTGAAACTGTGAGCCGAGATAGACTTCCTTCCTCATAAGTTAATTACGTCAGGTATTCCATCACAGTTATGGAAAGCTAACACACCAAGCCTATTGCTGCTGTCCCTTGGATGAGGTATGGCTCTGGCCTCTAGGGAAGTCACACTTAAAGGAAGGGATGAGAGAGTGCAGGCAGATGCCGTCAGCGGTGCTGAGCAGGTCCTTCAGTGTTAAAGCTCATAAGGATTGTTCTTTAGAGGACAGGTAGACTGGAACATAGAGTGGAGATGGAGAGGCATTTGGATTGGAGGGGGAAGAGCAGAAATACAGGTGCACAGAGGGGAATAAGCATGATGGCCTGGAAGATAAGGATGGGTCGACAAAGAAGGCAGAGGTCTGACAGTAGCCAGACCACAGGTACCTCACACCTCTACTGCCATTAGAGGGCTGGAGATAGGCTTCTTCCCTCTTTCCTCCCTGTCTCCCTTCCTCCCTGCCTCCTTTCAATCCTTCCTTTTTCTGTGGTATATGCACATGTTCTTATGTGTGTGTGTGTGTATGTGTGTGTGCAAGTATGCATGTGCTTATGGAGGCCCAAGGTCATTATCAAGTGTCTTCCTCAATCACCATTCACCTTATGTTTTGAAATAGGTCTCTCACTGAACCGGGAAATCTCTGATTTCACTGCACTGGCTGGCCATTGAGCCCCAGGGATACTCTTGTCTCTGCCTCCCCAGTTCTGCCTGGCCTTTTACATGGATCCTGGGGATCTAAACTCAGGTCCTCATGTTGGTACAGTGAGCACATAACCAACTGAACATCTCCCAGCCCCAGCAGAGACTTCATTTCATCCTGACAACAGAGAAAGTGCCTAGGGACTGAGGATGTGCTTGGTAGAAGCTCAGCTTGAGGTGGAGTCACAGTAGGAGGTGACACTTTGAGGGGAGTCATGAGCCTTGTGTCAGACTGACTCTAAGAGTGTCAGTCCTCTATGGAAATAATTACTCCAGATCCCACTGCATTAGACTTGTTGTATGATCCCCAGAAATTCCTCTCCTAGGTATGTAGACTCAAGAGAGTAAATGTGTCCACTAACTTGGGTATGAATATTCATAGCATCCTTGCTCAGAAAGGCTCAAAGGTAGAAACTTCTGGACTTCTCATCAGTGGATGAATAGATAAAATATGATCTATCCAAACAACAGAATAAAAGGGATGAGATAAACTGGCCATGGTGGTACACACCTTTAATCCCAGCACTCAGGAAGCAGAGGCAGGTGGATCTTTGTGAGATTGAGGCCAGCCTGATCTACATAGTGAGTTCCAGGTCAACTGTGGCTATAGTTGAGACCTGTATCAGTAATAATAATAATAATAATAATAATAATAATAATAATGTGAGATAATGCTACAACACCAAGGAGCTTGAAGAGATATTAAGTAAAAGACCATATATTGTATGATTCCATTTATATGAAGTGTCCATAAAGGAAAATCCATCAGGATAGAAGGTGAATTAATGGCTCCTGAGGGCTGGGGAGGAAGGGAATGGGCAGAGACCAAGTCCCTTTTTGGGTAATAAAAATGTTCTAAAATTAGATAGCAGGGTGGGGGTGTAGCTCAGTCAGTAGAGTACTGGCCTAGCATGTTCAGAGCCCTGGGTTCCATCTGCTGCACTGTGTAAACCCTGTGTGGTGTGCATGCCTATGATTGCAGTCTTCAGGAGGTGGAGGTGGGAGGATCAAGAATTCCTTGACTATATAGTAAGTTCAAAGTCAGCCTGGGATAGAGAAATCCTGACAAAAAAAAATAAGTAGATAAATAAACAAGTAAATAAATTAATAGCAATGGTGGCTGAACAAATCTGTGAATATATGAAAAACATACTGTCCTAGTTAGCTTTAACTGTCAAATTGATGCATCCTAAAGTAAGTTGAGAAGGGGGTCTCAATTGAGGGATGGCTCGGTTCAGATTGGCCTGTGGCCATGTCTGTGGGGGATTGTCTGGATTATTAACTGATGCAGGAGAGCCCAGGCCACAGTGGGGCAGCACCTGTTCCCTGAGCAGGAGGCTCTGGGCTCTGTAAGAAAGCTAGCTAAGCATGAGCTGGTGAGCAAATGAGAGAGCAAGGCAGCGAGCAGTGTTGCTTTGTGGTTTCTGCTGCAATTCCTGCTTGAGTTCCTGCCCCAACTTCCATCAGTGATAAACTGTGGCTTGGAAGTGGAAATCAAATGGACCTTTTTCCTTCCTAATTTGCTTTTGGTCAGTGTTTTTTTTTTTTTTTTCACAGCAATAGCAATGAAACTAGAACATGTACTCAACAGGACACTTTGTGAAGGTGATTTTTATGATGTGTATTTGCATTTCAGATATGTTACTCCTAAAAAGTCACTGTTTGATTTCCTGTGCTGATAACTAAACAAGTCAAAATGCAGTCTGATACCGAGACTTACCTTGCGTGCTACTTGTTGGAACCGTCTTTGTGCCCTGAATCTGTTGAGCCACATATTATTAATGAGTGGATCAAAATTAGGATGAAACTCCTGGCTTTTCTGTGAATATAAAACAGAGGCACATCTTACATTTAAATATGAACTGGAGTAAGCATTTAACAAAACATTTTAGGGTTTGATCCCTGGCTGGGTGTGGTAGTGCACACCTGTAATGCCAGCACTCAGGAGGGTAAGGCAGGAGGATCCTGAGGTTGAGGAGACTCTATCAAAGCAAATAAAAAGCAGGGGTCAGTAAAATGGCTCAGCAGATAAAGGTGCTTGCCACCAAACTTGGGTTTTATTTCTAGAATCCACATGATGGAAGGAAAGAACTGACTTCTACAAGTTGTCTTCTGATTTCCATGCCCATGCTGTAAGCATGTTCCTCCTAAGTAGATGAATAAATAACTAAATGTAAAAAAGCAAACATGAAATATATGGAATTTGATCACAAATCAAGTTGTTATTCATTTGTTCTGCTATTTAAGAAAAAATGTTCTGATTTATTTTAACTTTATAGGTATGAGTGTTTTGCCTGTCTGTATGTAAGTGCACCCATGAAGCCAATGCCTGCAGGGGTCAGAAGATCACGTCAGATCCCCTGGAAGTGGAGTTATTGACAATTGTTAGCTGCCATGTGGGTGCTGAGAATTGAACCTAGGTCCTCTGCAAGAGCAGTTAGTGTTCTTAATCACTGAGCCATTTCTCCAGTCCCTTGTGCTATTTAGTGAGCATTATTAAGCACTTTTAGTGCATATAACATTATATGGAATGTTTCTGGAGTTGGGGGTCAGAGTTATAAGACAAGATTTCAGATCCCCAGAACTCACATAAATGCTGGGTGGGTATGGCAGCCCTTTTGTAATTCCAACCTCAGAAGGTGGAGACAGGAGATTCTCAGTGCAAGTTGGCTCATGAGATTAGCCATGTTGGTGAGCTCTGGGTTTGATTGAGAGACCTTGCCTCAATGAATAAGTTGGAGAATGATTGAGGATGATTCCTGACATCAACCTTTGGTCTCCACACATGTACATACACCCACATGCATATGCACTCACACAGATGTGTGCCCACATACTTGCAAATATGTATACACATACACATGAACAATGGAAAGAGAAAAGTAAAGAGGAAGTGGAGGAGCAGAAGCAGGAGCCACAGTACATGAAGTTGTCAATTTCAGAGAAAATAATTAAAGGGGTTGTGTGTATGTATGTATCCATGTGTACAAGTACATGTGCACATGTGTGTGAGGGAGACCACAGATTGACATCAGGAGTCTTCCTCAATTGCTCTTCACCTTCAAGTTTGAGACAGGGTCTCTTGCTGTGATCTCTCTTGGAACTCACAGATTTAACTATACTGACTGGCCAGGGAGACCCAGGGATGCTTTTGTCTCTGCATCCTCAGTACTGGGATTATAGGGATATTCTATCACCCGTGGCTTTTTACATGGTTACTGGGGACTGAACTTGGGTGCTCATGCTTATAAAGAAAGTACTTTACTGAGCCATCTTCCCAGCTATTAATTACAAATTTTCATGCTTAACTTACAAATGTTGACTGTCTACTTGACACAGCCTAGAATAACCCAAGAGGAGAATCTCAACTGAGGGAACATTCAGATCAGAGTGACCTACGGGCACCTCTGTGGGGGACTGTCTTGATTGCTAAATTGATTGTAGGATGGTTCAGCCCACTATGGGCACCACCATCCCTAGGCAGGTGGTCCTGAACTATATAAGAAAGCTAGTTGATGGGGCTGGAATGATGGCTCAGTGGTTAAAAGCATGTGATGCTCTTTCAGAGGGCCCAGGTTTGGTTCCACATCAGATGGCTCACAACCACATTTAACTCCAGTCCAGGGGATCCAATGCCCTCTTTTGGCCTTCTTGGGCACCAGGCACACATGTGCTTCACATACATGTAAAATAAATATTAAAAATAAAAATAAATATTATAAAAAGAAAGTTAGCTGAGTATAGTCCTGCCTGCCAGCCGGCTAGCAAGCAGCATCCACCATGGCTCCTGCTGTACTTCCTTGGCTGTGACATGGGTTCCAAGGTTAGAAGTAGTGCTGTGTTGAATAGCAAGCAGGCCCACCTTCAAGTTCTTGCCTTGACTTCTCTTAATAATGGACTCTGACCTGGAGTGGAAGCCAAATAAACTTCCTCCACTGAGTTGCTTAAAAAAATTATTTGATTTTTAATTATGTGTATGTGTAGGTGTGCACACGTGAGTGCAGGTGTCTGTGGAGTCTAGAAGAGGGCACTGGATCCCCTGAAGCTTGAGTTCCAGGCTATTGTGAACTGCAATGTGGATGCTAGGAGCTGAGCTCTGATTCTCTGCAAGAGCAGCCGGTGCTCTTAATCATTGGCTCATCTCTCCAGCGCCCTTAAGTTGCTTTTTGTTGGGAGTGTTTTATCACAGCAACAGAAAGGAAGCTAAGATACATAATAAAATAGCACTCTGAAAATATAAGCACATTAAAAACCATCAGTTAGGGGCTGGAGAGATAGTGCAGCAGTTAAGAACACTGACTGTTCCTGTAGAAGACCTGGGTTTGAATCCCAGAACCCACATGACAGCTAACAACTGTCCATAACTCCAGTTCCAGGGGATCCCACAGTCTCTTCTGTCTTCTGTGGGCATTGCACGACACAGGTGCACTTACCTACATGCAGGCAATACACACATACACATAAAATAAAAATAATAAATAAAATATTAAAAAAACAAAAAGCCCATCAGTTGCCTCTTGGTGAAAAAATTTCCACAAAATTATTTAGCATCTTTAAAAATGTACATTTAAAGAACTACCACTTCAATTAGATTCCAAACAAAGAGAAGGCACCCACCTCATCCAACTCTCGAACAATCCGCTTATTGGTCCTGTCTGTCTTGAGTCGTTGAAACTCTTCATCCAAAATAGGATCTCCTCGGTCTAGCTAGGTTTTTAAATCACCAGATTCATTAAAGTCGAGGACAAATGCATAAAACTTTCTCTTTAAAACTTGTGGAAACCTACTGAACAATGGATTAAACCACCCATGGAGTTCTGGCTGGCAGAGGTGGAGACATAGCAGGTTAAATAACTCATTCTTATTGTTTAGATGTGGGGAGGCTGGCCTCAAACTCAATATGTAGGTGAGGATGATCTTGAAGCTCTGATCCTTTTGCCTGCACCTCATGTGTGTTGGGATCATAGGCATGTACCACCATATCTGGTTTATTTGGTGCTGGGAAATAAACCCGGGGCTTCCCAAATTCTAGGCGAGAGTTCAGGATACCAAGTGAGTGACATCTCCAGTCCAAGGTCTTTTTGTAAAAATTACATTTATTTACTTATTTATCGTGTGTGTGTGTGTGAGTGTGTGTGTGTGTGTGTGTGTTGTTGTTGTTGTTGCATGATGTGCCAGTGGAGATCAGAGGACAACTTGCAGGAATCGGTTCTCTCCTTCCATCATGTAGGTTTTAGGGACCAAACTCAGGTTGTCAGGATTGACAGCAAGTATCTTTACCCAGTGAACATCTCACTGGCCCTTAAGATCTTGTAAAATAAATGATTAATCTGAGCATCATTCTTGTAACCCCAGTACTCAGCAATTGGAGGCAGTGAGGTCATCCTCAGCTACATAGTGAGTTTGAGGTCAGCCTGGACTATATGAGTCTCTCTCTCTCTCTCTCTCTCTCTCTCTCTCTCTCTCTCTCAACTATTCCATGGTGAGTTTGATAAAAAAGTACTTGATATTTTATTTTTAAAATAGCTTTTCAAGGAAACTTTACAGAACACAAAGCTACAGTTAAACAGCAGTTCATACATGTCATTTCCAAATATGAAGATGTGGGAGTTTTATGTCCTTTTGTCTTATGAAAAATTAGATGCATTGACTCAAATGTCTGGTTTATATTTCAAATTTAGGAAGAAAATGAAATATGATATCTGACCTGACAAGACACTTGTTTTCTTCTACTAGACTAGTTCAAAATATGGCTTGTGGGTCACATGGGCCCAGGGAAGCTATGAATGTGGCCAAACACAAAATTGTAAACTTACTTGAAACATTATGAGATTTTTTGGAGGTTTTTTTGTGTGTAATTTGACTATTCAGTTTTTAAGTGTGAATTTTATAGATGACAGCATCATATCACAACGTCAGAAGATTGGACATGGGGCTGGAGAGATGGCTCAGTGGGTAAGAGTACTTGTTGCTCTTGCAGAGGACTGGAGTTTGGCTCCCGGTACCCACATTGGGCCCTTACAACCACCTGTAACTCCAGTTCCAGGGGAGTCTGAGCTCTGAGGGCAGTGCATTGACATGTACCCCCCCCCACATATACACATAATTAAAAATAAAAATCCTATAAAAATGTCCACATCTGCATCCTCTATTCATTGACATTCTGAGGTTCACACTGCTAAGCTTTCCTATCTGTTGTGGCATGAAGTAGGTTCCCCACAGTTCACACATCCATGCCCTAACCCTAGCCCTTCAGCATGTGTCTGTATTTGGATGGTCTTTAAAGAGGCGATCAGTTAAAATGAGGTATTTCTACTGAGTCCTGAACCACTGTGACTGACGTCCTTATGAGAAGAGATCAGGACACAGACACACACAAGGACAAGATGATATGAAGACCCAGAAAGAAAACAGTTGTTTGTGAGCCAAGAGAGAGGACCAATAAGCATCAGCCAGCCCTGCCAACCCTGGATTTCTGGAAGCTTCCTGTTGGGGCTGCCCAGCCAGAACTCAGCTACAGAGACTCAAGCAGATGAATGCAATGTGTGATGATTCTGCAAGACCTGTCAATCAAATTCAATGTCTCTAGCCATGGAGGCTTGGCTGAGTGCTGTCTGCTCCTGCCCAGTATGTCCTATGACTCAGGCATCACTGTTGATTACCAGTGTCCTCTGTGCCTGTCTCATGCTCACTACCACACCCAGCTGTTCCATGTTCTTGTCACCAGAGGTTGGCCCATGTCTTTTGTAACTGTCCCATGCTCCTGCCATCACTGCCTGGTCCTCAGTGTCATCTACACCTGACCTATGCTTCTGTCACCAAGGATTAGCCCATGTCTTTTGCACATGTCCCATGCTCCTGGGCATAGATTAGCGCTTAATTCTTGTTTACAACTGATATTTCATTCTATGGACTTCTGTCGCAATCCAGCTCCGAGTGGCTTCATGTTCTGTAGGCCATGGGGCAGGTGTGTATCATGCCCAGAGCTACAACCTGACTTTGAATCATTCCCTCTGCTTGAGGCCTTTGTTTTCTCTGCTAATTCTTGATTTCCAGTTATCTTCCTTCTCTGGTTCCTGAATTCCCTGGAAGACCCAGCATAGGCCTCCTGTAGCATCTATAGACACCCTTGACCTACAGTTGGTGATTTGTGTGCCATCAGCCTCCTTCTCCTTTCCCAACTTTATGCATTTCCCCTTTCCTCTCCTCCCTTCCCCTCCCCTCTCTTCCTCTCTTCTCTCCAATCCTCTTTCCTTCCTCTCTCACTCTCTTGCTCTCTTGTTCTCTTGCTCTCTCACTCTCTCACTCTCTTCTCCTGTGCTGGGAGTTGAACCTAGGGCCTCACATGTGCTATACAGGTACGCCACCATCCACCTGTACTCCAGTCCTCTATGCATTTTCTCTTTCCTGATTTGGCATCTTGCATACAACAGGAATTAAAATGGCTTAGTGAAACGAATAACGAATAATATAAAATTAGCACTCATTCTGACCTTGTATTTCTCGTGTGCTTTGTGCCACTCCTCAGCGAGATCTTTTCTAAATTTAAGTGATATATGATCTTTACCAAGGTGCACCTGCCTGTGGGGAAAAAAGACAACTTCCAGAAGTCTGGTAAACATCATCGACTTTAACATGGAGTGTGTTTGCTATGTTCTCTAACTAAGAAGGGATGGGGAGAAGTTAGAGGAAGCCACCCCCTGGCGATTAGCATGTCCTGTGATTCTACTAATTCATGCTAAAGTATGTGTGAGTTAATAAAACAATGGCTGGGGAGCTGGCTGTCAGTAACGTGCTTGCCTTGCAAGCATGAGGACCTGAGTTCAATCCTCAGGAGCCAGGTACAAAAAGCCAGGCATGGAGGCACATGTTGTATAAACCCAGTGTTGGGGAGGTGGAGATAGGTGGTCCTCTGGGCTGGCTCACTAGTCAGCCTAGTCTACTTTGGTGAGTACCAGGTCAGTGAGAGACTCTGTCTCAAAAAACAAGATGGATGGTACTTGAGGAACAACATCCAAGGTTGACCTCTGATACACACACACACACACCCAGACACACACACACACACACACACACACACACACACACACACACACACTGATACCCAGCATCAGTAGTCATCGTAGTCATCATGGGAATATGGAACAAAGTTGCACAGTGTATCACCCCATACACACTAAGCTAGCTATGAGAAGTTAAAAAAATCATGGATATAAAGTCATCAGGTAGATTTCAATGGGAATTGTTATTAATTAATGAAGCAAATTTTTATGCTTCTTCCTCAAATACAGTTCATTTTTAATTTATTAATTTTTTTGTGCATTTCATACAGAACATCCCAAACAATCTTATTTATCTTTATACCTGCATCCCCAATGGCACCCACCCATAGCCTCCCCCGACCCCACTGGAGCCCATATACTCTGTCATCCCTGTTACTGTCCACTGTGTTATTAGTGCCCCCAGCCATTCCCCAGTGCTAGTCCATCCACTGAGTCTAGTCAACCTATCTAGAGTTCCTTGTTTTAGGAAGATCAGCTCTTCCTCATCTAGCAGCAATCAGTTGCCAACATTCCTTTAGGTAAGATTGGGGTCTGCTGTTCATTTTCTCAGTTCTATGCTGGGTTACTGTCTGGGAGTCTCTTGGGCCACCCTGGCCAACAACTCAAAGGAAGGCATCTCCTATCTGGCATTGTTTCTTGTTATGTAGCCTTTAGCTATACACATGGACTCTTTGGCTACACTTTCCTTTTGGGTGTTTAAGACCATATAGTTTGCCCAGATTAACCAAAACTAGTATTGCTGAAGATATGGAAAAATGGAACTCTGTTGCTGGTGAGAATGTAAAGTGGTGTGTTCACCATGAAAAACAACTTAGTGAGTCCACAAAAGGCATACTGTAGAGTGACCCAGCAGTTCTGCTCTTGGATATATAACTAAGAAAATGAAAACGACGTTATACAAAAACTTATATAAAGCTGGGGATGGTGGCCCATGCCTGTTATCCCAGCACTCGGGAGGCAGAGGCAGGCATATCTCTGTGAGGTTGAGGCCAGTCTGGTCTACACAGTGAGTTCCAGACCAACTATGCTACAGAGAGACCCTGCCTCTAAAAAAAAAAAAAAAAGCTTATATAAATGCTAACAGAAGAATGAACTAGTCAGGAATGTTGTGATATGATGAACCTTGAAAATCTGATAAGTGACAGAAACCTGTGACAAAAACCTTAAACTATTGGCTTGTGTATTAATTTGTTATCTGTTTTAAGCTGGGGATTAGAAGAGTTTAAAAGGTTGAATAGGGGATGGTGAGATAGATCAGAGGGGAAAGGGGCTTGCCACCAAGCCTGGCAACCTAAGTTTCAGTTTCTGGGATCCACATTGTGGAAGGACAGCGCTGACATGTGTACTGTGGCACACATGCACTCCCCCCAATAAAGAAATGAATGTAATTTTTAAAGTTTAAATATTTGTTCTAAGAAATCAAATAGTCCTCTAAAAAAAATCACCCATGTAAATTTTCACTGACCCTTGTGGGTCTGAACTCATGGCTAGGCTCACGGTATGCTGTAGTTTAAACAAGTGTAAAAAGTGTTTTGATCTCAACACAAGAACGTTCGTATTTGAACTTCAACCATGCCCACCCCCAGCTGCGGCCCTCCCCTCCAAGATGGTTTCTGGGGCAACAGTACATGGCACATGGGGTCATAGTGAGAGAAGAGATCGTGGGTGAGATGTGGGGTGCCTGAGTCACCCCACACCTGACAGCAGTGCAGGGAGGACGGACCCAATACTCTCCCACAATTCACTGCGGTCGTGCCCTGTCTGGTCACGTGTAGGAAACATAATTTTGGTTGCATTAATTTATTCCTAATTGCCACTCATTGTGAAATAGAAAGACCCTCGGAGGAGAAAGATAATTGAATTCACCAGAAGTAATACTGGTTGCAGATCGCTGTGGGCGTCTGCTAAAAGCAGCCACCCTGTCACCCTATATTTATCAATACGAATAATCTCCCATATTTACCACTTGAGCTGATTCTGGCTCTCTTCCTGGATGTTCTGCCTTACTTTCTGTTCAAAGAGCGCCTCCTTCATCTGTCTTGTTTTGGAAATTTCGTCACTCTGGTCCAGGACTAGAGGCAGGAGCAAACAAAGATGACGGCAGTAATCAAATCAGAGTTATTTGCCCAGACGAAAACAAGTTTCTAGCGGTGCAGTGTTTCAGCATCTGACTGGGATTTTGTTCATTTATGATAAAGGTGACAAGACAGAGTTCTTTCTTATCTGCCCCAGGGACTGGCAGACCATGTGATTACCTTGTTTTAATTCTTTAATCTTCAATTTTCCAGGTTCTTGGTTTAAAACGGTTGCCACAGCAAATGGATTTGACAGATTTACTGGAAACCTCAGGTTCTGGTACTCGATTTCCTAAGGACCAAATAGGTATGGAGATGAGTTGTTTGCACCTCTTTCTTTTCACCACACGGCGG
>NW_008350246.1:169987-194009 GCF_000622305.1 Nannospalax galili | reverse complement strand
TTTACTTTCTTACGAGTATTCAATTTGTTAAACTCTTCTAATCTAGAGTTTTAAAAGAGATTAAATTAGTATATAAGACAATAGTTGGAGGTTCTTATTTCTAAATTCTTTCTGATAAAACTATAACTTTCAGTCCAATATTATAACTAAATCAAAAGTAAATCTTTATATTAAAAGAGTAGTTTATGAAAACAAATTCCATGTAGGTATATTAGCATATAATCGTATGTGTAAGAATACCCAGCAATGGTTGCTTTCCCTCCCTTTTTTTGTTTATTATACATTTATATAATGTTTGTGTGTGTGTATGTGTGCACATGCCACAGCATGCATATGGAGGTTACAGGACAATTTGAGGGAGTCTGCTGTCTCTTTCCATCAGGTAGGATCTGGGATTGAACTCAGATCCTCTGACTTGGCAGCAAACACCTTTACCTGATGATCCATCTTGCCGACCCTCCTTTGAATTCTCAAAGAATATGATAAGTGGAAAATACAACATGCTGGAAAATGCTCTCATGGTCTACTATAATTCATTTCTAGCCTGTAGCTTTTCAATAGCTAAATTGATTATATTTAGAAAATATTATTTTTGATTTACTTTCTTAGTAAAAGAATGATTATGCCCTTTCAAAAATCAAAACAAAAAAGGACTAGGGATGTGGTTTATTTGGTAGCGTGCTTGCCCCTATGTTTTAAAGTCTATTTTATATAGGCTCATCTTTTAATATAAATGTTGCATATTTTTGTAGAGCTGGGGTCAAACCTGGGAACTTGAACACTGTAGGCAAGTGTTCTACTAGTGAGCTGTACTCCAAGCCCTAAAGATAAGTTTTTCATCTGGTGTGGCAATACCTGCCTTTAATCCAAGTGCTCAGGAGGCAGAGGCAGGAGGATCTTTGTGAAACTGAAGCCAGCCTGGTCTACATAGCAAGTTCTGGGCAAGATGGGGCTACAGGGAGATCCTGTTTCAAAACAAGTAAATTAAGTAAAGTAAAAATGAGTTTTGATGATGTTACAAGAAAGAAAATGGAAAGAAAAAATTTGGACTCTTTTTCTTTTTCTTTTCTTTTCAAAAATTTTCAAAACAGGTTCTTGCTATGTAGCCCAGGTTGGCCTTGAACTCAAGATCTTCCTGCCTCAGCCTCCTTAGTGATGCAATTATAAGCATGCACCGCCTTACCCAAAATTGAACTGGATTGGATTTTTAATGAAGTGTTAAGATTAGACTGGGACTATAGCTCAATGGGTAGAGTACTTGTCTACCACGCACAGAGCCCTGGGTTCCATCCCCAGCACTGCACAAACTCTGAGTGGTGGTGCATGCCTGTGATCCTAGCACTTTGCAGGTGGAGGCAGGAGGAGGATCAGAAAGTTAAAGCCATCCTTGGCTGCATAATGAGTCTAAGGCTAGCCTGGGTTACATGAGTAGAGAGAAACATGATGGAGAAGCCGTACGGCAGGGCCATGTTGGGGTGGCATGTTCCAGTGAAGACACATTCATACGGCTGGGAGTTGAACTGTGAGATCCACAATTGAATTTTGATTTGTGCTGGCCCGTACTGGATGGGTGTGAACTTGACAGTTACTTTTGCCTTCCCATTAGCTGGAATTATTCCTATAAGGAAAAAAGAGAAATGCAATTACATTAGCTACTGAAAAGCAACTGAAGGGAGGGAGGGCTTGCTATCGGGTCCACAATCTGAGTAAAGTTCATCATGGCTGAAGGAAGAGAAGGCTTGCCATCTGAGTAAAGTCCATTACAACCAAAGGGAGGGAGGGCTTGCCATTGGGACTCACAATCTGAGTAAAGTCCATCACAATTTAAAGGAGGGAGGGACTACCATCCAGGTTCATGACCTGAGAGTGGTCTATCATGGTGGAGAAATGATGCAGGAGGAACCTGGGGTAGCAGGTCACATTGCATCCACAGTCAGGAAGCAGAGAGAGACGAATGCTAGTGCTCAGCTCACATTCTTCTTGTGTTGCAGTCCAGGACCCCAGCCCATGGAGAGGTAGGTCTTCCTACCTCAGTTAACCTAATCTAGAGACTCCTTTTTCAGATATGCCCAGGGCTATGTTTCCATGGTGATTCTAAATTCCATCAAGTTGACAAACGCAGTGATACCAGTCTTCTCACCAAGTGCAGTTGAAGATGTGGATGCACACACTGTCCCACTTACCAGCACAAGCCCTAGCAGTTCTCTGTTCTCTCTATAAATAGACTCCTTCATTAAGTGCACACAATCAACTTTGGAATGTTGACATAAACCTTGTTTATCAAAGATTATGTTAATCCTTTCTAAAAATTATCTGAGTGTAGTTATATAAATATGAACAGATCCATCTGTATTAGTTGATCAAACATGAATTCCTAGGATGTTGACCCTCAGGTAAATGACCAGAACTCTTTCCTGAAAGACTGGAAAGCTAGGATCATGTGAGTTTGGTTTTGATGATTCAGTTTTCGGTGGTTTGCTCTAATCTGATTCTTTCTCCTCAAATCTTTTTGTTTCAGTGTTGGGTCTGAAGCCCAAGGCCTTGTCCACGCTAGGCAATTGCTGTACTACTGAGCCCCAGCCCCAGCCTTCTCCTTTAAATCTTGTAGATGAACTGGCATTCCTTCCAAAGGCAAACAGCATGCCTCATCATGTTTCCCCTGTTTTCTCTCTGGTGCTAGTAGGGCTCAGAATACTGAAGCTCTTACCAGAGTTCTCAGTGTCAGAATCTGTGCCCTGACAGCCCTAACAAGCCAGGTGAAGTCACCTATCCTCAATAAGCCAATTAAATAGTTAAATTAATAGTGAAAAATTTTAAAAGGAGATTTATTCAATGTGCCCACACTGGAAAGAACAAAGAGGTTCAATGACCCCCCAACCCCTGTCCGTCTATGGAGTCCTGACAGGAGGCTTAGCTTTAGATATAGGGTAAGAGGCATGCATAGCTAAGCAGTCCTGGTCTGGGTGTGGTTCTGCCCATCACTGACTCAACATTGTCTCAGTTCTGTTCTCTCCTGTAAGGTGGTTTTACAAGTTAACAGAACTGTGAAATCACCTCCTGGGTCCAACAGTGAGATTGTAAGCCCCAAGGCAGATGCCAGCTCCACAGCAAGTTTATTTTCCTGGACATCTCCTACAGTGCTTCAGATATAAGCAGTTAATGGTTGTCAGGGGAGGGAGAGACATTTCTTCAGTGGTATAGCCACTGGTAAGGTGCCATGCACAAATAGCCTCTCACTCATGTGCCTATAAGCAACACTAATGAAACTCACGGACAGACAGACAGACATACAAAAGTAGAAGGGGGACTAGTTAACTTATTAGGATGAGGAAGGGGATCAGTGGGGTGTGGTAGGGGAACAAAAGGTATTGGAGAGTAAATTTGATCAAAATATATTATATGCATATATGAAAATGTCATAATGAACTCATTATATATAAATAATATGGACTAATTAAAAAAATTTAAAGAGGGTCTGGGGAGATTAGATCAGTGGTAAAGTACACAAGCACGAGTTTGGATCCCCAGCACCCAGGTGAGTCTGCCCACATCTGTAACCCAGCGGTGAGAGGGACAGCAGAGACAGGTGGATTTCTGGAGCTTACTGGTCAGTCTAGAATAAAATAGTGAGTTCCAGGTTCAGTAAGAGACCCTGCCTCAAAAAGTAATTGAAGAAGACATCCCAATATCAACCTCTGGTCTCTACACATGCCTGCATGAACATGCACATGCGCGTGCACACACACACACACACACACACACACACACACACACACACTGGGTATTTGTTAATTCCATGTGTACAGAGCTCAAATTGTTAAATCACCCTCATTACTGTTCCTCAAGCCTAGGGCAAGGCAGAAAAAGTTGATAGAGACCATTGACTCAGCGGAAACCTTGGGTCTGCAGAGAACAGAAGTTCAACTCAGTAGAAACCCTGATTCACTACACTGATCAGCCACTTGGTCAGAAAATCAGCTGTAGGGCCCATGGTCCATTAGGGGCTTGAGCCTAAGAACATCCTGTTACTTCTGGTCTTCTCATCAACTTAAAAATATAAGAGCAGGTCTGGGCTGAAGTTACTGTTCGCCTTACCCTGGGTGATTTATTTTTAAGTGCTCCCAGCCCAGACCTACCACATGAAGTCTGCTGTGGAGATGTAGTCCAGGAAACCAGAGCAGACCATTTTTTCTGTTATCAGCAATGCCAGTTAGTGCAGCTCTGTCACCACAGCATGGTGGCAGAAGATATTCAGTGCTGACAGTTGGAAAATGTGTGTCAGGCTCTGACACAGGCTACTGTTTGGTCAAAACTCACATTGGTATGAAAGAGAGATATCCTGTGTCTTATAAGGAAGAGAGGTATTCCCAACATTTTAGAAAGCCCAACTATAGGCTGGGGATGTGGCTAGTTGGTAGAGTGCTTGCCTAACATGCACAAGACCTCAAGTTTGATCCGTAGCACTAGATAGACCAGGTGTGGTGGTGCATGCCTGTAACCCAACACTTGGGAGGTAGAGGCAGGGGATTCAGAAATTCAGGATTATCCTTGGCTAGATAGTGAGTTTGAGGAACGCTGCCTGAAAGCAAAAGGTCTAAACTCCCACCCTGGGGTCAGTGTCAGACCATCACCCTCAGCATAACCAGGAATAATTAACAATGTTAAATCACAGAGCAGGAAGCCACAGGAGTGATATAGGCTTGTTAGCCTAGCACTGAGGAGACTGAGGCAGGAGGATCTCCAGTTCCAGACCAGTCTGGTCTACCCCACTAAACCCTGTTTCAAATACACAAATATCAAAAGCTAAAGGCTAAGAAAGCCCTAGTTCATCAATATAAGCATTACGAAAAATGCCACAATGATAAACGAAATCACCACAGGAAAGACTGCCAGGCTTTTTCCCAGGTGACAATAATATAAATATACGTGGTCATATTTTTAAAAAGTAATATAGACATATACATTTAAATATGTAAATAAAGTAATAAAGATAGATGCATGGGTATATTTAAATGTGGAAATAATCTAATAGAAAACATAGGCATGGATAGTGACTAAAAGAACATCAAAAATAAAGCACACTATTGGTTAGGGCAGTAAGGCCCAGACTGGGCCTTGTAACAATCATTCTTTCTTGTGTGTCTATACCCTGTTATAGTTTTTTTAATTTTCAATCAGCATATAATTGTACAGATGTGATTTTTCCACATCTCACAATTCTATAAGGATGACTCAGGGTAGTTAGCACCTCAAACACTCATCATCTCTGTGGTAATAAAACATCCAACATCTCAGAGGGATGTGTGTGCACATACACAGGTGCATGTGAAGGTCAACACTGTCCTCTTGAGTCTCATCTCCACCTTATTTTTTCAAAATATTTTATTTATTATTTTTATCTTATGTGTATGAGTGTTTTGCCTGCATGTATGTAAGTGCATCACATGCGTGCAAAGCCTGCAGAGGCCAGAAGAGGGTGTCAGATCCCCTGGAACTGGAGTTATGGATGGTTGTTAGCTGCCATATGGGTTCTGGGAGTTGAACCTGGGTCCTCTGAAAGAGCAGCCAGTGCTCTTAACTGTGACCCTTCTCTTCAGCCCCTCCACCTCATTTTTTATGCAGGGTCTCTCACTGAACCTGAAGCTCACTGATTTGGCTAGGTTGTCTGGCCATTGAGAGCCAGAATCCTCCTGTCTCCCAGCACTAGGATTACAGGTGTAAGGCACCATGCCTGGCTTCTTACATGGGTGCTGAAAATAGAGCTCAGGGTCTCATGCTTGTGCAGCAACTCTTCACTGCCTGAGGCATCTCTTCAGCCCCTCTCTGAGTTATTTGGAAGTATATGATATTGACCTCAGTCATCCTACTGCACAACAGAACACAGAATTTATTCCCTTTAACTGTAACCTGTTGTTGAGCATCTCCACCTCCTGTCCCCAGCCTCTGTTAACCACTAGTATAGTCTCTACTTGCATGAGAGAATTTTAAAAATTGGGGGAGGGGATAGAGTCTTATGTATCCCAGACTGGCTCTGAACTTTCTTTGTAGCTAAGAATGACCATAAATTCCTGATCTTCTGATTCTACCTCCCAAGTGCTTGGATTACAGGTTTGCCCTAACATGCTGTGCTAGTTAGTTTTTGTCAACTTGATACAAACTAGAGACACTTGGGAAGAAGGAACCTCAAATGAAAAATTTCCTCCATAAGATTGACCTGTGGGCATGTCTGTGAGGCGTTTTCTTGATTGTTAATTGATGTAGGAGGGCTCAGTGCACTATGGGTGGTGCCATCCCTAGGCAGGTGGGCCTGGGCTGTACAAGAAAGACAGCTGAGTAAGCCAGGGGTAAGCAAGCAGTAAATAGCATTCCTCCTCTGCTTCAGTTCCTGCCTCCAGGTTCCTGCGTCCAGGTTCCTGCTCTGACTTCTTTTAGTGATGAACTGTGACCTGTGAATTGTAAGATAAAAGAAATCCTTTCTTTTCTCTGGTTACTTTTGGTAAGTATTTTGTCAAAGCAACAGAGAAGAAAACTAGAGCAACATGCCCAGTTTATGCCGTGCTGGGGATGGAACCCAGAACATCTTACATAGTAAGCAAACACTACCAATTTAGCTACATCCCAGCTCCAAGAAGTCAAATTTTTTAGATTCTACACATAACTGAGGTCATCAATATTGTCACAATTTTTAAACAACTTTTTTTCCAAACATCTCAGAAAGTTCAGATTCTTCTCCATGAATTGTCTTAGAGTCATCTAATGCTCATGCTTGAAGCGTTAGCAAGGATAACTTTTAACCTTCTAAGATTTAGGGTTTCACAAACTGTGGGATTTGGGGTAAACTAATCCTGCAAGATTCAGTTCACAGCTACATTGTTTAAAAGTTATTTACCACTGAACTGTTGATAAATTCTAGCTCTACCTTTAATTCACCAGGTTACAGAGGGAGTGTGCCAAGAAGGCAGGGCATCCCTCTGTTTACAATGCTGAGTCACAGGTCACCTCTGCTGCGGGGTCTGGGGCAAGAGATGAGCTTCAAGACCCCCTGGAGCCCTGGTTCACAACTTTGCCTTGGTCAGTCAGGAACTCTGTACCCTATCTGAGGCTCAGTTTTTCTCATCTATCAAATGGGACAAAGCTTAAAGGATAAAATGATCTCCGAGTTCTGGGATTAATACTTGGTGCATAGCATATATCCTAAGACCATGACCTTCCAAGTCTTTATGTCACATAAGTATATGATCATTTATGGTAGACTCAGTTATCACTGAACTGTCAGGAAAAGGAAATATTTCTTGGAGAAATTTATATTTGGCCTGTTGGAGTTATTTCTTTTTCCCCATTTCTTTGTGTGTGTGTGTGTGTGTGTGTGTGTGTGTGTGTGTGTCCATGTTTTCTAAGTATGATGGCTAATATTCATTGCCAACTTGACTATAGTTACTATGGAAATACAACTCTGGGTGTATGTATAAGGGTGTTTCCAGAAAGGTGTGAGTGAGGAGAGAAGACCTACCCTAAATGTGGGCAGCACTTTTCCATGGGCTGGGGTCCTGGACTGAATAAAAAGTACAGAGTGAGCTGAACACCGACGAGCATTCATTTCTCTATGCTTTCTGACTGTGGATACAATATAACCAGCTGCCTAACACTCCTGCCACCATGCCTTCCCTAACATGATGGACTGACCCTCAAACTGTGAGCCAGAATTAGCCCTTCCTTGAGTTGATTTTGTCAGGTATTTGGTCACAGCAACAAAGAAAGAAACTAATATATCAAGTCGGGCCTTTGACCTGAGAACTGTTTGGAAATCTGGGATTTGAAGTCATACCTGTCCTCACCTGAATTGGGCTCAATTATAAAGGCCTGGTGAGACTGAAGCAAAGTGATGTGAAATTCAAAATCCACAGGACAGCTGCACTCCAAGGGAATCACATAGCTTTTGCTGTAAAACAAACAGAATAAGAAAATAGAATGCATTATTTTTCTTCTTAACCCTTGGTAGAAAGGAACAGAGAGAGACTCAAGTTGTGTAACAGCAGTAATGGGCAGCCAGCATCAACCTAGCTGATCATCTCCTGGTAACAAAAAGGTTTGTTTTGAGCAGGCTCTCATGTAGGCCCCGCTGGCATCAAGCTTGGTATGTAGCCAAATGTCTTAAGTTCATTTCCTGTTGCTGTGATAAAATACCCTGAAAAAAGCAACTTAAGGAAGAAAGGGTTTATTCAGTTCACAATTCTAGGTTACAGTCCATCATTGTGGGGATGTCAAGATGGCAGGGGCTTGAAGCAGCACATCTATAGTCCAGAGCAGAGAACAAGGAATGAATGCATGCATGCTTGTGCTCAACTTTCTTTCTCTGGTTTTATATAGTTCAGGAACCCCTGCCCAGGGACTGATGCTACCCACAGTAGACAAGTGTTCCCACTTCAGTTAACATAAGACAGTAGTCTCCCACAGACATGCCCTCAAGCCAACCTGATCTAGACAATCTCTCCTTGAGACTCTCCTCCCAGGTGATCCTAGATACGGTCAAGTCAACAACTAAAAACAACCATCACACCAAGGATGACCTTCTTTCTGATCTTCCTGCCTTTACCTCTTCAGTGCTGGGATTACAGGTGTGCAACACCACACCCAATTTATGCAGTGCTGGTGATGAAATCCACAGCTTCATGCATGCCAGGCAAACTCTCTACCAACTGAGATAAAGCCCTGGCCCCAGTTGCCTTTTTGTGTCTGGTTCATTCCAGTCAGCACAAGGTCCTCAAGACTCATTCACGATGTAGCCATGTGTCAGAACTCCCTTTTTTGTTTAGGTTGAACAGCATCTCATGCTATGTATAACCACATTTTGTTTATTCATTCACTGGTTTGTCTGTCTGTCTGTTTGTTGAGACAAGGTATCATGTAGCCGACACTACAGTTACTTGCTGAATTGAGGCAAGTCTACCACATAGCCTCTTCATTCCCTCTGTACCTTGGGAAAACAAGGAAACACTGAACAGACAGGCTTCTAGAAGGCCTGAGAAGCCCCCAGTCTTCATAGAACCTAGGACTGGAGAGTGGTAAAGAAATCACACCTTGGATGGTATGGGATTGAGATATGCTAGAGATGATGTTTAAACTGAGGTCTGGCATCCAGGAGAAATCCCAGAGAGAATGCTTTGTCACCAAAGACAACCAACCTTCTGCACCACAGGAATGTTGGGGGGGGGAGCAGAGGTAGTATTTCTCAGAAAGACCCATGTTCCCATAATTTTCCATTCCACCAGGGCGAGCCCAGGTCAGCTGTGTTTGCAGGGTAGGTGAGGTCAGAGGAGGCATGATATCTCGGAGCTACTTGGTCTCTTACATAGCACTTGAGCCATGTTACCTGGTCCTCTTTCAGCAGTAACTTGTGAAGCTCCTTCAAGAGATGGAGCTACTCTCTGTGTCCTTGCTTCTGTGTGCATGTGCTCATGTGCACACAGGTTCATTACTTGGGAATTAGTCATCTGATTTTTTTCGAGGCAGGGTCTGTTTCTCATTTTAACCTTGATCTCACCAATTAGGCTAGGCTGGCTGGCCAGTCAGTCCCAGGAAGCCACCTGTCTCTGCCTCCTTAGTGCTGGGATTACAAGTGTGCAATGCCACAGCTGGCTTTTTTATGTGGGTTCTGGGGATTGAACTCAGGTCCTCAAACTTGCCTGGCAAGCACTTTACCCACTGAGTTGTCTCCCGAGCCCACCTGCTTCTCTTTGCACCTCCTTCTTTCTCCTTCAGGCACCAGCTGACTTCTTCTTCAACTCTGTGTCTTGTCTACCCTGTAACTCCCGAGTCCTCATGCCTGTCCATTGGTTGGTCCCTACCTCTTCACCTTTCGGATAGTGGCTGCCCTGCCACCTGCCCAGCCCCTCACATGTTCTTGTTCATATTCTTGAGAAAGCACTGTAATTGCTGTGAGCAGAGCTATCAGGTCATAGGGAATATGCCTTTTTGAGAGGTACCCACCTGGCCTACCTATCTGTGGAGTTCACCACCACACATCTGGCCTCACCTGTAAGCACTGGATTTCCCTGAATACTGAGTCTTATGAAGGCAGAGTCTGAGTATGCCTGGGAACTCTGAAGTTATCCCAGATATATACACCTATACACTAAATGCTCAACACATATTTATTTTTCAGTAGCCAATTGGGAGATTGTCAATGTGGCTTTTTAAGTTATGCCTAAAGCATAATTTTCAAATGTATTATCTTTTAATATTCTTGGATATTTCAAATATGAAAACAAATATTTTTTAAAAAATTAAGATTTCTTTATTCATTACTAAGATATATCAAATATTTTCAAAGAAATAAAACATTACAAACTGATGCGTCTTGCTTACCTTCATTCTTTCCTTTGTATCACTACCTAACATTTCTATGTAGTGAATATCATTACATATCATGGTGAGGAAAGCATGGAGTGAAGCAGCTGCTCACATCGCATCTGCAGTCAAGAAGCAGAGAGAGATGAATGCCAGTGCCCAGCTTGCTCAGTTTTATTCAGTCTAGGATCCCAGCCGTTGGGATGGTGCTGCACACATTCAGGGTGGGTCTTCCTTGCTCAGTTAAATCTCTCTGGAAACACCCTCACAGGAACACCCATGTATATATTCTAGGTGGCACCAAATCTAGTAAAACTGGCAGTGTACCCATGAACTCTCAACAGCTGTGGTTGCCTTCATAAGACCTGAAGAAGTTCAAATCAGTGAACACTCCAGCATGGACAGGTGGAGAACTCACAGACCAACTCCTGGGGGATGGAGAGTCTTCTTCAGGGTCGTGGTCCCTGGTAGGTCATTCATACTCCCATGGTCAGCACTATACCCATGTGCACAGAGGCAACACAAATTGGATTCAGTATGTTATATATTTTTAAAACCAGAAGAGAGACTGAGTGTGGTGGCACATGCTTTTAATCCCAGCACTCAGAAGGCAGAGACAGGCAGATCTCTGTGAGACTGAGGCCAATCTGGTCTACATAGTGAGTTCCAGGTCAGCTGGGGCTACGGAAGGACGCTGTCTCAATACACACACACACACACACACACACACACACACACACACACACACCCGACATAAAAAAAAAAGGAGGAACAAGAGAGGGGGCCCCAGAGAGGGCTGGAGTAGGGGGGAGAATTAAATGAGGTAGCCCATTTAACGACTATTGTCTACTATGTAGGCAATCACTAAATAAACATGACCACATGCGCGCGCGCGCACACACACACACACACACACACACACACACACACACGACATGAAAGTAAAAGGAGCAGCAGGAGAGGGGGACCCAGAAAGGGTTGGAGTAAGGTGGGAGGTAATATGGTCAAAATGCATTGTATTTGTGTATGAAATTCTTTAAAGAATAAAAAAGATTAACCATCACATTGGGGTGCCCACCAAGCAGCTACTTTAGAACTATTGTGCTCTCAGGCAGCTTGGCTCCCCTCGGCATTATACATTGGCTGTCATTATCCACTTGCCTCTGTCCCCAACTGGACATGAAGCCCCAAGCCCAGGCCAGCAGAGTTTTCTGGCTTTCTTTCATTGGATTCGGAGGAAAAGAACCTCCCCTTCACTTCAAGTCAAGGCTAGGTGTTGATCCCTGGAATCAGTAGACACCGGATGAGCTACAGTCTCAGTGACTGCTGCAGCCTGAGATCCTGGGACTTGGGATTCCTTGCTGTTTTGCACTTGTTTCGCTTTATACCACCTCACTTCCGAGCCTGTGCGGTTCCCTCTGATGCTCTTTTATGTTGTACTTGTCATTGGCAGGGGTCTGGAATACAAGAGGTGCTGGGCATGGTATACTCTCTGCTCCATTTGTGTGTGTGTGTGTGTGTGTGTGTGTGTGTGTGTGTGATGTTTGTGTGGTTGTGTACCCGTATGTATTTCTACATGCATGTCTGTGTGTGCATGTGTGGTGTCCAGAGGTTCACATCTGGTGTTTTCCTCTATTGTGTTCACGTTATTTTTTGAGGCAGGGTCTCTTTATTAAGTCTGGAGCAAGTCAATTCAGTTAAACTCTCTAGCCAAAGAACACCTCTCCGCCTTCCCAGTTGTGGGGATTACAGATGTATAGTGCCATGCCTAGCTTTTTATATGCATGCTGGGAATCTGAATTCAGGTCCTTATGCTTGCCCAGTAAGCACTGCACAGACTGAGGCTTCTCCAAGCCCCTCTTGGCTCTGCCTTTACCAGATGCCTCTAATGACTTTGAAGAGACCTGTGCTCCGCCTGCAGATTACCTGATGCCTACCAGGCAATGCCCTGCTTCTAGTTAATTCCAACTGCTATTTATTTCTATTTCTTTGATGTTTGCTTAGTTTTTGTTTTGAGTCAGGGTCTCATGCAGACCAAGCTGTCCTCAAGCTCCCTATGTAGCTGAGGATGACCTTGAACTATTGATCCTCTTGCCTCTACCTCCTGAGTGCTGGGATGACAGTTGTGTACCACCAGGCCTTGCTTATGAGGTGCTGGAGGTGGAACCTGGGACTTTGTGCATACTAGGCAAGCACTCTTCCAACTGAGCTACATCCTCAGCCCTCCACTGCTATTTATTATATAATATTAACCCTTAGCTGTGATGGTCTGTGAGGCCAGCGCAGTGATGCTGTGAGTATACAAGCCCAGCAGGGGACAGGATTGCCCCAGGCTTCTAGCAATCATGTCCCTGTGACCCACATTTCTGATATAAATCCTGGTTGTTTTGTTTTTGTTTTCCTTTTGAGACAGGGTCTGCCTATAGCCTCAGGTGGCCTAGAACTTGCTATGTAGGCCAGGCTGGCCTCCATGGCACAGAGATCGGCCTGCCCCTAAGTACTGGGATTAAAGGTGTGCACCACCATGCCCAGCTGTGATATACATCTTGGATAGAAGTAACATGGAGTCTTTTCCTCAGCTTGTAGTGAGAGGAACACTTCACAGGCTTTACTACCAAACTTATAAATCTTGTCCTAAATCAGGCTCTGCCTGAGGTATGTGGCCAAACACAGTTCTCTGAGATGCCTTCCGATTCTGAAAATGAGTTCACAAATGTGGCTGAGTTTTCAACATGTGATGGATAATCTCAATAGTCAGCTTGATGGGGTATAGGATCACCATGGAAACAAAAACTTCCGTGCATGTCTGTGAGGGGATTTCTAGATTGGGTTAACTGTGAGTGGCATCACTCCATGGGCTGCAGTCTTGGGCTGAATGAAAAGGAGAAAGTGAGCTAAGCACTAGCATTCATCTCTCTGCTTCCTGACTTCGGATACAATGTGACCAGTTACCTCCTGCTCCTGCCACCACACCTTCCCCACCATGATAGACTGTATTTTAAACTGTGAGTCAAAATAAGCCCTTTCTTAAGTGGCTTTGGTCAGATTTTTTGCCACAGCCAAGAGAATAACTAATATACAAGGCTGTCTAAGGCTATACCGTCCTAAACATGCAGTTCAGCCTAGCAGACACTTAGGTACAACTTAGCATCAGCTGCTCTACCCAAATTGCCTAGACAGAACTAATGTTCTGAGTTACAGCAGCAGAGGCTGCATATGCCCATGGAGAGGTAAGCATGCCTTGGGCAATGGTCCATCACTGTCCACACATGGTCTCTGAAGATAAGTCCAGGGCCTCTTGGGGCCTCATACTGTGAGATCCATAGGTTAGCACCTATAGGGTTTGTCTCAGAGCTGTCCCACTGAGGTCTAGTTTGAACTCAGGGATCTTCTAATAAATGCCACATGACTGCATTAAAAAAAAAAGTGAAACAATCTTCCTAAAATCCTCTTGGTTTTTCCCACTGGTGATAAATGCTGTTTTCAATTAACTCCAAAGCTCTGATAATTTCTATAGAAAAGGTATCAAGGTATTTGTTTAATGATGATTACATGAAGCCAAGTTCCTGATGCACTCACCAGCCTGGAAAAATAAACAGTTTCTTAAGGACATAAAATTCCAAGCACCAAGAGTCAGAAGGTGCTGGAGTGGTCCCAGTCACCCAATTGTAATGAGACCTCTGCACTCTGCTCTCCTTGCTGCTCCTGTTGTCATTGTTGAACTTGTATGGATGGTGGGGCTAGGAACGCAACTCAGTGACAGAGTGCTTATTTACTGTGATAGGTTTTTAAACAATTTTAGAATTTTTTTTTGGTCCTTTTGAGACAGGGTCTCCCTGTAGGCCCAGCTGTCCTGGAACGCACTATGTAGACCAGGCTGGCCTTGAACTCACAGAGATCCACCTGCCTCTGCCTCCTGAGTGCTGGGATTAAAGGCGTGTGCCACCATGCCAGGCTTCAATTTTAGATTTCTAAAAAATATTTTATTTATTTTTATTTATGTCTATGAGTGTTTTTCCTGAATGTATGTGACCATATTCAGGACAGAAGACAGCATTGTATCCCCTGGAATTGGAGTTACAGACTTTTGTAAGCTAGAATGTAGGTACAGGGAATTGAACCCTGATCCTTTGCAAGAACAGCAAATGCTCTTAACCACTGAGATGTCTCTCCAGCCCCAATTTTAAAAAAATTTCATGGATATGCATGTGGGTATGTGCATGTACATGTGGGTGCCTGTGAAGGCTAGAAGAAATTGTTGAATCCCCTGGAGCTGGAGTTATAAGTAGTTGTGAGTCACCAGATGTGGGTGCAGGGAACGGAACCCAGTTCTCTGCAAGAACAATACATGCTCTTGTCTTGACTATGGAGCTGTTTCTCCAGGCTCTATGTGATGATTAGTTTTAATTATCAACTTGATACTGTCTAGAATCATTGGGGAGGCAGGGCTCTGGTCATGTCTGAGGGAATTATCTTGGTTACTTAGTTAAAGGGGGAAGATCTGCCCACAGTGGGTGGCAACATTCCCTAGGCAGGGAATTCTGAGCTGTGAGAGTGAAGAAAACAAGCCTTTCATTAGAGTTCTGTAACTTCTAAGAGTGGAAAAGCAAGGGCTGGGACTACAGCTCTGCAGTAGATGCTTGCCTGGCATGCATGAGGAAAAATATATTAAGTACTTTTAAAGAATCACTTCCTATTTTTTAATAAACTACAACACAAACCTTTTAAATACTAAGCCTTTGTATTATGATCATATGCAAATTTTATTGTTACTAGGAGTGAGCACAAATTTGTCTTACAGAAAGTAAACATCTGGGGAGGTTGGTAGAGTGCTTGCCTAGCATGCATGAAGCCCTGGTTTTCTGTTCCCAGCACTGCATAAACTGGTCATGGTGGCATATACCTGGAATCCTAGCACTCAAAAGGAGGAAGGGAATCAAGGTTATCCTCAGCTACTTAGTGAATTTAGTGCCAGCTTGGTTACATGAGACCTTGTCTAAAGAAAGGAAGGAAGGAGGGAAAGAGGGAGAGAAGGAGGGCAAGGGAAAGATGGAGAGAGAGAGAAAGAGAGAGAGAATATGATATAATAAATTCAAATTTCCTTCTTGTCCCTTCTCTGAGTTTTTGAGAGAATGAATGCTTTGTGAACTTACTGGAGATGACATAAAATCAAATAAACTCTCTGTTTAAAACCCTCAGTGTCTGGAGAGTGTCATGAATGTGCCACTTTACCATAATGGGGCTTGACTCCTTTGCTGGAGAATGAAGGGCCAGGGACATTAAGCATGATGAATGTGTGCTATTCCAAGACACCTGCATTTAGCAGTCACAATAACTTAAACCATTAGTTATTAGGTTTGCATAAAACTTGAGGGTCTGGGCAGGGAAAATGGCTCAGTTGGTAAAGTGCCTGCCATGCAAGTGTGAGGACCTGAGTTCAGTCGGCAGAACCAATATGTAAAAGCTGGGTATGACAGGGTATGCCTGTAACCCCAACTCTGGAAGTGTGGAGACAGAAGGATACCAGGGGTTTTCCAGGTAGTCAGTCTAGCCATGGCAAGCTTCGGGTTCAGTGAAGAGTATCTAAAAAAATATGGCGGAAAGCCAGGTGTGGAGGTGCACACCTTTAATCCCAACACTTTGGAGGCAGAAGCAGGTGGATCTCTGTGAGATCAAGGCCAGCCCGGTCTACATAGTGTGTCCAGACCAGCTGCAGTTACAGAAAGACCCTGTCTCAGAAACAAAACAAAACAAGAAAATAAAATTAAATTTAAAAATATGGTGGTGAGTGACAGAGGAAGACAGCCCTATGTTAACCTCTAGTTTCCATACTTGCACACATGAGCATGTGCAACTCCATGCATGTGTGTACACACAAAAAGAATGCAGAGGTGAAATGGTATCTGTCATCTGTAGTGATAATATGCAACCTGTTGATTTCATAATCACCGTTTATGTCTGGGGTCACAGTTCAGTGATAAAGCATGTGCTTAGCGTGTGAGAGACCCTAGATTCAAATCCACCAGACAGCACATTTACAATGATTAAAATGGTAAGCTTTATCACACTGTTGTGTAACCATCAGGTGCCCACAGAACTCTTCATCTTGTGAAACTGAAGCCCTGTCCCCATTAAGCACCACCAGGTTACCATTTCTCCCTCCCAGCCACTGGCAACCACCATCTACTGTCTACCCTCAAGAACCTGATGACTCTAGGTCCTTCATATGACTAGGCTCATACAGAATAAAATACTTTAAAAAAATAAATATTAAGGGGGCAGGGAGATAGCTAGGTTGGTAAAGTGTTTGCTGTGCAAGCATGAAGACCTGAATTTAGATCCCTAGTACCCATACAGAATGCTGAGTGTGGGAGAGTGCTTACTGGGAGGTAGAGACAGGCAGATCCCTGGAGCTTGTTGATCAGCTAGTCTAGCTAATCAGTGAGGTCTAGGTCTCAGTGAGAGACCTTGTCTCAAAAAACAAGGTGGCTAGCTCTAGAGGATTAACACCCAACCTTGTTTTCTGACCTCCACACACATGTGCAAAATATGTATCTACACCTACATACACAAGCGCACCCATATACAAACACAATACCTGCCACACACATACAATTTAAGTATTAAATTCACTTTATACAAAAGTACTAATAGAAATAACATATTTGGCTAGCCAAATACACATAGCTGGAGAAGTCATAGATCTTAGATAAAACTCCAAGGCTGTCACAGTCCTAGACAAATCATATTTCTATGTGCAAAATATGGATCCTTAAATTTATAGACAAGTGTCCCAGTCACCACCCATCAAAGAAGTTTCTTTTTCAAACAGAGATGGTTGCAGAGTTCCACAACTGGTCACACACAGAGATTGTCTGTGAACTTCCCAAGCCTAAGTGGCACATCTAGGATGCAACCACTACACCTAAGGTTCACAGAACACAGAACAAGGAATGAAGAGACACTGATGCATCTTTCAGTTTTCATCAATGAAGCTCCCTCATGCAACAGAGGAAACGCAAAAGGTGACAAATGGCCAAAACGCAGAGAATAAGGGTCTGCAGAGTGTGGTCCTTGGACAGGTCTCCTATATTAAAATCCACCTACCCAGGGCTCAGGAACCATTGAGGAAGAGGGAGCAGAAAGATTGTAAGAGCCAGGGAGGAGGTGCACGATCATATGGAAATAATCCTACAGGCTCTTGGGACTCTTCTCATTGGAACCTACAGCAATGGTGTCAGCATGCCCAAGACCCATGCAAACTTAAGCAGACAAAAACCCAGCACCAAACTGTGGATATGAACAGCAGGTCCCAATTTTAGCTGAAGAATTATTAGCAGCTGATTACTGCTGAGTGAGGAAGAGCTGATCTTCTTAAAGGGAGGGTCTTTACATAGGCTGACTAGATCCCAGTGGATGAACTTGCAATGAGGGACATCTGGGGACACTAACTTTATATGATAGGCCTTAACACAACATACAGAATGTATGAACTCCAGTGGGGGAGGGGGCGATGGGAGGGTGGCAAAGGGGAAGGGGGTATAAAGATGATTTTCTGTATGAAATACACAAAAATTCAATAAAAAATGTTTTAAAAGTGTCTTTTAATAAACTCAAAAAAAAAAAAAAGGAAAGCAATAACACAGTTGACAGGAAATAGCAAATAGCTCTTTACAGTTCCCACAGGGGGTAGGAAACATGGGATAGTGGAGTAGGGAGTGGAATGGTTCCCTGTAGCGGTGAGCAGGGCCTGTGGCTGGAGCCCAGAGAAAAGGATGAGCTGGTGGCAGGAACCAGGACCAGGCCCAGCTGGAGGGAAAGCAAACAGCAGCTCAGCCAGTGGGAAGGAAGATGAAGGACCTCCTGCAGGGTGACCAACAGGCTGCAGTGGTGGTTTGAATGATAATGACCCCCCCATAGGCTCTAAGTATTTGGACATTTTTGTCCCCAGTTGGTGGCGCTGTTTTGGGAGCTCTTAGAAGGCGTGGCCTTGCTGGAGGAAGCACATCACTGGAGGCAGGCTTGGAGAGTTCTGAAGCCATTTACCCTCTGCTTTTTGTACCTGCTTGAAGATGTGAGAGCTTAGCTTCTGCTCCTATTCTAGCCATCTCTGCCACCATGCCTCCCTGTCATGACGGACTCTTGTTCTTTTGGAACTGTAAGCTAAGTAAACTTCCTTTTATAAGTTCCCTTGGTTATGGCATTATATTACGGCAACAGAAAAATAACTAAGACAGCTGCTTCATACAGAGAATTTATTGGGGAAGAGTAGACACTAGAAGCTACTGACAGCTGCTTCTTTTGGACTGGGTTATAGTAGAGGCGACCACATGCTGATTGTATTCAAACCACACTTCTTCCCAGCCAAATAGCCTATAATAGCACTTGACACAACCAGCAGGACCCTGGGGACAGTCTGCCTGTCCCTGTGACCTGCCCACCAGTAGTTACCAAAGGAAAGGCTTATTCTTCGGTGGAATAAGGAATATTTGTTTTCCTTAAAACAAAGCAACTTAAATCAAAATATTTTTGGTTCTGAAATTGCTTTATGTATAAGAATCATGTTAAGAAACTGGGGACATGTATAACAGAAGACAACTGTTCAGGAAATTACAGTCATGGGCTGGAGGTGTAGCTCACTTGATAGAGTCTTTGCCTAGCATGCATGAAGCCCTGGGTTCTATTCCCAACACTGCATAAACCAGGCATGGTGGCACACATCAGTAATCCCAGTGCTTGGGAGGTAAAGGCAGGAGGCTCAGAAGTGTATACTTATTCTTGGCCACATAAGGAGTTTGTGTCCAGAGAGAGAGGAATGATTTTTCAGTCCTAGTTCTATGAACTGGTTGCTACTACTCCATCCTGAATATTTTGACAAGCACTCAATCATATTCTAAAAACCACATTGAATGTACATGTGTTTGCATGCTTGTGTGTGCTTGCATGTGTATGTATCACTTGTGTGCAGCACCGCAGATCCGGGATGCAGCAGCCCTACTGCATCTATGCTGCTGGAGCAGTGTCAAGGTTGGAACTAGACAACTGTGTGAACCAAGCCAGGCAGAGGAGCACTTAGACACCATCCTTAGTGTAAGGGAATCTCCAAGGACTTGAACCCATCCATGAGCCTTTCTTTCTCCTCATAAAAATGTACTTTGGGTAGGCACTGGCATTCTTTATGTTATATTCTTAAATATTAGACCTGGAAATTGACCCACAAATACTTTGTGTATCATGCACACATGCCAGAGGTCAACCTCATATGCCATTCCTCAGGTGTTGTCCAACTTGATTTTTGAGACAGGGTCTCTCACCAGCCTGGAACTTACCAAGTAGGCTAGGCTGGTTAGCAAGCCCCAGGGATCTGCCTGTCTCTACCCACCCCAATGCTGGGATTATAAGCATGTGCCATCATGCTCAGCTTTTCACATGGGTTCTGAGGAGCCAAACTGAGGTCCTCATGTTTGTGCAGCAAGCACTTTACTGACTCAGCCATCTCTCTGGGCCCCATGAATACTTTCTGTACTGATAAAGGTCCTTATGAGTTAGTATATGATACTAGCTTGCGGTTTCAAATAAGCATGCTTGTTGAACATATACATTATTCCAAGAATTTATACAGACTTTCTAAACTAGAAAATGTGTTCTCTCCTCAACTCCTATACCAGATACACGCATTTATTTTCTCTTGGTGCCAATCATAAATTTATGCCACTATGACCACCACACAAACCACTTGAACATTCTGTACAAAGTCTAAGGGAGAAGATGAATGTTAGAATCTTTAAACTAGCCTTTCATAAGATCAATGTCTTTCCTTTGCGTTCTCTGGGACCTTAAAGTCCAGACTTTTGCAGAAAGATAAAATACATGTTAGTGAAGGTCTTCAGCTGAAAGTTCTGCTTGCCTCCCTGAGGTTAGCACCCAGTTCTGCTGAATGCAGGGGAGACATTCATGTGCTTCTGCATCTATTCACATAGATTCCTAGAGTTTAGAGCTGAGATGATTTTTTTCCCACTAAAATCCATAAAAGGAGATAGGACCAAGATGAATAATTAGATTGATACTTTCTCAGTCAAAGCATATTAAATAAAAATTCTAACTACAAACTGTGGGAGAATTGTTCATATAGCAAAAACATGGGCTACTGTTAAGTGACAGTGATTGGTGTGTGTATTCTTGTGTGTGCTCCTGTGTATGTGTGTGTGTTCCTATGTGTATGTTTGTGTGTAGTGTGTGGTCGTGTATATGTTCATGTATGTACAGGTGTACATGTATATGGACGCTAGAGTTCAACTCTAAGTGTCATTCTTCACTGTCCTTGTGTTTTGAGATAGCATCTGTAAGCGTCCCTGAACTCACCAAGTAGGCTAGGCTGGCTGACCAGTGAACACCAGGGATCCACCTGTTTCTGCAGTCTCCCCAGTGCTGGTATTACAAGCACAGGTCACCCAAGCCCAGTTTTTTAAATATGGGTTTTAGTTCTAGGAATTGAACTCAGGTCTTCATGCTTGCAAGGCAAGCACTTTGCCAACTGAGCCACCTCCCCAGCCCATGACTGTTTTAATCTGAATACTGATTTTGAGATGTAAGCTAACTGCTGTCCCAGAGACCCAGGCAGAAACTGAAAATCAGGAGTGTATCCACAAGTTCAAGTTGTCCTTACAGGGGAGCTTCCATAAAATGCTGCTGCTTCTCCAAATTGACCTTGAGTTTGGGACACAGAAACAAAAATGTTTCCCTTGACAACTAGCGTTTGAAACTCATCCTGAAGATGAATTTGTAGCCATTACACTGGTTTTGCCACAGCTGTGGCTGGTTCTTAATGTCTCACACAAGGGCTCAGAAACATCACAGAACCAGCTGACTGTCTTCTGTGCCATCAAACTTCCCTGTACATTCTGGTTGAGAAGTGCACATTCTCATGCAGCCTAGCAGCTTTAAAAGTCAAGGCAGAACTTCAGATCCTGACCATGGCCATTCCCACACCTAAAATGAGACATGAGGCTCACTACCTGTATTAGTTACCTGACAAATGCAATTTTAAAAAGATTTCTTTTGGCTTACAGTCGGAGGGTACAGTCCATCAGGACAGGCAAGGCATGGTGGTAGGAGTGTGAGGCAGTTGGTCACATTGCATCTTTAGTCAAAAAGCAGAGAGAGATGAACACTGGTGCTCAGCTCACTTTCTCCTTTTTATTCAGTTCAGGACCCCAGCTCATGGGACTGTGCTGCCCACATTTAGGGTGGGTCTTCCCAGCTCAGTTAACTCAATCCAGAAACTTCCTCACAGACATGCTTCAAGTTTTGTTTCCATGGTGATTCTAAATCTAACCAAACTGACAATCAAGTTTAACATCACAAGTTATTTATAGCATGCTAGCCAACATCAGTGGTAGCTTGGTGCCAGGAAGACCGAATGATGGGAGAACATCTGATTAATGAATTGCAGCTAGCTACTTGTATCAGAAAGACACTTTTGTTTTATTTTCGAGATAGGATGTCATGTAGCCCAGGCTGGGCTCACTCATGTAGCTGACCTTGAATTTTCATCTTCCTCCTCCACCTCCAGAGTGTTGGGATTCCAGGCATATGTCATTACACCCAGTGAGAAATACACTGTTGCAGAAACTTCAGAGTAAATGAGTTAACCCAACCTTATCAGAACCATGAGAATGGAATGTTATAAAATTTCTATATCTAATATAAGCATGTTATTTGTGTGCATAAGAAGAGTGAGATTTACATTTTTTTTTTTTTGGTCTTTTTGAGACAGGGTCTCCCTGTAGCCGCAGCTGTCCTGGAACTATGTAGACCAGGCTGGCTTTGAACTCACAGAGATCCACCTGCCTCTGCCTTCCAAGTGCTGGGATTATTTTTATCTAGCACTCTTCACCCTATTTTTCAGATAGTTTCTCACTGAACTTGGAGAGACAGAATCTCTCATTGGACCTGGAGCTTATCAATTTAGCCAGGTTGGCTGGCTGGCCAATGAGCTCCAGGGATCCTCTTGTCTCAGCCTTCCCATTACTGAGAATATAGATGCACATTGGTTTGGTTTTGTTTCATTTTGGTGGGTGATGGGGATCCAAACTCAGGCCTTCATGCTTGTGCGGCAAGTGCTTTACCCACTGAAGCATCTCCCCAGCCTCATGATTACCATATTTAACAAGCCAGGATGCTCAGGTTTATCTAGTTACAAATTACAATGTCAGGCTACAGAGGGACAGAGAACTGCAAGTTCTCTGCACCCTGGGATGCTGTGTTTGACTTAGAGATGTTGGACAGACCCTGGAATGCAACTTTCCTTATTTACAGAGGCTGTCAGGGTGCATTTTAGCAGCTCTTAAGCCACCAAAGTTGTTTATGGGTACTTGGCAAGGGTTCCCATGGCATTTTATCTCAGTAAGGAAAACTTACAACAGTCAGATCCAGACACCAAAAAAATGTGGATGATGAATGTGAATAAGGCAACTTCATGACCTAATGGAAGACAGACTGGAATGCTATCCAGTCCTCAGAGAAGCTCTGACTAGATCACAGTTGCTCCTCTCTAGAAGATCCCGCGGTAAGAAAGCAAAATAAGCAACTTCAACTCAGATCCTCAACTTCTGACAATATTGTTCAAAAGTGTTCTATGTACAAAGGGCAACAATGGATTCTTCTGAATCTACCTGTCCTGGTTGGCTTTGGCTGTCGACATGACACAGCCTAGAGTAATCTGAGAGGCCAGTCTCAGCTGAGGAATTACCTGTATCAGATTGGCCAGTGGACATGTCTGTGTGGGATTCTCTTGATCATTAATTGATATAGAAGGGCCCAGTCCACTGTGGATGGCACCATCCTCAGACAGGTGATTCTGGACTGTATCAGAAAGCTACCCGAGCATAAGCCAACCTTGTACCAGCCAGCAAGCAGAATCCTCCATGGTTCCTGCTGTAGTTCCTTGGTTGTGAATGAGTTCCTTGGTCATAGGTAATGCTGTGTGGTATAGCAAGCAGGCTTGCCTTCAAGCTCCTGCCTTGAATTCCCTCAATGATGGACTGTGGCCTGCAGTTGTAAGTTAAAACAAACCTTTCCCTTCTTAAGTTGCTTTTGATCAGAGTATTTTTCACAGTAACAGCAATGAAACTGTTGATGGATTTATGTCCTTCCATCAGCTTTTCACTTCTTTATAATGAAGGGTGGTTCTTCTTTCTGTAGAAATTTTTTACTAAAACATCTTAAGAACACACATACAGGGCTGGGGCGATGGCTCAGTTGGTTTGAGTGCTTGTGTTTCAAGCACAAGGATCAGACTTTGATTCTAAGAAAGAAAAAGAAACATTGGTCTTGGAGAAGCCTAGCTTGAAATTTCTAAAACTTGCTCTTCTCCCTGAGTCTTTGTACACGTTGCTCAGCTGGTTTGTGTGGGAGTAGAACAGCACAAATTTATAATTGGCCCTGTAATGGTCAATATTGATGGTCAATCTGTCAGGATCTAGAATCACTTAGGAGACAAACCCCTAGGCTTGTCTGTGAGGGAGTTTCTAGATTGGTTTAGCTGAGGTGGGAAAAACCACCTTGAATGTGAGTGGCACAATCCTGTGAGCTGGGGTCCTGGACTAAATGAAAAGGAGAAAGTGAGCTGAGCACCTGCATTCATCTCTCTCTGTTTCCTAACTGTGGATACAAT
>NW_008350246.1:167825-169345 GCF_000622305.1 Nannospalax galili | reverse complement strand
TATGATTTGGACTGCATGTAGTATAGGCAGATTTGAGAAGTTAAATGTAGCTAAAGAGACACTATGTAAAGGGCAGAAAGTCTTGGGAAGGTACTGCCTGCTGCCAGAATGTTTGGAGGAGAAAAGTAGCATGTTTATTTTTTGAAAGATTAAAAAAGAATACACTATACCATTATAAACAGTAACTCAATTAAATAAACTGTTTAGCTGAATTTTTCATTCTGAACACAAATGAAGGACATTATGTGGAAAACAGCTTGGAGGAGGTCCTGAGGAGGTGGCAGATATTTGTTTCAAGAAGCTAAGGCTGATGTCCACATTATAAGGCATGCTGTTTTCACCAGTTTAACAAACATTTTTTTTCTCAACCCATAACCCTGCTTATGACCCAAATGAAGGTGATTTATAGAGAGGAAAAAAGAATTCTCAAAAAATAGGAAGTTACTGTTCCCTGCCTCTCTGACTTTGACAAACTGCTAGATTTTCCCACTTGCAGGAAGCAGCTATCTGATTTCACAGTGTGCAGTGAGTGGGTCTTGAAAAGAGGGGTTCACATTTTAGATTCTCAGATCCTTGTAGAGCTTCATCTGAGAAGGAGATGGTGAAGACAGGAAGGGTTGAGAGGGAGAAAGAGAAGTATTGGTGTAGAGTCTTCCACAATGTTTTTGGGAAAACAGAGACTAGATTGGCATGGGAACAAGAATACAAAAGTGATGGGCTAGGGCAATGCTCAGTGGGTAAAGCACTAGCTGTACAAACATGAGGATTTGAATTTGGATCCCCAGAATCCACGTAAAAACTATATGTGGTAGTATGTGTCTATAATAGCGCCTCTATGGTGAGAGGGAAGACTGAGATTGGAGAATCCCTGGAAGCTCGTGGGCCAGGTAGCCTGGTGTACTCAGCAGTGAATAAGAGGCCCTGTTAAACAAGTGGAAGACAAGGACTGATGTTCTAGGTTGTCTTCTGACTTCCACACAGGCACTGTGGTATGCCCACACTGACACCCCCACACACAAAGACACACACACCAATACACACCACACACACACACACACACACACACACACACCAGAAAAAGAGAGTAAGTCCCTAAAAATGTGACAGACTACTAAAACTCATTGCTAGCAATGATGTAAGAGAAACAAGTATTCTTACACATCACAGGCAGGTGTGTAAATGTACATAACTATGTTCAGAAACAGCTCGGCATTGCATACTGTCCTAGTCTGTTCTTCATTGCTGTGACAAAACACTCTGACCAGTACCAACTTGGGGAGGAAAGGGTTTATTTGTCTTACATCTCCCAGGTCACAGTTCATCAGGGAGCCCAAGGTAGGAACTCAGGGCAGGAACCTGGAAGCAGGAGCTGGAGCACAGGCCATGGAGGAACTTTGCTTACTGGCTTGCTTCCCTGGCTCCTGCTCAGCTTGCTTTCTTATGTAACACAGGCCCACCTGCCCAGGGGTGGCACCACCCACAGTGGGCTGGGCCCTCCCACATCACTCATCAAGAAGATG